>NC_134275.1:35022489-35358739 GCF_031893055.1 Leptodactylus fuscus
CAGCACTATCTGCCCCAGTACAACCTGTGACCCCAAGGGGAAAAGATCAGTGTCCAAAAAACAAAGAGCCAGACCAGGGGAGGGCTGTATAATGAGGCCAGCTACATTAGACATAAATTGAAATACTGCCGTCCAAAACGCTAGAATTGGAGGGCACTCCCACCATAAATGTATGAAGGAGCCTATGTGACCGCATCCCCGCCAGCAAAGACTCGAGCAGGAGGGATCTATGTGCGCTAATTGGCTTGGAGTCCTATACCAGCATAACGCTATTTTCAGAGCCGTTTCCCAGTGGGCTGCACCCTTAGAAACACGTTTGACAAACCCATTTGCAGCATACCAATCCGACAAAGAAATGGATCTGGCAAGGTCTGATTCCCAACGAAGCAGATGGAGAGGTTTGACCTGCTCAGCAGGGACAGAGAGGAAAGTATAAAATGTGGACAACCTATCTTTAGCAGGTGAGGATCGGCTCCACATTCTCAAAGCTAATCTGGGAAAGGTCAGCCGCGAGGGGTCATGAGTATGAAAAAAGTAATTGCAAATATTTAAAAAAGTCGGTTTTGGGAAGGTGAAACTCGTCCTGTAGCATAGAAAACGGTTTCAACCCCTCGTCGGAAAACAGATGAGCGATCTTATAGAGGCCTCTAGAGCTCCACCCTCGAAGGCTCAGCTGAGGAAGGAAAGCGGTCACATATAGTAAGGGCAATTTCGACAAAGGAACCAAATCTTCCCTGGAGGTGTGTGACAAGTAATAACGCCAGGCAGTCACGGATGCTCTAAGACTTAATAAAGGGGGGTGTACCTTGATGGGGGCCAGGTCTTTAGGATGCAGAATACTCATAAGTGGGGCATCTAACAGGCATTCCTCGACCTCAGCCCAATGCCACTTAGAAGTTTCGTCCCAACCAACTTTGAGTTGTTCAAGGATGGATGCCATGTATTTTTTCCTAATATCTGGGACACCCGCACCCCCATGAGACCAAGGCCTAGTCATCACTTTAAATCGGACCCTGGACCTCTTACCCTCCCAGATAAATTTAGAAAGAATAGACTGTAATTTGGGAAAATACGAGTCCGGGAGGGGAATGGCAACTGTACGAAACGTATACAGAATGAGGGGTAGCGCCATCATTTTAACAATGGCTATTCTACTAGCCCAGGACAACATCGGTTGAGAAAAGGAAGAAAGGAGGGAGGAGATCTTAGCCAGAAGGGGGACATAATTGGCAGCAAACAAATCAGAGCTAGGCGCTGTCAGGGAAATGCCAAGGTATGTAATACGGGAATCAGCCCATTGATAGGGAAACTTGACACCAAGATCGTGTTTCAATGAGGGTGTAGCAACAATAGGTAAGATCTGGGACTTAGAAGAATTAACTTTGTAGTAAGAAACCCTACCAAATCTTGCAAGGGCAGCAGTAGCAGCACTCAAAGAAGAGTCGGGGGAGGTCAGGACCAGAATAACATCATCAGCATATAGACCAATTTTGTGGTGCCGGCGGCCCACAGTAATGCCCTCAATGTCCTCAGCCACCCGAATGGACTCCGCCAGGGGTTCCATCACTAGCGCAAAAATAATGGGAGATAAAGGGCAGCCCTGACGGGTTCCATTCGAGATCCGAAAAGGTTCAGACAAAAAGCCCGAAGACAGCACACGAGCCGACGGCCGGGAGTAAAGAGCCAAAATAGCAGACTTAAAAACAGGGCCCATACCAAACTTATCTAAGAGACTATCAAGGTAATTCCAGTGGACCCTATCGAAAGCCTTTTCGGCATCCAGAGCTAAAAGCAAAGAAGGTGCACCATCCTTTTCAGCTTTCTGGATGAGGTCTATGAACCTCCGTGTGCCATCCGGGGCCTGCCTACCAAACACAAATCCCACCTGGTCAGGTTTAATCAGCTGGGGGAGAAGACGGAGTAATCTCTCGGCAAGAATTTTAGCATACAGCTTGACATCAATATTAAGAAGTGAAATGGGTCTAAAATTAGCCGGAACAGTGGGAGATTTGCCAGGTTTCGGGAGGGTCACAATGGTAGCGGACAACATCTCCTCTGGGAAACATTGTTCCTCTGCCGCCTTTCTAAACACTGCCAAGAGATGAGGGGATAAAATATCCACAAATTTCTTGTAATAGATCCCTGAAAAACCGTCAGGACCAGGAGACTTTAGTGGTTTCAGCGAGGCTATAGCTGCCGTAACCTCAAGCAAGGAGATAGGAGAGGCCAAGGAGGCAGATTGCTCCGGGGAAAGGCGAGGCAGGGCCACAGAGTCTAAAAACTCATCTATGTCCTCCTTGGATGGCTGGTACGTCTGGGGATCATCTCTAAGATTGTATAGAGACCTATAATATAAGCGAAACTGATCCGCAATGAGGCAGGGGTCGATAACTTTAGTACCTGAGTCATCCACAAGGTAGGCAATACGAGATTTAGGGCGCGACTGTTTAATCTTTTTAGCCAAAAAAGCACTAGCCCTACTATTATGCACATAGGCCTGACACTGAAAACGCTTAAAAGCTAAGTCCTGTTGGCAAGCCAGAAGGCCCTGCAATCGGAGTTGACACTGCCTAATCTCCGCAGAGACCATGGGGGTGGGATTAAGCTTATTAATTGCGGAGAGGGAGGATAGGGAGTGAAGTGCAGCATCTATGTCTTTAGACCGTTCTTTTTTAGCTCTCGCGCAGGCCTGAATAAGTATCCCTTGCATATATGCCTTATGGGCATTCCAGAGCACATGAGGGTCTGACATGGAAGGGGAATTGAGGGAAAAATATTCTTTCAGGGCTTCACAGAGGTGCTCATTATAGGAAGGGTGATCTAAAATATATTCATTTAAACGCCATTGGGTAGACATAGCAGTGGAGAACTTCTCATGCAGAGAGAGGGACACCGGAGCATGATCGTCCAGGTGATCAGCCCAATGTCCGTAGATTCCGCCTGCATCAGCCCAATTTTATCAGTAAGAAAAAAATCAATACGGGAATAGGAGGAGGACGAAGAGGAGAAATAGCTATAATCTCGTTCCCCGCCATGTTGGCAACGCCAGACGTCATAAAGGCCCTGGTCAATCAAAGAGGAGGATAATATAGGGGAGCGCCTCTTAGGGTTGGAAGAGTCTAGGGAATTATCTACTAAACAATTAAAATCCCCACCAATGATTAACATACCAGTAGCAAAAGTTCGGATCTTGGAAAGCACAGACTTCCAATATTGAGCCTGGGAACGATTCGGGAGATAAACAGTAACCAAAGTATATTTAACATTATTAATAAGGCAATTAATCCCCAAAAATCGGCCTTTGGGATCAGTCAGAGTGGATTCAAGGGAAAAAGCTACCGAGTCCCGCACAGCAATAAGAACACCCTTACGCTTAGCATCACAAGAAGCCTGATATATATGAGGAAAAGAGGGATTAGAAAACTTAGGGCTCTTGCCAGCCTGAAAGTGAGTCTCCTGGAGAAAAAGCACATCGCAGCGGAGGCGACGCGCCTCCCTCCAGACAGAACTCCGTTTACAGGGGCTATTTAGACCCCTAACATTAAGCGAGGATATGCGGAGTACCATAATAACAACCTAGAGAGAAATGGCAAAAGACTCAGGTGGCTATACAAATAAACAAGGGTGCATAAAGTATACATGAACAGGTATAAAAACCAAACGACATTCCAGGTATAAAACAAGAGCAGAGAATGCAAACAAAATAGCATAGTGTCAAAAAACACCGAATAACCAAAAGTAATCAGCTGGGGGGGGGGGGGGGGGGAGAAAAACAGGTCAGTAACACTCATTGAGAGTGAGTATTAGAAAGGCACACAGGTCACCTAAATCAAACATGAAAGTCAAATCAACGTTAGACAAAGTGAATCAATCCGCCTGAGCGGGCAAAGAAGTCACTTATGGCCGCCCACCACAGTCCATTCCTTAGAAAGATGGGAGGGCCGCGCTGAGGATTCTGGACCAGATGAGAGAGATTCAGCAGGGGCAAGTTTCCATTTACGGAGGAGGGCCAGTCCCGCCTCCACGTCAGGAACGGAATGGAAAACCCCATTACGGGGTATCAGCAAATTGGTAGGAAAGCCCCAGCGGTACCGTATACCCCGTTCCCTGCGGATCCTGGTAATGGGAGCCAGATCACGTCTGGCCTGCATAGTGGCCGCGGATAAGTCAGGGAACAGAGATATTGATGCAAACGGGGCCGGTAAAGTACCACATTTTCTGGCTTCCGTGAGGATTGAGTCCTTAATCTGATAGAAATGGACCCGTGTCAAAACATCCCTCGGGACATCTACTGGAGCAGAGTTCGCTTTTGGAATACGATGGGTCCGATCCAGGGTGAGCTCCAGTTCAGTAAGATGTGGTAGAATCTTCTTAAAGAGACGCTGAACATAAGCCACTAAGTCCTCCGATGCCACATCCTCAGGGACCCCACGGATCTTGATGTTATTGCGTCTAGACCGATCCTAAGCGTCAGCAGCCTTAATTTTGAGCCATCTGACCTCCGCTTCAAGGGTATTATGAGCATCAACCAGTTCATTATGTGCAGATGAAAATTCCTCTATTTTATTTTCAAGATGGTCAGTCCGCTCTCCCAAAGCGTCAATGTCCTGTCGCAGTTTGCCCACTGCAGAGGAGACACATTTGTTAATCCCCGCCTGTAGGAGAATGAGCATCCCTTTCAAAGTATCACACGTTACAGGGTCTGAGGAGGCTGGAAAATCAGAGATGTCCGAGTGAACAAAATCAGAGAGAGTACCAGAGGCCGGTAGGACATCAACGACCCGTTTACACAACGGCTCCTTACCATTTGGAGAACCCTGAGGGGACGCAACAAAACTTCTCTTACCACCATCGACCAGCGGGGGAGGACGCTCAGTTGAGAGGGAGTCTTCTTCAGGTAGAGAGCCTACCAATTCAGACCGTGGAGGCGACTTCGCTGGGGAGCGGGAACCTGACGGTGAGGAAGGCAAAGAGTGCGACATGTTGCTCGAAAAAAAGTCAGAAAGCTTCCTGGGAGTTTTGGAGGAGGATGGTTTCTTTTGAGGCATAGTAGCAACAGCAGGAAAGGTCAGGGACGCAACTTAGGATGATAGGACAGGAGAGCAGATCAATGCGACAGGTACAAAATTTGCGGAGCAGCGCGGCAGGTCAGACAGCAGCAAATTCCGGCAGGACCATGGGGGTCGTACGGCAGGAAGTCCATCAAACAGCTGAGAGCCGCCAGAGGTGACACTGTTGACGATTTAATCAAGCATGGTGTAAGAAGTGGCCTGCAGCGAAGACACACAGGCAATTACAGTTCCATGGGAGCCCAGTGTGAGGAGCCCCCCTGATGTTGGAGTAGGGGCTCGGCACTCACAAAGGGCTCAACCAAAAAAAAAAGGCAGGGTGCAAGCCAGGTAATATGCAAAGTCCAGCCCGGGAGAAAGGTGAGGAGCCCCCCCTGATGGTGGTGTAGGGGCTCAGCACTCACCTAAACTCCCCAGTTATTATCAGTAAAGTCACTGCCAGGAAAGATTGTCAAGGGAGCAGAGGAATGTAGTAAACGGCGGCCTCCAGAGAAAGACACAGGCTCTAGGTGGGGCAGATGATCACTCACTGGCAATGCAGAGATGGAAGTCAGCAGCTCCAGGCAGCAGGAAAATGTGTATCAAGCACCAGAGACCGCAGGGGCACAGGCAGCAGAGCTTCTCCAGCAGGACACTGGCAGGCAACACAGCAGGCAGGTCGGGCAGGAGGAGAAACAGCGTCGCGTGTCTTTTCACAAGATGGCCGCTGCCGTATGCGTAGCAGCAGGCCGCAGGCCGCACCTCCACAGCCACCCGACAGGAGACCGGAGCAGCGCACCGGAGGTAGCGCACGGAGATCGCGGGTTCGTCACTCACCCCAACAGGGAGGAGAGCGACCGTTCCGGGTACCAGCCACAGCCGACCACAGGGAAGAGGAAGGCCCTTCAGGTAAGATGGCGGAGCGTCCCGCTGTGCAAGTAGGCCTCAGATAACGAGGAGTCCGGCCGGCCGGTAGACGGTAGATATAGCACCCCAAATCAGTCCACCGAGATCTAGGGTGAAGCCCCAGGAGCTTGGGAAAGGATTCGGGCAGGAAAAACCACTGATGCCGAGGAGATTAAACGTGAGAAGCCAGGAGCTCTGGCAGACACGTCTCCTCTCCTTGCCGGCTAGCCACGCCCCCCGACCTATCTTCTTTTAGGACCAGACTACGAGGCTGTTGAAGTCCATCCGGTCTACAGTTGACCAGGATGTTGACGGGGAAGCCTCCACGTCCACCTCTGGGGGGCACATTACCTTCTATGTGGACGCATCTCTGGCCAGCATCATGCATCAGCAATGGAAACATCCTGAGAAGGGACATTCCTCTACGAGAGTCTTCAGGTCCCTGTTCCCCATGGAGCCATCACAATGGAACAAGTGAAGGCCTCCCCCAAAGGTGGACCTCACGGTGGCTAAACTATCAGCCTGTAGTCCCCTTAGAAGATGGCTCGAATCTTCAGGACCTCCTGGAGCACAAAGCGGACTCCAACCTAAAGAAGGTGTATTCTGCCAGTTCAGTTCAGGCCTCAATAGCCATAGTCTCAAATGCTGTGTCTGATTATCTGCGGACCTGTATTTCTCAACTTGAACGGGACATCGACTCGGGAGTACCTCGAAATGACATGTTAGCTTCCATGGGTAACCTCCACAGAGCAGTGAACTACATCTCGGAGTCATACAGACAACAGCTAAAGATTGCCTCCAGTTCCATGGCTATGTCTACAGCCGCCATGAGGCCTCTATGGCTAAAACCCTGGAGAGCTGATCTCGCCTAAAAATTTGCGCTCTGCTCCCTTCCTTTTAAGCCTGGGAAGGTATTCAGCCGAGGGCTGAATGACCTCATGGAAGGTCTAGCTGAGGGCAAAGGGAAATCCCTGCCGCAAGCCTCCAGAGGAAGGAGACCTCCCCCTTCTAGGGGTCGAGGGTCAACATCTGGCCTTAGACGCCAGCAACAACGGCGGTCTAGATACCGTCCTAGAGGCGTGGGTCATGGTAATCTAGGGATGACCCCAAAAAGAAGCCTGAATTTTGATGGGTCGCCGCTCTCTGTGGCCATAATTCATGTTGGAGGACGTCTTTTCCATTTTTCAGCGGGATGAAGAACCCACATAGAAGACCTTTGGGTTCTACAGCTGGTAGAATGCGGTTACTCCATAGAGTTCGATCATCTACCTGCCAACTGATTTGTCATCACCCGGCTTCTTCCCGTTGCTCAGCAAGCCATCCTGGAAGCTTCGGTTGCGGAGTATATCACAAAAGGGGCTCTAGAAAGGGTTCCTCCCTCAGACTTCTGTCTGGGGGTTTACTCTCCAGTCTTCCTAGTTCCAAAACCTTCAGGAGACTGGAGAATGATTATCGATCTAAGGTACCTCAACTGGTACATAAAAAGAAAATCTTTCCGGGTGGAGTTTTTTCTACAGCAGGGAGAAGTAATGATCACTAGATCTCAAAGACGCGTATCTCCATGTCCCTATATTTCGTCCTCACAGGAAGTATCCCAGAATCGCCATTTATATGGCCGACCACAGAGAGCATTATCAATTCACCACACTGCCGTTTGGCATTTCCTCAGCCCCATTCGTATTCATCAAGGTGGTTGCTCCGGCTGCCACCGCCCTCAGACTACAAGGCCTATTCATCGTTCTCTACTTGAATGACTGGCTCATAAAAGCTCAGTCTGCTGCAACCCTCCAACATCTTCAGATAGCTATCAACTTCCTACAGAAGTTAGGTTGGATAGTCAATTGGGAGAAAACAGAGATCGCATCCCATCTGGGATGGGGAGCCCATCTGGAAGACAAGACTGTGCAAGGTCGTTGGAGGAGACCAGAGTTGGGAATGTCCAATATCAAAGAGCTCAGAGCAGTCTACCTGGCTCTTCTTCACTTTGCTCAAGATCTCAGAGGCAAAGCAGTGAAGGTTCGTTCAGACAACATAACCACTGTAATCTATCTGAACAAACAAGATGGCACCAGATCTCCAGCCCTGCTGAGAGAGGCGAATCTTATATTCTCCTGGGCAGAAAAGAATCTAACCTAGTTATCCACTGTTCACATCAAGGACTCCCTGAACATAGTAGCGGATCAGTTGAGTCGGGGTATCACCGTATCTGGAGAATGGTCTCTCAGTCCAGACATATTTCAACTGCAACAGATCGTCCATAGATGGGGTCTCCTGGAGGTCGATCTTATGGCAAACTTGACTCAACGCCAAGGTGGGGACCTTCTGCTCTCTGTACCAGGAGGACAATCCCTTGGCAGTGGATGTCCTGTCCATCACATGGAGGTTCAGGCTGTTCTACATCTTCCCTCCAATTCTAATCATACCAAAGGTATTGATAAAATAAGACAGGACCAAGCCTTCGGGAATTGCCATAATCCTGTTCTGGCCAAAAAGGGCTTGGTCTGCCCAGCTCATAAAGATGAGTCAAGGAATATACTGGAGGCTTCCCCCCCTCCCAGACCTGGTAACCCAAAGAGAGCTGAGATGCCAGGATCTGAGGAGACTCAACCTGACAGCCTGGAGGTTGACCAGTCCCTATTAAGGAATAGAAGACTGTTGCAAGCCATTCTGAAGACTCTCGCAAGCGCCAGAGCTGTGTCTACTAATAACAACTACAGAAGAATTGGTAACATCTTAAATGCCTGGTGTCTTGAACATGAAGTGGACTCCTCCGATCCCCAGTGAGGGCGATCCTGGATTTTCTTCAGAATGGAGCCGCTCTGTCCGCCTATCTGGGGAGGCATTTGTCTCAAGATCCTTTAGTAAGCACCTTTATCAAAGGGCAACTAAGCTGACACCTGTGGTTACCACATCTGTCCACCAGTGGGACCTCAATACGGTCCTTTCGGCACTACTCACAAAGCCTTTTGAGCCTCTGGAAGAGGTCGAACTAAAGTTCCTGACCTACAAAACAGCATTTCTTCTGGCTATAACATCAGCCAAAAGGGTCAGTGAGCTGCAAGCTCTGTCTTTGGAGAAGCCATATACCTCCTCTTTTCGGATCGTGTTCAGCTTAGGTTCCTTCCGAGCTTCAGACCCAAAATTCCTTCCACCACAAATATAAACCAGCTGATCACCTTACCAGCTTTTTTCCATCTCCTTCCTCTGCTGACGAAAAAAGTTCCATACACTGGACCTCGTGAGAAGCCTGAGGATCTACCTGCAGCGTACGCATTCCTTCAGAAAGTCCGAAAACCTCCTCATCAACTTCTTGGGGAGACACAAAGGGCTTAAGGCTTCCAAAGCCTCAATTTCACGCTCAGGGAGACAATTAAGATCTCTTATTCAAGGGCGCATTCTACGAGGTCGGTTACCACCTCCTGGGCAGAGACAAAAGCCTTGTCTCTAAGTCAAATTTGCTCTGCTGCATCTTGGTCCTCGAAGTCAACCCTTGTGTCCCACTACCGCCTGAACACTCGGGCTTCAGAAGCTACTGCTTTTGGTCGCACAGTTTTAAGTGCAGTTTGTGGTGAGGACCCACCCTAGGGGATTACTTGGTAACTCCCCATATTGTGCTGCTAGTAGGATGACAGGAAACGAAGGATTATGAAGATAATCTTGTTTCCCTTAGTCCTAACAGCGGCACAAGACTACACGCCTAGAAGAATTTTGTCATTGTTATAAATGTATTGTGTTACCTATGTATAATTATGTTACTCTTGTATATACAGGCAGAGGGGAGGTCCTTGTGCCCACTTATAGGGCAAGCCATGATTAATTAATTGGCTAATTAAAATTCCGCCTGTCCTACCAGCACACAGGGGCAGAAATACCCCATATTGTGCCGCTGTTAGGGCTAAGGTAAAGATGATTATCTTTGTAATCCTTCGTTTTATATTATTCTAATAAAAAGAAAATGTCTCCAATTTTTATAACACCCATTCAGTTACAAAATACTATGGGGCTGTCCAGTGTTTTCAGTTTTTATAGGTAAAAAATGCAGTGACCATATGATTCTTTAAAACATTTTATTCAAACAATTTCCTTTATTACTTCAAAGCACATGTTGTATTCATCATTTACAGCATTTCTGCAGCCAATCACTGGCCTCATTGATAATCTTTGTATGTATGGCATCTGACGACCGAGGCCAATGATTGATTGCAGCATTCCTGTGAGTAACGAGTATGACATCATCGCGGTGTTTATGTTCTGGACCATGCAGACAGTATGCACCATTTCCCCTCCTTTACTTCTCACCACACTGTGAAGCACACTCCTGCACATGGTCCTGACTCCTGCCCTCTTTACTGCTAAATTGACAGGCAGTAGCTAGCAGGCAACTTTAGGCTGAGGCCCCATGTTGCAGAAATGCAGATTTTGCTGCGATTTTTTTTCCAACAAAGTCAGGAGTGAACTAAACAAAAGGTAAAAGTATAAAACTCCCTATATATACACTCAGTGGCCAAGAGTCATGGGAAGGTGTGTCCCAGTGCCGGTTGTGTCGGATATAATTCTCAAACAGTGTCATGTAATGTGGCCTATGGCGCTAGTGTCACCAGAATATCTGAACAGTCTGATGCAGACGTGTTTCGTGAACATGGCAGCACGTCACAAGGTAAGTGACTTTGAACGTGGGATGATAATTGGTGCAAGACGCATGAGGCATAGCATTCTCGATATTACCCGAGAATTTGGGTTTTTGAGGTCAACAGTGTCTCGGGTGAACCTGCAATATCGCAGAGACAACGTTGGCAGCCGCGTAAACTGGGGCACTGATCAACCACATGTGTTTGATTAATGGATGTCACGTCACCTTCGCAGAGTTGTACGGGGCTCTCGACGGTCTACTGTGTGTCAAATCGCCGCCGATTTGAGTGTGGGGCGTCAGGACCCCATTTCCACCATGACTGTACATCAAGAACTGCACCGCATAGGCTTCAACAGTCAACTCCCGAACTGCGTCCCTTTGCTGATGCTGCAACACAGTGCTTGAAGACTGGCATGGTCTGATGAATCCCGGTTCCAGTTGTACAGAGCCGATGGGTGTGAGAGAGTGTGGCGTATGCCCCATGAAGCCATTGATCCAGCATGTCAACAGTGGGAGGTGGCTCCATCATGGTCTGAGCCGTGTACACATGGTCGCAATTGGGCCCCATTGTCCAGGTGACCGAGGCTCGATATGTGCAACTTATGGCAGACCATCTGCACCCCTTTCTGGTGTTGGAGTTCCCTGATGGGGATGCTCTGTACCAACAGGACAATACAACACGTCATCGCTCGTTGGTGGCACGGGACTGGCTTAATGAACACACCAGTGACCTCACGACCCTCATTTGGCCTGCCCGCTCACCCGACCTTAACCCCATACAGCATTTATGGGATGCTGAGGATACTAGTGTCTGCTCCATGGACCCACAGCCAACTACACAGGACCAATTGTAGGCTGCAGTGCAGACTGCGTGGATCAATATCCTTACAGAACTCTTCCAACACCTTGTTAAGTCCATGCCTCGTCATCTTTCTACAGTTATCAGGGCTCGCGGAGGGGCGAGCCGCTATTAACGGCACATCCGGTACCTTCCCATGATTTTTAGCCACTGATATATATTTCTCTTTTGTAGCCATTTTTTGGGTTTGGCTTAAAAAAAACGCAGCATAAGCAAAATCTGGGACAAAAAGCGATGCAGTTTGGCAACATGGGGCCTCAGCCTTAAACTAAAGCCAGGGGTGCTTTGGTGCCATTATCAACTGAATAAAATGTTGTATTGCCGCAACAGTTGCCTGTCACCCAGCTTCTGTAACAGTTACCTCTATCAGTGGAGGAAAACAGCTGTTTGCTGCTGAAAGGGCCAAGTCTGTGTGTTGGACAGGTGTTGCAAAAGACTGTATCACTCACCCTACTCCCCATCCTAACTGCACCCAGGGCATGTGCCTCTTTAGCTACAATTATGAATCACCATAGGTAATTTACTAGATTTTCAACTTAATGCCAGGTCATTGAGGGTCTAACACTCCTGTGAAAAGACTATTTAATTAAGACAAAAACTCTGATCACTCTGATCGCAGGCATTACACTGCGTTGTAGCCCCCTCTGTCTCCGTACCTTTATTGGTGTAGGATGGCTCCAGCGTGGTAAGATTGCTGGAGTCGTCCTGTTACTACGACAGCTAGAAGCCTACTGAAGGCTTTTAGGCATGTCAGTAATATAGTTATTGAGAATGGTCTATGAAAATGGTATAATTGCAAAGTACAATTTGTCACAAAAACAGTGGCTCAAAAAAAAAAAAAAAAAAGGCTCTGAACTGAAGAATAACAAATTTATGAGGTTTAGAAAGTGAGGAGTCAAAAGCGAAAATTTATAATCCTGCAGCAGGAAGGTATTAAAGGGGTTTTCACAATTATGGTTTTAACTGCTCTCCCCTTTCCCCTTCACTTACTCAATGACATGTTGGTGGTGGGTTTAGGCTATTTGATGAACAATTCAAACCACCAGTGTGCTCCAAGGCTTATTCCCTACAGCACATTATCTTTGGATTTACATACATGTAAACACACACAAAAAATGCAGCAGCACTCTGCTAAAGCACTTAGAATATTATTACTGTCTACTATAGTTATAGTTATGAAAATGAGATTCCTAGCACACACACTTTGATCAAATTGTGAGGGCCCATTTGCCAGCAACAAGATTTACATACAGAGATACCAGAGGCACTGATCAAGTGCATTTTTGAAGCCCTTACCACGACTCAGTATCTAAGTGCTCCATTAGTTATTAATCACAGTTAAGAGAACAGAAGTGGCCAGGAAAAGGAATTGTCATCACAAGTGCAGTCACTGCCGCTAGATAGTACTGGTGATCTGAAACCTAGACAATGTGCTGTAAACACAAGACACATTCAGCGGTAACTGACAAATGCAGCAAGATAGATAAAGCAATATAGTGCTGTGCCCAGTGGCTGTGTGTTGAGTGGCATTTCCCAAAGTACAGCCTTTGCATGTTGCAGTCTGATGCTTTACTATCACGCTAGGGTGTCTCTCTGGGTAGAACAATGGCTCAGTGGTTAGCACTGGTTAGCATTGTTGAATCCAACCAAGGACAACATCTTCAAGGAGTTTGTATTTTCTCCCCATGTTTGTGTGGGTTTCCTGAAGTTTCTTCCCACATTTCAAATACATACTGTTAGGAAATTTATATGGATAGTGGATGAATTTCTATAAATGCTGCAGTATAAGTTGGCAAGTAAGAGAATGAATGTTGAATGTTCATTGCAGCTTTCTGCTGTCCCAACTCATGTTGCAAGACTTCTTTATAATTAAGTTTCATACAAGGCATGAAAAAGTCGAAAGTCAGGTTTTTGTGCAAAAAGTTTCTACATTTTTCATTGTTTCTCCACTATTGACTTATAGAGTTGCTATCTTTCCATAAGTGGAAGTTTTACTTTTTCCATCAAGGAGAACTAACATGTTGTCACCCTATGGTCTGGTTGCCCTCTTTGGGACCTGATCAGTACCATTGATTTGTACTATTGAAATTACCAGTGAGGTCAAGCTGTAAGGTTATGCAAATCGAGAAGTATCAGGTGTTGCTATGATCTGCTCAAATGCTGAAGCACTAAGTTCCAATCTGTGGCATGTGTAAAGCAAGATTGAAGGCAAAGTTCTTTAGACACAGGAAACCTCAAAAACTGGATCAAGTGTTGTGGACTAATTATGTTATGCCTCCTGTTCAACAAGCCAGATAACACCACTTGTCATATACTGAGGGAAAGACTCTTTCAACTGAGAAACCTTAGTTTTTTTTGTAACTCAAATTTTTTATTGAAAATTTTTTACAATAAGAAAAGAAAAAACAATTACAAGTTACAAGGCGAACACCCGCCCTGCGAACAGAAAAGCACACAGTGCAACACAAAATACAATCATAGAAGAATAAAAAATAAAAAAATCAAAGACAAAGAAAACAACATAGAAAAAAGAAAAAGGAAAAGGGGGGGGAGGAGGAGGGAGGGGGTTAGTGGGACAGGTGGGTGGGGGAGAGGACTAAATGTGGTGGGTGAAAGGGTAGGTAGGGGTGAGTGTGAGCAGCCAGGAAACCAGTGAGAGCGCCTCCGTCGTCAGGTCATCCATACCACAGCCAGATGGGGAGGGCTCGGGAACAACCACTGGTCAAATACCTGAGACGAACAACAAGAGTATCAATCAGAGGAGGGGTCAGAGCCCAGAAGCGTCCGGTACTCTGCAGACTGTTGAAACCTGAACCAGTAGAACCAGGTTTTGATGTACGCCTCAGTCGTGCCATGCAAGAAAGACGTGAGATTTTCCATGCGCATTATCTCGTTGACCTTCGAAATCCAGAGGGAGAAGAGGAGGAGGATCCACTCGTTTCCAAAAAAGGGGGATACAAGCCCGGGCAGCGAGGATCAGGAATCTAAGTAGGGAACGCTTAAAGACCTTTACAGAAGACTCACAATGATTAAGGAGGAACAGGGCAGGGCCCAAATGGTGAGAAGTTTCAGTAAGCTGGAGGGTTATCCGCTTGACCCCCTCCCAGAAGGACGAAAGGGCAGGACAGGACCAAAAAATGTGTAGCAACGTGCCTTCCTCGTCGCCACAGCGCCAACATAATGGGGAGACCTGAGGAAACATAGCATGGAGTCTCGTAGGAACCCTATACCATCGGGACAAGATTTTGTAGCTGGCCTCCTGGTGGTGAGAGCTGATGGAAGCAGTATGAGAAAGGCGAAAAATGCGCCTATGCTGCTCCTGAGAGAGGGAAAGGGACAAATCAGATTCCCATTTCAGCAAGAACGGTGGAACAAAATCCTCCGGAGGTTCAACCAGGATCCGGTAAGTGAGCGAGAGGGAGTGGCAGAGGGGGCCAGCACCAACACAAATCTTCTCCAAGGGGGTAGGTTCGACGCGGAACTCTGCAGGAGCAGGGAGAGAATGTAAAAAGTGACGAAGTTGCATCCCCCGCCAAGCATCCAAAGGGGGCAGCTCAGGAGGGGCCTGGGAATTCAGAAGTGTAGTCCATCCCCCTGCGTCCTGGAAGTGACAGGCACGGAAAATCCCATGACGGCGCCAATTACGAAAAACTCGGTCAAACATTCCAGGTGGAAAGGCAGGATTGCCCAGCACTGGAAAAAGAGCGGAATCCTTAGGGAGGAGAGTGGAGCAAACAAGGCCTCTGGAACAAATCCGAAGCGTGGGACCAAGGGTAGGGTGAGAAAAGAGAGACGACAATGAGGAGGAGTCCAACCATGGGGCAACCTGCAAAGGGATCGGAGAGAATGCCTGTTCGATGTAGACCCAAGGTTTAGAAACAGCATGCCTACACCAGTCCACGACACGAGTCAGGTGGGTAGCCAAGTAATAGGACTTCAGGTCCGGAAGCGATAAACCACCGCAACTCTTGGGACGAAAGAGAAAAGCCTTGCTCACTCGGGCGGGTCTGCCTGACCAGATGAACTTCAGTTGGACGGAAGTGAGGGATCTAAGAAAAGACAGAGGGATGTGAATGGGAAGCGTCTGCATCAAGTAGAGAAGACGAGGGAGAATGTTCATTTTAAAAATCGCGCATCTCCCGAACCAGGTAAAGGCTCCAGTGGACCACCGAGTACAATCAGCCCTGATAGACGCCAGAAGTGGGGGAAAGAGATCTTTCGGGTCCGGAGTAAGATAAACCCCCAAATATTTGAGAGAAGTGGGGGCCCAATGAAAAGGGAAAGATTGACTCAAGGAGGTGGCCGCCGAGGAGGAAAGGGTCACATTAAGGGCTTCCGACTTCGAAAAGTTGATTTTAAAATTCGAAAGGGTCGAGTAAACCTGAAAGGCGAGCATCAGAGCCGGAAGAGAGACATGCGGGGAGGAGAGAAAAAATAGCAAGTCGTCTGCATAAGCCGCCACTTTGTATAAACGGGAAGAATGAGCAGCGCCTGAGATGTTCGGGTCGGCTTGAACCTGGCGGAGGAAGGGTTCAAGAGTCAGGACGAAAATGAGAGGCGAGAGGGGGCATCCTTGCCTAGTGCCATTTCGGATAGGGAAGGACTGGGACAATAAACCGTTCACCCTGACCATCGCTGTAGGGAGAGAGTATAGAGCCATGATCCAACTCATCATGTGATTTCCAAGACCAATATGTAACAGGGTCTCTTCCATGAACCGCCAGTTGACCCTGTCGAAGGCTTTCTCAGCGTCAGTTGAAAGAAGCATGAGAGGAGAGCCCGATTGTTTAGCCCCATACCTGAGGTTGATAGCTTTGGTAGTATTATCTCGAGCCTCACGGCCGGGTAAAAATCCAGCTTGATCTGGGTGAACAATATTTCCTAACAAAGGCGATAAACGGGTCGCAAGGATCTTGGCTAAAATTTTGAGGTCAACATTGATTAGCGAAATGGGGCGGTAGTTAGAGCACAGAAGAGGGTCTTTTCCGGGTTTGGAGATAACCGCTATGTGAGCACGCAGGGAGTCACGACAAAGGGCCGAGCCATCGGTGAGAGAATTGAAAACTTTCAACAGTCTGGGGCAGAGTTCAGGGCCAAGTTTCTTATAGTATACCAAGGTAAGGCCGTCTGGGCCTGGGGCCTTACCCGTTGCCATACTGGAGATAGCTAAAGAAATTTCCTCTTCAACAATAGGAGATTCCAAGGCCGTCAAGTCCTCTAGGGACAACGACGGGAGACCAGAGGAGGAGAGATAGGAACGAATGCGATCTTGGAACTCCGTTTCAGGGAGAGGAGAAGGGCCAGAGTCTACAGAATACAAAGAGGCATAGTAGTCCCAAAAGGCAGCCGCAATATCGAGGGGCATGTGTAGTCGAGTACCCTGGGCGGAACCGATGCATGAAACATAGGTGGAGGACTGCTGAACCCGAAGGGCCCTAGCTAGGGAATGCCCACTCTTATTTCCGAACTCGTAAAAATGACGTCTACATTTAGCTAGAGTACCCTTCACCCTATCAGTGACGAGCGTACGCAATTCTTCTCGGGCGAGAAACCTTAGTTTATCACTCCGGCAGATCTGTAGGTTCCTAGGCCAAGATCTCAGCACTGTTCTCTTTTTTTTTAAAAAAAAAACTGTAAATTTTTATTGAACATTTTTATTAATTTTTACAAACCAAAACAAGAGAAAAGATCAGACAATAGTAACACAATGGATAAGGTAAGCAGCAGATACCACAGCCTAAAAATTAAGGAGCTAGGGGGAGAAAAGTGAACAAAGGGAAAGAAGGGAAGGGAGAGGGAGGAATCACAAACCACGTAAAGCACAGTATGCATCTCAGGACGATCATACAGCTTGGAAAGCATCCAACATGTTATTAAAGGAGGCAGTAAGATGTTTCATGCTGCGTATGTCCTTCAATCGGGCGATAAGATCGGGACCTGTGTGTGTGGGGGGGGCACCATCTCCAATGCAGAGCTATAAGCATCTTAGCAGCTGTACACATATAAAGGAACAGTTTTGAAGTCTGGTTGCCCAGATGATTTGGCGGAAGGTTAAGTAAATAAACAAGTGGATCAAGCGGGACTCCCTGAATAAAGAGAACTTCTGAAAGAGACTTAACCTCCAGCCAAAAGGGGCGAATACGGGAGCAGTCCCAGAAAATATGATAAAGCGAGCCCACTTCAATTTCACAGCGCCAGCACTGGGAAGGTATGCTAGGGTTGAGTGAATGAAGTAAGGCAGGGGTATGATACCAGTGCATATGTAATTTGCATTGGGTCTCGCGAAACGTAACACATGTGGAGGACTTAGCTGCACGCAACCAAATAACCTGCACTGGCCGGGCAAGATCTGCCTTCCCAACGCTTCAGACCATCTGGACATATACTTGTGGGAGATCAGAGGTTGTCCCTCAGGAGAGGAGATAAGTCTGTAGATGGTTGATATTAATCCAACCGTGGAGGTACCTGCACAGCATATCATATATAAAAAAATAAAGGAGTTTTGGAAGGAGAGTCATTTTAACCACCGTGATGCGACCGATAAAAGAGATGGGAAGGGAGCGCCATTTATCAAGCAGGGCCCATAAGTCATTAAACAAATGGGGGTAATTGGCTGAATAAAGAGTAGGATAGGAGTGTGAGAGCTGGATCCCCAGGTAACGTAAGGAGTGTGTACACCACTGGAAGTCGAAGTTGGATTTAAGTAGCTACAAGGTCTCAGCAGGGATATTGATGGGGAGGGCTTCTGTCTTAGTGGGATTAAGCTTATACCCAGAAAGTTCACCAAAGGATTTTAGTTCTCAGAGGAGGAAGGGAAGGGACGTGTGGGGATTAGTAAGAGTTAAGAGGACATCATCCGTGAAAAGACTGATTTTGAAGTCCCTGTCCTTAACCATAACTCCGAAGATATCAGTAGTAGAGTGAATCTTGGATGCTAAAGGCTCAATACATAATGCAAATATGAGTGGGGACAAGGATGCCCCCTGACGCGTCCCATTGCGGATAGTGAACAAGGAGGAGACAGATGGTGGCAGTCATAAACGACCAGTCTAGGCGGTCAAAAACTTTTTCAGCATCCAGCCCCAGGAGAAGGGTAGGGATGGCGGAACGGTTGGCCACATCTATCGGGTCCACAGCCCTTCTAATGTTGTCTCCCCTCTGACAGCAGGAGACAAAACCCACTTGGTCCTTGTGAAGAAGAGAGGGGAGCCCAGCGATAAGTCAGTTAGCCAGGATCTTAGTGAAAAGTTTTAAATCAGTATTGAGAAGAGCGATCGGGCGATAATTATAAGTAATATGAGAATGAAGTATGGACCGGGGATGGGAGCACCCTCAAGAAATGAATTAAAAAGGCGACACAGGTGGGGAAGAAAGTCAGAACCAAATATTTTGAAGTACAAATATGTAAAACCGTCTGGGTCTGGGGCTTTGTCATTTGGCAAACCTTTGAAAGTATCGGACAGCTCGTCCTCAGAAACAGGGGCATTCAGGGAAGTAGCTGCAGAGGGTGGAAGTTTGGGAAGGGGACACACGTCGAGGTACTGTCGAAGGGCAGCATCAGGAGCTATGGAGTCAGGCCCTGAGCGAGGGGGGAGATTGTAAAGCTTAGAGTAATAATGCTGAAACAGAGAGGCAATAGAATCGGGGAGATGGTGAAGGATACTGTGGGGGTCGCGGACAGCGTGAGGAACAGAGGAGACTTGGTGGTCTCGTAGGGTCTTGGCCAAAAGGGTATGGGCTTTGTTGCCTCTCTCATAGTACCGCTGGCGAATGTAAAGGAGGAGGCGCTGGACATTCTGGGTGGTGAGATCTCAAAGGTCTGCCGAAGGACAGATATCGAGGGGGATGCAGCTAAGCGAGTGGAAAGAGATTGAATCCGAGACAGCAATGCCGCCTCTCTAGCCTTTCTATCCTTTTTCTGGGGAGTAGCTAAAGCTATACAATGCCCTCGCATAACAGCCTTATGGGTCTCCCAAAGGGTAGAGACAGAGGGGACCGAATGGGTATTGTGGGTGAAATATTCTTGAAGATGGGTATGGAGGTTGACACTTGAGGTCGCAGAGTGCAGGAGAGACTCATTCAACCGCCAGTGACACCGCCTGGTGGGAGCAGAAGCAGGGGATAGCGACACTGTGACAGGGGCGTGGTCAGACCACGAGATAGGACCAATGTAAGCATCTGCCAAGAGCCTAAGAGTCAGAGTATTGCCAAAAAAATAATCAATTCTGGTCTAGGTGGGAAGTAGAGATTGAGATGGGGCAGGAGCGGGAAAGCAAAATAGCGACTCCCCCCCCCCCCATTCCTATGGTTATTAAAAGCAGAATAAGCGTGCGGATAATAGGGATGAGCAAAATCAAAGTTGCCCGTGTGGTCAAAATGAGTCTCCTGAAGAAAAACTATGTCTTCCCTAAGAGAGCGTAACTTGCAAAGCACTAGGCGTCGCTTAGAGTTGGAGCCCAGGCCCTTGACATTCAAAGTGACACTCTTCACCATTAGGAGGCAGAAGAAAGGGTACCAGCAGATGTAGTGGAAAGAACGTAAAGGCAGATCTCACCCGGACCAGAGAGGAGGAGGCCAGCAAGGGGGGCACTGAAAACATTCCTGGGGGTAACGCAGCGCCGCACCTCTAATGAGGCAAGGTGAGGTGCCCAGACCGGAGGGGGGTGGCAGCCTGGGCGATTTATTTTTTTTTTTACTTTTTTCTCTGAACCAGCGCAAGGAAAGCTGCCACTCCTTGCGCTAGTTCAGACGTCTACGTATCAGAGTAGGCGGCGTCATCATGCCCGCTACACTGAGACGCAGTACCGCCGGGAGAACAGGAGCGGGAGCAGGAGCAGGGGGAGCAGAGCGAGTATAAGAACTTTATGTTTGTTTGTTTTATAATAGGCCGCTACCTGCTAGAGTATCTCCAGTAGGTAGCGGCCTATTTACCAACCTCCCCGGACCTGATCACTGCTGCCCCTGCTTCCCTTTATACTATAGGCCACATAGGACGGTAGTGAGTAGGCCCGGGCCAGGCCGTGATCCCACTACTGTTGTTATTATACTTTTCAGACCCCCGAGTATAATCGGAGCCCCAGGGGAGGTGAGGGAACATAATAAACTGTGTTACTTATCTCTCCGGGATCCGATGTTACTCCTAGGAGGCTTCGGGCCTATGTGGTAATGTCCCAGACGTTATGTGGTCTGCGATATTACCATATAGGCCAAAGCTTGTGCTAGCAGTACCATATAGGCCCGAAGCCTGTGCTATTAGTAATAGCCTGTTACTGCTAGCACAGGCTTTGGGCCTGTATGGCAACAGACTGTTACTGCTAGCACAGGCTTTGGGCCTATATGGTATAATATATATATATATATATATATATATATATATATATATATATAATATTGTATATGAGTATAATAGTTCATGGGTGTGCAACTGTGGGGCATAATGCAGCTTGAAGGGTCCACTGTGGCCCCTGTAACCTATATTATGCCCCACAGCAGTCCCCCTTAAACCTCTATTATGCCCCACAGTCTGTGGGTCATAATATAGGCTGCAGGGACCACTGTGGGATATATAGGGGTTGGGTGCGTGGAGAAGTGAGGAGTCAAAGATGTCTGTGTTTCAAACTTTACAGAGTCAAGCTGTAAAGCTGAAGAAGTGGTCATGTTGATCTAAAAGGAAGAGATCGGAAATGTTGGAAGACATCACCTGTGAGTATTACTGCACAAAATATTACTGCATTTCATTGTAATGTTAATGCTAGCATCCCCAACATTACTTCAATACGAGGGGGGGAGGGTGTTTTTTTATAGTCTTCCTCAATATTCCTGAGGCAATAAGCATACATTAGGATCAATATTAGTGGCATAGCCAATAGGACCCTAAAACAGGGTCCACAACTGGAAAACGCCCCAGCAGTAGGGAAACATGGAGGGACCATTTGTAGACAGACCATAATGAATTCTAGAAAACTACTAGAATGAGAAGGAGAATAACCTCCAACCCTGCCTGCATTAAAACACATGAATAAGAGAACATTATGAAAAAGACCTGCTAAGGGGGAGGAAAAAGCAAGCACATGAAAGCAAGTAAAACTCAGGAACAGGCAGCCAACCGATCTCAAAAAACATGAGCTGACAAATTCAAAACACATCCTGCAAAAAAGAGAGAAAAAAGTCAGCGTGGTGGAGACAGAGGAGCCATCCGTCTTCGTGGAGCAGCAGCGTCGGGAGAGGATAGCTGTCTCTTCTGTGGCTTAGGTTGAGACCACAGCGGGGGAGGAGCTGGAGGGGGAACTGCCAGTTCCCAATCAGAAATGTCCAGAGGAGGAGTAATGTCCAAGACCGCGCAAAACTGTTAAAGATCCAAGTGGGAGTGCAAGGTCGCTGAGCATCCGTTAAGTCTGGCCATCAGGGCGAAAGGAAAGCCCCACCTATATGGGATCCGGTGTTCTTGCAGCAAATGAAGGAGCAGATGAAGATGGCGCCGCTTTTGCAGGGTGATCCAAGAAAGATCCTGGTATAGCTGAATTTTTGCACAATCAAAGTCAATTTCCTTCATGACTCTGGCTTTAGATAAAATCGCCTCCTTTAGAGTAAAGTCATGCACACAGCAGATAATGTCCCGCGACAAGGGCCCAGAGCGTTTAGGACGCAGAGCTCTATGAGCACAGTTGAGTTTGATCTTGTGAGTGGGGGGTTCACCAAGGATGGAGTTGAAAATAGCCTCCAGGGTAACAGGCAGGTCTTCCTTGTGGGTGGCCTCTGGGAGCTCCTTTTTGTGTATGTTGTATGTTGTCCTACCTCTGTTATCCAAATCCTCAACATGGCATTGTAAGTCGAGAGAGAGATGAAACTGAGACACAACAGAGTCCTGGTGGTTGGAAATATGAGCACGGGTTTGGTCATTATCGTCCTCAAGCGTCTCCACACGGGAGGCAATGCAGTGAAGGTCCTGCCGCAAAGCCGAGATTTCAGCCCAAATTTCAGTGCAGATTTCCTTGCGACACACCGCAGTGACCTTGGTAATCAGAGAGTAAGAAAATTGGAACCACTGAGGAGGTGGATAGGTCAAAGGAGGTCCGATCAGAACCAACTGCTGAGCCTGGTCCAACTGCTGGGCCAAGGAGACTGAGGATGGAGAGTGAGCAGACAAAGCAGCATATGGAGACATACAAGGGGTAGCCCCAATGTCCAAGTCTTGCTCCCAAGAGTGCGCAAAGTAAGGCAGAATCTTGATGTGAACATACTGCCAGGGAGGAGAAGGAGGGTGGGTGGGGGGCAGCCATACCTGGAAGGTTCACTGCTACAGAAGGAGCTGCAGGCCAGGGTGCAGGATTAATACAGTCCAGGAGGGGAGGAGATGCAGGCTGTGCAGCAGAGGACGGAGGCCCAGGAGGTAGTGCAGATGTAGCAGTGCTGAAGGAGCAGGAGGAGGAGGCTCAGGGGCCAGCGCCATTTTGGGGCCTAAGGCCTCTGCAACAGGGGAGACCATACCGAGGCCGGTGGGAGTTAGTGGAGGAGATTCATCTACCAGAGGCGGTCGGACAGGAGCCAGGAGAGTGGGAGCTGTGGTGGAGCCTGTGGAGAGCCGTGCAGCATGACTGAGGCAGAGACTGATGGCAGCGCGGCCTGCAAAGATGGCCACCGCCGCATGGAGGATCGCCCAGAGGAAGCCGGCGGGACCATGAAGGTAGAGATCCCGGACTGTTTGGAGGCACCGGAGGACGCGGTCGCTGGGGGACACAGCTTCTTCCCCATGTGGAGGCAGGGAGAGCAGCTAAGCAGGCTTTAGCAAGCAGGCAGGGCCAGAGTTGAAACGCCACACATCTTACCACATCATGTCACAGGCCACACACCCCTCCTCAGCACTGTTCAACGTTGCCTGTCCTGGTGGTTGGGAGACTACAAACTTGAATGACAGCAGAAGTTGTGTGGAGGGGAACCTCTACCTGGGAGGATTATCTGATTCTAAACATGGGGCTATGAAACAGACGTCCAGCTACAGGTTTTCCATTGACATCACACCATCGGCTTTTGTCTCAGATGCAATGACAGCTGAAGATTGGTCTGGATACCGCATGTGAAATGTTATCAAGAGGACTTCACAAGGGAACGTCACAACAGTCGTACTCCTGGGATTATGGTATGGATGGCAATTTGTGCTGTAGTTGGACCTCTTTAGGCTTAATTTCACATAACCTAACAGCTAGGCAGTAATTGATTTAGTGGCAAAACCAGTGGTCAGGAGTTGTTTTTCAGGACAATGCCAAGCCGCATGCTGCTTGTGCTACTGTCAGCAGCCCGCATGACCTGAATGTACTACTATGGTCTGCAGTGTCTTTAGACTTGTCTTCCATCGAGTACATCTGGGAAGTCACTGATCGATTGTTATGGTCAGCAGGGTTTATTAAAAAAAAAAACTAAACAACTGAAAAACCCTGCGGAGCCCTCTGGGCTACTGACTGCTAAAAACCTGGTGTGAACAGTGTCTGACAGTTGATGTTACTGCCAGCTAAATTAAACAACCAGGTTTGCTCTGTTACCAATCACAGAGTCCTGTGCAGTCAGAGCAGCTAACAAATAAACAAACTGGCTAGCCTGAACTCCAGGACAAGCCAGAGACCAAGTAAACCCTGTGTGTAGTTGTTCCACCCAACCACCCAGGCAACTACTGCCAAGCCCACTCCCAGTCACCCTGTCTGAGAAGTAATGCTAGCTGAACCTACTGAGTTCTACCACACACATACAAGGCAGCATGCTGCCTGACTAACAGTGGCATTGCTACCTCAGGGGTACATTACTAGCTAGGGCAATTAATGTTTACAGGCTGGAACCCATACATACATACATACATATACATATACACACACACACACACACACACACATTATTTCAGGTTTCAGAATGTGATCATAGAGCGCCGGGCGTCCAGAACAGCCCCCTTATATAGGCAAGGGGCGGTCACCAGCAGATAGCCCAGCTGCCCAATCCGAGTGTCCATTGGTCGACACACCAGTCCATCAAAGACTCGACCACACCCGGCTGTTGCAAGGCAGATTAACCCTTGCAACCCTTGACTGTGCAGAGGAACAGACAGCGACGCTCAGATCATGGCCGCAGTTACTGCACAATCCTAACATCGATAGAGCTGCCAGCAGCCAAACATGATGATTTATGTGCCCATGTGCATTCAGAGTGGCATAACTTTTCTCAGTCAACCATTAATAAGCTCACTGATGGCATGCCAAGGCATTTGAGATGTTTTGCATATTTTGTTTCCATTTTTATCATTTACATATCATTAACTTGCCTATGGAATCTGTGATTTCCATAATTCCGACTTTTCCTTTTTGGTGTTGTAATTTCAATGTTGAGGAGTGTATAATAAATATAGGATAATAGGATAATAAACTACTCTACTCTTAAAAAATAAAAAAGTTTTATGTGCCCTGATTAAATAAATAAATAAACTCAGAGTAAATTAAGAAAAGGCATCTTAAGAAAAATGTCTTACTTTTATCTGACATGCTGCAGCAAGTCAGCCATTTACTCTGCAATAGTTGTATCAGAAGGCTGGCATTTATGTAATACATGAACCACTCTCAGGGTATGTTCACATTGTGTTTGTTTTCTTGTCCATTTTGGAATATTTCCAGTGTTGGAATCAATGTGTAAAACACTAGCTACTGCCTCCTATTGTGTTTGGTGGGAAATCACACTATCAAGCTGTAGTTTATACGACACACAATTTCCCCTGCCAGTGAAAATCAATTCCTGTGTTGCAATAGTAAGCAGCATGGTTTTACTTGTGAGGCCACAAAGATTTTAGAAAATACACATGGTACCTCCAACATATATAAACTGACCTCAAAGTATACAAATCTAAAATATAGGAAAAAATAAGGGCCGGAAAAACCAAAAAAGAATCATTCAATCATAAAACAATTAAATTTATTAATCATAAATGTAAAATCACAATCCAATAATACAGCAGGGATGTAACATATGCCAAAACACAACAGGACACTAGACGTAAAGCAGAGCAGTCAGATGGATGCTAACACGATGTTAAATCAAAATTATATATATATATATATATATACTGTATATATATATGCATAACATAATATGAATATATCAAAGTAACCAATGAAGATTATATATCTATCATGGACTGAATAAAGTAATGTATATAACCCAAACAAGGGGTTAATGATGTCTCTATATACTTGCAGGTCACATAAAAGCAATATGGTTGTAATAATATAAAACCAATAAAAAATTAAGGAAAACCTTATCCCTTGTAGTTTCCCATGCACTATTTATCCTAATTCATAATCTATAATGACTTCCCTCTTGGACTTGAATTTGGTCGGAGAATGAATTGGCAGCTTGTGTTCTAAATAGTGCATGGGATACTACAAGGGACAAGGATTTCCTTAATTTTTTATTGGTTTTATATTATTACAACCATATTGTAACCATATTATAACCCCTTGTTTGGTCTAAACATGTAAATTTACATACTACACCAGCTGGTTATACAGTGTTGGCCAAAAGTATTGGCACCCCTACAATTCTGTCAGATATTACTCATTTTCTTCCAGAAAATGATTGCAATCACAAATTCTTTGGTATTATTATCTTCATTTAATTTGTCTTCAATGGAAAACCACAAAAAGAATTGTCAAAAGGCCAAATTGGATATAATTCAACAGCAAACATAAAAAGAGGATGGACAAAAGTATTGGCACTGTTTGAAAAATCATGTGATGCTTCTCTAATTTTGTGTAAGTAACAGCACCTGTTACTTAACTGAGGCACCTAACAGGTGGTGGCAATAACTAACTCACACTTGCAGCCAGTTGAAATGGATTAAAGTTGACTCAACCTCTGTCCTGTGTCCTTGTGTGTACCACATTGAGCATGGAGAAAAGAAAGAAGACCAAAGAACTGTCTGAGGACTTGAGAAGCAAAATTGTGAGGAAGCATGAGCAATCTCAAGGCTACAAGTCCATCTCCAAAGACCTGAATGTTCCTGTGTCTACTGTCCGCAGTGTCATCAATAAGTTTAAAGCCCATGGCACTGTGGCTAACCTCCATAATGTGGACGGAAAAGAAAAATTGACGAGAGATTTCAACGCAAGATTGTGCGGATGGTGAATAATGAACCTCAGCTAACATCCAAACAAGTTCAAGCTGCCCTGCAGTCCGAGGGTACAACAGCGTCAACCCGTACTATCCGTCGGCGTCTGAATGAAAAGGGACTGTATGGTAGGATACCCAGGAAGACCCCACTTCTTACCCAGAGACATAAAAAAGCCAGGCTGGAGTTTGCCAAAACTTACATGAGAAAGCCAAAAATGTTTTGGAAGAATGTTCTCTGGTCAGATGAGACAAAAGTAGAGCTTTTTGGGAAAAGGCATCAACATAAAGTTTACAGGAAAAAAAAAAAAAAAAGAGGCCTTCAAAGAAAAGAACATGGTCCCCACAGTCAAACACGGCAAAGGTTCCCTGATGTTTTGGGGTTGCGTTGCTGCCTCTGGCACTGGACTGCTTGACCGTGTGCATGGCATTATGAAGTCTGAAGACTACCAACAAATTTTGCAGCATAATGTAGGGCCCAGTGTGAGAAAGCTGGGTCTCCCTCAGAGGTCATGGGTCTTCCAGCAGGACAATGACCCAAAACACACTTCAAAAAGCACTAAAAAATGGTTTGCGAGAAAGCACTGGAGACTTCTAAAGTTGCCAGACCTGAATCCCATAGAACATCTGTGGAGATATCTCAAAATGGCAGTTTGGAGAAGGCCCCCTTCACATCTCAGGGCCTGGAGCAGTTTGCCAAAAAAGAATGGTCTAAAATTCCAGCAGAGCATTGTAAGAAACTCATTGATGGTTACCGGAAGCGGTTGTTCGCAGTTATTTTGTCTAAAGGTTGTGTTACCAAGTATTAGGCTGAGGGTGCCAATACTTTTGTTCGGCCCAATTTTGGAGTTTTGTGTAAAATGATCAATGATTTGACTTTTTTTTCATTCTCTTTTGTGTTTTTTCATTGCAAGCAAAATAAATGAAGATATTAATACCAAAGAGTTTGTGATTGCAATCATTTTCTGGAAGAACATGAGTATTATCTGACAGAATTGCAGGGGTGCCAATACTTTTGGCCAACACTGTATACATTACCTTATTCAGTCCATGATAGGTATATAATCTTCATTGGTTACTTTGATATATTCATATTATGTCATGTATGTATATATATGTTTTTGATTTAACATCGTGTTAGCATCCATCTGACCGCTCTGCTTTACATCTAGTGTCCTGTTGTGTTTTTGGCATATGTTACATTCTTGCTCTGCTGTATTATTGGATTGTGATTTTACATTTATGATTAATAAATTTAATTGATTTAAGATTGATTGATTCTTTTTTGGTTTTTCTGGCCCTTACTTTTTCACAAAGATTTTAGCCCCATTGAATTGGGCCAATGTGGACCCTGCCAGTTCAAAACTGTAAACCGTGGCTGAATACAAAAACTCGGCATCTAATTTTTGCTTTGGGCTCTATGGCGCTGGTCATGTGCAGGAACCCATAAATGACGCCATATTGCTAATCTTATTTTTATCTTAAAGAGGTTGTCCAAATTAGTAAAACACAGAAGCTTTCTTTCAAAAACAGTGCTACACCTGTCCATGGGCCATGTCTGGTATTGCTGCTTTTCTCCATTGAAGTGAAAGAAGTTTTGCTGCCATGCCACAATCTGTGGACAAGTGTGGTACTGGTTTTAATTTTTATTTAAAAACAAAACAGCCATGTGTTTTTAACCCCTTTTTGCTGAGGGAATGTATCAATTTTGTTTTTGACTCTCCACCTTCCAAACCCCACAACTTTAATGAGGGCTTAATGTCTGCAGGATAAATTGTATTTATTAATAGTGTCATTTATTATTTTTTACAATGTATTAGAAAGCTTTAAAAAAACATTTCAGAATACGGAAGAATTGGAGAAAAACTGCATTTGCACGACATTCGCAAGGGCTTTGTTTTCACAGCTTTCACTGCGGAGACAAAATTACATGTCACCTGTATTCTATGGGTCGGTACAGTTCTAGCGGATTCCAAACTTGTACACTTTATTTTACATTTTAACTGCATAAAAAAAAATCCAAAACTTTGTGGAAAAAATTATTAGAGTCACCCGTACCTGTTTATATTTCCATGCGATGCTAAATGTATTCTATATATTATATTTTTATATCTATTTATTTATTTGATTATTTTTAGATGTGTACAAATATTTTATATATGTGTGTGTATATATATGTGTGTGTATATATATGTGTGTGTGTGTGTGTGTGTGTGTGTGTGTGTGATTGTAAACTGGAACATATACAAGCAATAGAAAGAATATACAAAAGATAGAAAACATAATAATTTACATAATCTAACACATATGAAATACAATGCAATGAGGTTTTATTTGAAGTAAATGATTAGAAATATACCCTCACCAATTCTCCTGTTACATTATTATTGTTTTGGATTACATTTATCTATATGCCTGAGCCTATGTAAGTTATAATGCATGTACTATAGAAGGGAACAGTTGCAGGGTATCCAGACCAGTCCTCCTGTTACATTATGTGGGTTATTTTTACTTGTGATGGATTGACTATTTGGGCTTGTTGCACACTTAAGGAAATATGAAGACACTTCCTTTTCTACAAAGAGCTGAGTAGGCAAGGGTCTGCACTATATAAGCAGGCAAGAGGGTCTTGCGCTTGTCACATCTAAGTTGGTGGTAAGTGAAGTACTCTATGTCTCTGTCTTTGTGTTAGGATATTATGGATATCTGCTAAGAAGAAAAAAAAATGTTCAACTACCTCTGTATAGGCACCTGATGGAAAATATAGAGTTACTGGACTGTTGTGTTATTATACCTTTTCTTATTCAACTACAAGGTGCTTATAGAGTCAGTACTAGATTAGGAGCCTAATGATTTAATGCATGGACTGTAGTATTCCATACTGAGGCTTCTAGCAAAAAAAGTATATATATATATATATATATATATATATATATATATATATATATATATATATATATATATATCGCCACCAAATGGAATCCTGAACAAATAGTACTTAAACAATGTCTAAGAAGCCTAAGGCTACTTTCACAATATAATTGGCTTTAGTTTTTATGACTCTTTTATTTTCTCATTTACTAGATCAGTTTAAGAGTTATGAGAATTGATGCAAACTCAAGACCTTCAGTTTATATCAGTCTTTCATAGACTTCAATGTTCAAAACTGATTTTTTTTTTGGGTGGGGGAGGATCAATGAGCATAAGAAAGGGTCAAATCTAAACAGTAGTAGAAACTATTTTAGCATCAAAGCAGTCTAACATGAAATGTACTCAAAATGTTTGCTTTTTTTGTCTTCTAGAGGGGGGATCACCAAAGATTTTTTTACAACATCTGGCAATAAAAGGTGAGTGACTCTGCTTTGTTATACTATGTTTTACATTTTATCTACTGTAGACAATTCCCTTCTCCCTTACATATGGATGCAGTAGAGTAGAAATTCTTGATTTCGACCCCTATATTTTGCTATCTGTGCTATCATGGATTACCCATTCATATTAATAAGCATCAAGTAATACGTTATTTCTAATGCATCATCCATGCAAGGTAAATAGGCACTTGACAGTTCCTTAATCTGTACATTAAAGTTAATCATGGGGTTACACAGTTTGTCCACCTCCAGATCAGAACATTACAGAGGGGCTAGTTAGAAGCATAGATATTAACAACCTGTAGCATAGACTGCCTCTAAGTGGGACCAATAGCAATGAAGATGAGTTTTATCTCATGGTGAAGAGCAATATCAATTAAAGTAAGGCTCCATGCACACGACTGAGTGTGCCATCATATGCTCCTCCAAGTATGCGTCCAATGGCCCATTTCAGTGATGAAAGTAAAGCAGGTCCTATCATATGTATGTCTACTTTGTATCCCTATATCCCTGTTTAAATTCACCATTTACTATGACATCTTCAAAAGTTAAATTTAACATAGTACAAAAACGACCCAAAAATGTGATTAAAAATGTAGGTAAAAATATATAATTCCCCATTAGAATTTTGTGTAACTAATAAATTCTGAAAACAGAGAAGGAACGTGTACAGTGATAATATTTACTGTTTATGCTTATTTGGTAATTCACCCTCAGAATAGGGTTGACTTGTCATTATGTTGTAGTATTGGTTTATGTTTTAGACATGAATATACAGTACAATATAGAGTAATATAAAAGAGTTATCTCTTGCAGAAACCAGCAACCATGGGTGACGGTGAGATGGCCTGTTTTGGCGAAGCCGCCCAGTACCTCCGTAAATCGGAGAAAGAGAGACTGGAGGCCCAGAACAAACCCTTTGATGCAAAGAACACCTGCTTCGTAGATGATCAAAAGGAACTCTACGTGAAAGGTTTTGTCACTGCTCGCGAGGATGGAAAAATCACAGTGAAAACTGATGATGGAAGGGTAAAATATTATATCTATAATTCACATAAATCAGATGCTACATTAATCATTTGCCTGGTGCACCATTAAATGTTTTCTCCTCTTTCCAGACCGTAACTGTAAAGGAAAGCCAAGTTTACCCTCAAAATCCTCCAAAGTACGACAAAATTGAAGACATGGCCATGATGACTCACTTGAATGAGGCTTCTGTGCTTTTTAACCTCAAAGAGCGTTATGCAGCCTGGATGATTTACGTAAGTAGGAAAGGTTTTGAATACCATAGTAATGAATAAGGACTGACATTTTAAGGAATAACATGTCTATTAGACATACTAAATAAGGAAAAAATTCTAAAATAAAAAAATTCTAAAAAAAATAAATAAATAAAAACAATTCTAAAATACTAATGTATGTGGCTGTATTAGTTAGAATGATATAATCATGTTAATAAAGGGATTAAAGCAGATAACATTTACATATCTAGTGGAGGAATTCACGTAAAGGAGTAGACACGTACAACAATTCTAGGTAACAGTTTAGCTTAGCAATAACCATGGATTTTTGGGAAAATTAAGGTATATTATTACACGATGTATTGAATATATTACAGACCTACTCTGGGCTTTTCTGCGTCACTGTCAACCCCTACAAGTGGCTGCCAGTGTACAACCCTGAGGTGGTAGCTGGCTACAGAGGAAAGAAGCGTATGGAAGCCCCACCACACATTTTCTCCATCTCTGATAACGCCTATCAGTTCATGTTAACAGGTACACACAAATCAACACACACACCTATGAAACATTATTTCTGCAGAATATTTAATGGTAATATTTTATCTTTTTACTGTCAGATCGTGAAAATCAGTCTGTCCTGATTACGTAAGTAATGTCAGCTACATTTTTTCTGAGATATACAATGTTTCTGAGTTCTATATAGTCATAATTCATTCACTCTCTCCCTTATCCCCAGTGGAGAATCTGGTGCTGGTAAGACTGTAAACACCAAGCGTGTCATCCAGTACTTTGCAACAATTGCAGCTATTGGAGATGCCGGAAAGAAGAAGGAAGCTGCCAACAGCATAAAGGTAAATACTAAATTACAGGAACCTTAGCGCCTACCCATGAAAAGACAAGTGTTTATGTATTATAGCAAACTATAAAAGTAAAGCTCAGAATGCGCTATGCTCTTTTCTATGTGATATAGCATGTTAACATCATAGTTTGTTAGTTTCTACTTTGATTTCCTAATCATAAAATTCACCATAAACTATTAATAATAGTGAAGAAACTAAATTGATGCATTTTTTACACTCTCAAGGGAAATCTGGAGGATCAAATTATCCAGGCTAACCCTCTGCTGGAAGCCTTTGGTAATGCCAAGACCGTGAGAAATGATAACTCCTCTCGTTTTGTAAGTATTATAAGTACCAATCTGCTCTAACAACTTTATACTTTCTTATCTATATAATTCCTAAGCATTAAACTGCTCTTTGTCTCGTTTAGGGTAAATTTATCAGAATCCATTTTGGAACCACAGGAAAACTGTCTTCTGCTGATATTGAAACTTGTAAGAATTAGATTCCTTATGTGTCTCTTACTTATTGTGACTTATGACATGTACTAAAAGGTCCCTTTTTATACACAACTACAGATCTGCTGGAAAAGTCTAGAGTAACATTCCAGCTTTCAGCTGAAAGAAGCTACCACATCTTCTACCAAATCTTGACAAACCATAAACCAGAGATTGTTGGTAAGTTTATGAAATAAGCATTTAATGCAGAGGTTCTTAAGAAAGAAAATGCATGAGATAAGTGTTATGTTTTGAGCCCTTACTGGATTATATTCTTGTTGTGTTCAGAGATGCTTCTTGTCACCACCAACCCATATGACTACCCTTGGATCAGCCAGGGTGAGATCACAGTGAAGAGTATTAATGATGAAGAGGAATTGGTAGCCACAGATGTAAGTGTGTGGTACATAAAAGAGAATGTTATTGCTGTATATCTGGTAAAGGCTAATGTCTAATGATCCTGTATTGTATTATTGTCTAACAGACTGCTATTGATATCCTGGGATTCACTCAAGAAGAGAAGATGGGCATTTACAAAATGACTGGTGCTGTCATGCACAATGGTAACATGAAATTCAAGCAGAAGCAGAGGGAAGAGCAGGCTGAGCCAGATGGCACTGAAGGTTAGCACTATTTTTCAATATGCAATAAGATAACTGTGGATTCTTCTCTTTTATCATCCACTTAAAATAACACGGTGCTATGTATCTAAAATGTAGTTGCTGACAAAGTTGGATATTTGATGGGCTTGAATGCTGCTGACTTGCTTAAGGCATTGTGCTACCCAAGAGTGAAAGTCGGTAATGAATTTGTCACCAAGGGACAGACTGTATCACAGGTACATTGTGAAGAAAAAATATTTAAGAAAAAAACTGAGCCAGTATAATAAAGCGCTTTATGTGAACATTGTGGTACTGTCCACTTCAGGTCTACAACTCTGTCGGTGCCCTCAGCAAGTCCGTCTTTGAGAAATTGTTCTTGTGGATGGTCACACGTATCAACCAACAACTGGACACCAAACAGCCCAGACAATTCTTCATTGGTGTGCTGGATATTGCTGGATTTGAAATCTTTGACGTAAATATTTAAGCTATTCAAGTATTATAAGTCTCCTGAGCCAGCCATACTGTACTTTCTCACATAATTTGTATCATTTACAGTTCAACACCCTGGAACAGCTCTGCATCAACTTCACCAATGAGAAGCTGCAGCAGTTCTTCAACCACCACATGTTCGTTCTGGAACAAGAAGAATATAAGAAGGAAGGCATTGACTGGGAGTTCATTGACTTTGGTATGGACTTGGCTGCCTGCATTGAACTCATTGAGAAGGTAAGCTTATGAATATGAATTCTATAAGTCTTCATTAAATAACCACGTTATTTAGGAACTCAATATTTACTATCTGCTTTCAGCCCATGGGTATTTTCTCCATCCTTGAAGAAGAGTGCATGTTCCCAAAAGCCACTGACACATCCTTCAAGAACAAGCTTTATGAACAGCATCTTGGCAAGTGCAAGAACTTTGAGAAGCCCAAGCCCGGCAAAGGAAAAGCTGAAGCTCACTTCTCTCTTGTGCATTATGCTGGTACTGTGGATTACAACATCACGGGCTGGCTGGAGAAGAATAAGGATCCATTGAATGAATCTGTCATCCAACTCTACCAGAAGTCTTCTGTCAAACTGTTGTCCTTCTTGTATTCCAGCCACAATGCTGCTGAAGGTAAGTGACTCGTTCTTGTCCATTACTGCTGCCTTCATATTGAGCGCATTACATCATAAAAAACATTGAGAGAACTTGCATGATAAAGATGGTCTTTAATATTTTTCTTCACTCTTATTTACTGTTGCAGATGCCGGCGCTGGTGGAAAAGGTGGAAAGAAGAAGAAGGGATCCTCCTTCCAGACTGTGTCTGCTCTCTTCAGGGTCAGTAGAAATAATTGCTTTTTATCAATATTAAATGTATGTGTAATTCAAAGTGTTAAAGATTTACAGAAATATAGATGTTCATTAGATGTCTAAATGCAACTAATTGTATATTATTTTGTGTCTGCTTTAGGAAAACTTGAACAAACTGATGACCAACTTGAAGAGCACTCATCCTCACTTTGTGCGTTGTCTGATCCCCAACGAGACCAAGACTCCAGGTATTTATTCATATATTTCTATTCAGCTGTTCAGATAAATAGAGAATATTATAACAAAATGCCATTGTTTATCACTGGTGAAATCAAAAGAATTATTTACTTTCAGGTATTATGGACAACCACTTGATCATTCACCAACTGAGATGTAACGGTGTGCTGGAAGGAATCAGAATTTGCAGAAAGGGATTCCCAAGCAGAATTCTCTATGCTGACTTTAAGCAGCGGTAATTTTGTTTTCTTCTCCCATAATACAAGTGAATAATATCTCACAACTGATATAACATATATTGCCAATTAAAATTACTAAACCATTTAAGATTGACCTGTATTTTTCCCATTCCTTTTGTTCATTAGTTACAAGGTACTGAACGCTAGCGCAATCCCTGATGGGCAATTTATTGACAGCAAGAAGGCATCTGAGAAACTCTTGGGCTCAATTGATGTCGATCACACTCAGTACAAATTTGGACACACTAAGGTAAATAGTTAGTAACTATCAGACATCTCGGTAAATGTGGCCTCTGTGGGTCTTTGAAATTAATTTTTTCATGTCTCAAGGTGTTCTTCAAAGCTGGTCTCCTGGGTACCCTGGAAGAGATGAGAGATGAAAAACTGGCACAACTGATCACTCGTACTCAGGCACTTTGCAGAGGTTTCTTGATGAGAGTTGAATTCAAGAAGATGATGGAGAGAAGGTATTTTTCTTTTTAAGAATATATCTGTTCATATCTATATTCTGTATGTGTGTTTGGATAACCAACAACTAAATCCACTGTGTTCAAACAGGGAGGCCATAATTATCATCCAGTACAACATCAGGTCCTTCACAAATGTCAAACATTGGCCATGGATGAAGCTGTACTTCAAGATCAAGCCTCTTCTGAAGAGTGCTGAGACAGAAAAAGAGATGGCTAACATGAAGGAGGAGTTTGAGAAGACAAAAGAAGCTTTGGCTAAGGCAGAAGCCAAGAAAAAGGAGCTAGAAGAAAAAATGGTTGCCCTTGTCCAAGAAAAGAATGACTTGCTTCTCCAAGTTCAATCTGTAAATACATTTTCATACATTAAAATATCCTTATATCAGTTCACTGCAAGTTGCACACAAGACTAACAGAATTTTAATTTGTGTAGGAATCTGAGACTTTGGCAGATGCTGAGGAAAGATGTGAAGGTCTCATCAAGAATAAGATCCAATTGGAATCAAAGCTCAAGGAACTGAATGAAAGACTTGAAGATGAAGAAGAAAGTAATGCTGAGCTCACCGCCAAAAAGAGGAAATTAGAGGATGAGTGCTCTGAGTTGAAGAAAGACATTGATGACTTGGAACTCACCCTGGCTAAAGTTGAAAAAGAAAAACATGCCACAGAGAACAAGGTATTGTCAATAATGAAAAGTCATCTGCTCACCAGTATACCACAAAATAAGTTTCTAAGCTCATGAGTATTCATTGATTATAGGTTAAAAACCTTACTGAAGAATTGGCAGCTCTTGATGAAAATGTCTCCAAAGTCACTAAGGAGAAGAAGGCTCTTCAAGAAGCTCATCAGCAAACTCTTGATGATCTTCAGGCTGAGGAAGACAAAGTCAGCTCTTTGACAAAAGCCAAGACAAAGCTGGAACAGCAAGTAGATGATGTAAGTATCTCTAAAATATTTCATTCCAAAGTTTTGTTAAATCCAAATTTATAAGAAATAATTGAGACATTTTCTATCCGTGTAGCTGGAAGGTTCTCTTGAACAAGAGAAGAAACTCCGCCTTGACCTTGAAAGAGCTAAGAGAAAGCTTGAAGGTGACCTCAAACTGTCTCAGGAAACAGTCATGGATCTTGAAAATGACAAGCAGCAAACTGAGGAAAAACTTAAAAAGTTTGTCATTATTTCTCAAATTCGATTTTAATACAAAATATTTAAATTAAGCTCATGTTTATAATGCACATTGTTTTTACCTCACAGGAAGGACTTTGAAATTACCCAGCTGCAAGGAAAGATAGAGGATGAGCAATCCCTGGGATCACAACTGCAGAAAAAGATCAAAGAACTGCAGGTAAAACCCTGACAAGATGGTGTCATTATGTAATAATCCAAAGATTATATTACATGTATTTACCAACTGCTGCTTTTCCAGGCTCGCATTGAAGAACTTGAGGAAGAAATTGAAGCTGAACGTGCAGCTCGTGCCAAGGTTGAAAAACAGAGAGCTGATCTTTCTAGAGAACTTGAAGAGATCAGTGAAAGACTTGAAGAAGCTGGAGGTGCAACATCTGCCCAGATTGAGGTGAACAAGAAGCGTGAAGCTGAGTTCCAGAAAGTTAGACGTGATCTGGAAGAAGCCACCCTTCAACATGAAGCTACAGCTGCTGCCCTGCGCAAGAAGCATGCCGACAGTGTTGCTGAACTTGGTGAACAAATCGATAACCTGCAGCGTGTGAAGCAAAAATTGGAGAAGGAGAAGAGTGAACTGAAGATGGAAGTTGATGATCTTGCCAGCAACCTGGAGAGCATCTCTAAAGCCAAGGTAACGCCAGATCCTAGTTACTTTCTAGGATTCTCCAAATTTTGTGGAAAAACCTCTTAATCTTAATATTTGTTTTTGTAGGCCAACCTTGAGAAGATCAACCGTGTAGTTGAGGACCAACTGAGTGAAGTGAAGGCTAAGGATGATGAGCATCAACGTGTGATTAATGACATCTCCGCTCAAAGAGCACGTTTGCAGACAGAAACCGGTAAATTCATTTATTCATTCTTTTTTTTTTTTTTTAAACTATAGTCAGTAGCATGCCATATTTTATTTATGAGAAAAAGCATATTATCAGTACATGCTATACTGGTTTTCTGATTATTTATAGTGTGGTCCTGATTATCACATTTTATCATATAAAACTTACAATATTCCATTTCCAAATGTTATCTAAAATATAACCCTTAAATATTTAGAATGTGGAACATCTTTTCATAATTCTAGGTGAGCTGTCTCGTCAACTTGAGGAGAAGGAATCTCTGATTTCTCAGCTCTCCAGAGGAAAGCAGGGATTCACCCAGCAGGTGGAGGAACTCAAGAGACAACTTGAGGAGGAATCAAAGGTATTAAGTTTATTAGATAAAGCTTACTAGTAAAATTTTGACATGATCATTTTGATGTTTTAACGAGTGAAATGTCTGTACAATTTAGGCTAAGAACGCCCTTGCCCATGCTCTTCAATCTGCCCGTCACGACAACGACTTGCTCCGTGAGCAATATGAAGAGGAACAAGAAGCCAAGGCTGAACTCCAACGTTCTTTGTCCAAAGCTAATGGTGAAGTTGCTCAGTGGAGGACCAAATATGAAACTGATGCCATTCAGCGCACAGAGGAGCTGGAAGAGGCTAAGTAAGCTCAAACACCAACTGATACTACACTCTTAGGGATCAACTTTTAAGGTATATCTATAAATAAAGAAAACCATTCCTTTGATACATTTGATAAATGTACTTATAGGAAGAAGCTGGCTCAGCGCCTTCAGGATGCCGAGGAGCAGGTAGAGGCTGTGAACTCCAAGTGTGCCTCCTTGGAAAAGACCAAGCAGAGACTGCAGGCTGAAGTGGAGGACCTTATGGTTGATGTGGAGAGAGCAAATGGTGCCGCAGCTGCCCTTGACAAGAAGCAGAGGAACTTTGATAAGGTAGACTTTCAGTTTATAACTGTAATAATATTACAACTTTGCTGATGCCTATGCAGATATATTAGATTTTATTAATTATTTTTTTTAAAGGTCCTGGTTGAATGGAAACAGAAATATGAAGAGGGACAGGCCGAGCTTGAGGCTGCTCAGAAAGAAGCCCGCAGCTTGAGCACTGAAATCTTCAAGTTGAAGAATGCTTATGAAGAAGCTCTGGAACAAGTTGAGACCTTGAAACGTGAAAACAAGAACTTGCAACGTGAGTCTATTTCTGCATCCAGTATTCCTTTTGCATACAAAATACTCAACCTAGAATCCGCTGTTACATTGTTTTATTGGCTTAACTATGGTTAATGGCCTGCACTTTTGATATTTGATACTGCAAACTTCTTCATATTTTGCAATGTTTAAATTTATTTCTAATTCTCTTCTTTAGAGGAGATCTCAGATCTGACTGAACAGATTGGTGAGACTGGAAAATCTATTAATGAGTTAGAGAAGGCCAAGAAACAGGTCGAGCAAGAAAAGGGCGATCTTCAGGCTGCTCTGGAGGAAGCTGAGGTAAATCTCAATAAATACAATTTATACACTTTACTATTAAATATTTAAAGATTTATTACATGCTCATAGTGTATCATTAACATTTCTTTACATTTCTTCTTTTTTTTTTTTTTTTTTTAATAATTTTTAAAGGGATCACTGGAACATGAGGAAGCCAAGATCCTGCGTGTCCAGCTTGAGCTTAACCAGATTAAATCAGAAGTGGACAGGAAGATTGCAGAGAAGGATGAGGAGATTGAGCAGCTGAAGAGGAACAGCCAGAGGTCTATTGACACCATTCAGAGCACACTGGACTCTGAAATCAGAAGCAGAAATGATGCTCTGAGACTGAAGAAGAAGATGGAAGGAGACTTGAATGAACTTGAGATCCAACTTAGCCATGCCAATCGCCAAGCTGCAGAGGCACAGAAACAACTCAGGAATGTGCAAGCACAACTGAAGGTACTCATAAAAAAGGAAATATACATACATACATACATGGCTACATGTATACACACATATATACATACACATATGTATTTCAAAATTTATACCTGAACCCCACTACCATATATCATTTATAAAATACCACCATGTAATTTATATTATTCTACCAATTATTGTGTTTCAGACTCTATATTTCTTATAAGCGCACTACAAATTAAAAAAAAGATTAATAGTATTTACAAAGTTTAACACTATCGGTCCACTTTTCTAACAGGATGCTCAATTGCAACTGGATGATGCCTTGAGAGGACAGGAAGATCTGAAAGAACAGGTTGCCGTCATTGAACGTAGAGCCGGTCTGCAACAAGCTGAAATTGAGGAGTCTAGAGCTGCTCTGGAACAGACTGAGAGATCTCGCAAGATTGCAGAACAGGAACTTCTGGATGCCAGTGAACGTCTTCAGCTTCTGCACTCTCAGGTAAGATCTCCTACTAACATGAACTGGAAAAACGATAAAAATATTTACCCAGACCATTGTGCAATATTAAAAAGTGTATTTTCTCCATTAGAACACCAGCCTGATCAACAGCAAGAAGAAGCTTGAAGGTGACATTGGTCAGCTCAGCAGTGAGGTTGAGGAGGCTGTTCAGGAAGCAAGAAATGCTGAAGATAAAGCCAAGAAGGCCATCACTGATGTAAGCCTACTCTTTATTGTCCCTTCATGCTACTAGTGTAGAGTATATCAGTTTTGAACTGATCCCAAACTTATTGCTGCTTTATTGTTTTTAAGGCTGCTCTGATGGCAGAAGAGCTGAAAAAGGAGCAGGACACTAGTGCTCACTTGGAGAGAATGAAGAAGAATCTGGAACAGACTGTGAAGGACCTGCAGCATCGTCTGGATGAAGCTGAACAGCTGGCACTCAAGGGTGGCAAGAAACAGCTCCAGAAACTGGAATCCAGGGTGAGCACAATTCTAAAGTCTTCAGAGAAGTGCAAATACAATTATATTACATAGTTACATCTTTATACTACTGTTATCTGCAGGTCCGTGAACTGGAAAATGAGCTGGACAATGAACAGAAACGTGGAGTTGAAGCAGTGAAAGGTGTTCGTAAATATGAGAGGAGAGTGAAGGAACTGACCTACCAGGTAACAAAAAAAAGACAGAATTAATATATATATATATATATATATATATATATATATATATATATATATATACTATGTGTCATGTAAGATATCTTTGGGTAATGGTTTTACTATATTATCTTAAATCATAGTTAATTTTGTAATAATTAATTCCCATTTTATAGACTGAGGAAGACAGGAAGAACGTTCTGAGACTCCAGGATCTGGTCGATAAACTGCAGCTGAAGGTTAAGGCCTACAAGAGACAGGCTGAGGAATCTGTAAGTAAAGTTTCTTTTCTTTTCAGAATAAAGTTATTTATTGCATATGATACATTTGTTACATTTATTATATATGTTACTATAGGAGGAACAGGCAAATGCCCACTTGAGCCGCTTCAGAAAGGTTCAGCATGAGCTGGAAGAGGCTGAGGAGAGAGCCGACATTGCTGAGTCCCAAGTAAACAAATTGAGGGCCAAGAGCCGTGACATTGGTGGAAAGGTAGCATTATATTGTCTTTTATAAAATGAGTCATATGAGATTAGGGTATATTAACAAGCTGTCAACAATTAACATATTTTTTGTTTTTTACTTGCAGAAGGACAGCGAAGAGTAAAGACTATAAATGAATGAAGACTGAGGAACACTTAAAGTGAACTTCTAATTTTTGACCCCCCCCACACCTTTCCCGAAATAATGTACCTTCTAAATAAATTTCATATTTGAGCTTTCCATAACTGTGTCATGTTGTATTTCAAGTAAAACCAGTCTGGAATAGCGGAATCCATTCCAGCATTTACTGAGTAAACTACCAATAGAATGTTTATGGATAACAGACATTTTTGACTCTCTGACACTAAAATATTTTTTATTTCGCTGGTAAAATAATATTTAAGCTGCACTATATCCCTGTAGGAATGGGATCTGAAGGAGGTTTGGCGTGTATTGTGGTGAATTTTAAGAGAAACTGTCTTGTCAGTGAGATGCAAACAGTGTAAATCAGATAACAAAATCTGGCAAACGGCACATATGGTTTACGTGGTTTACAAGTGGTTTATGTCTACAAAAAAAAACACTTTGTCACCATTTCTTGTTCCTGTTCCAGTTATTATCCACTATTAAAGAAAAGAGAAAGCACTCATCAAACTCATTGGAAACCCCTAATGTTTTTTCACTTCACCCCAATTATTGTTAGTCACTTACCTTGCTTGTGAATATTACACCTATAGGACACTTTTGCTTTGATCTTTTTACTAAAGACTAGGTTTGGAGTGAAAAGTACTCTGAAGCGGGAAAGAATGTCATAAACTAGAGGTACTGTCTGGCAAGTGACAGGTGGTTAACATCTGTCAATCTTGCTGTCTTCAAGTCCACAACATGAATCTATAGCTAGATCGAGAAGGAACGCAGAATCTTTCAAGGAAATTCAGTTTAGTTTCTGGCTTATATATATATAAAGTGACAAAATCTAATGTAGCAATTCCTCGTTAGTATAGAGGTAAATATCCCGCCTGTTACACTAGAAACTGAAATTCGATACTGTGATACTAAAATATGCAACTTTACCTCCTCCTTGGTGGTCTAGTGGCTAGATTTGGATTTGGTGCGCTCATCTGCATAACCTGGGTTTGTTTACCAGTGAGGCAAAAAGGCAGTGTTTTTCAGAATTAGTTGGAGGGCTTCTCTCCTTGACAGATTTGTCTTAAATATAAAGACTAGGTAGAGTAGATGAAGGTAAGAATAGGTAGACTAGATGAACCATACAGTCCTTTTCTGCTATCAGTCTTCTGTGTTTCTGGGTCTGTAAAAATGAGAGCTATTTCTGGTTATGATCAACGATACAAGGGAAACGTTGTAGTGCTGCTTCCAAACACTAGACACAAATAAGTTGATATAACCATCTGAATATATTGTATATACCTGTCTAGTGAAATAAACACATAAGATACATTGTATACAGCTGAACAGATTCATGAAAATCAGACTATTAATAGAGTCTCTGAATTGACCTGGAGAAAGAATTGCTTCCACGTCATAAATCAGTAGTGGCCTAGTGTCACATAGAAATGCCTTAAGCACCCAGCCAGCTGTCACACCAGCTAGGAAGGCACATAATATTCTCAGTGTCAAGTTGTAATGAAGAAAAATATATTGAACATATGCTTCGGTAATTAAGCAAGAATGTGTTCACAAATAGAAGCGTTAATGGTTTATTTCTGTCATTTAACAAAATGAAGTGAAAGAAGAAAAGTGAAATCTAAATTCCATCAATATTTTGTGTGAGCGCCTTTTGGAGAAGGAGTCCTTTGGAGAAGAAACTTATGACATGAACCCCACAGATATAGCCCTGATCTCAACAGCATCCAGTCTATCTGGGATTACACAAATAGAAGGATTGGAGTAAGCCTACATCCACAGAAGATCTGTGCTTAGTTCTCCAAGATGGTGGGAACAACCTCCCTGCCAAGTTCCTTCAAAAACTGTCTGCAAGTACTGAGAAGAACTGATGGAAGGCAAAGGGGAAAGGCCACTTGGATAGGATTTAGATTTCGCTTTGTGTCATTTACCTAATTTTGTTAAACTATGAGCACTTCTATTTTTGAAAGCATTCTTACTTTTCAGATTTTTTTCTAAATCTTTTATGTGCTTGACATAACACAAAAAAACCACTAAATTTTATTATTGTTATGGACAAATGATAGAATAGATCGAAAAACATTAACCCTTTAAAGTCCTTAATGACCAATGTATTTTTGGACTTAAAGAGCTGTTCCACAATTATGTTAAGGCCAAGTCATAAAACATGGATTACAGAGGTACATCTGCTCAGATGCCAATAATTCCAAGGAGAGTATGGATTTAATATCCATTTACCGAAAGAGAAGATGGCAGGTATACACAGTCTACCAGAAAGGAGTGAAAGTTACAGAAGCTACCGAGTGAAAGCTCTAAATCATAGGCAGTGACAATTTCCCTTCTAGAAAAAGACCCTCAAGCTCAGCTTAATGCATATACCATGTTAAAAGTTTAGCAATAGAGACAGCCATTTTATTTGCCATAGACCTCTTTAAAACAATGGCCACAAATAAACATAATAATTTTGACTTCTAAGAAATACAGTCCTGAGTGAATACATTTTATGTTTACATAACTCAGCCTAATGAGAAACATCCCTCTTTCCATATCTAGATTTTCCTTCAGTGTAGAAAAGACCTGCAAACCCAGAACATTTGTACTCCCTTCCGTGGGAGTTCTATCTTGCAAGTCAAGTCGTAGTTGATCTTCCTTCCGAGTTTAGGAATACAGTCCAGTCATCCCTCTTCTACTGAGGAGACCGGGCTGAGCTTCTCGCTCTCATCCAGCAGGTGATAGTAATAAAGGACATGCCTATTACTCAACTCCCAGGAATTCTGCCCACTCCGTTCTGATGCTTTAGCACTTTCTGTCTTGTCACATATGCCAACCTTGAATAAATTTAATTTCTCCTTTGACATTTTAATGTGTGTAACATTGAGTAGAGGTTACTGCAAAGACAATTCTTACCACAGAGCAGTATTTCCCTTCCTCGAACCCTAGTGTTTTATGGAACATGGCATGAGTTCTGCTAGAGACACAGCCAAAAGGGTTGACAAAGCAGTCCACAATACTCAGACAGAACATGGCGCTGACTTACAACAAGCTTGTTTGAGATGGAGTAGAAATAAAAACAGGCAGTATATAGAGAGTTTAGCTAACAGGATGGACATGCATTCAGTCATACAGCCGTGGCCAAATATGACATACACAAATTGTTTTTCACAAAGTTTGCTGCTTCTGGCTCAAATCCTGACTGATGAAAAACCATTTTTGCCGAATCTTTGCTTGGAGTTTATTACAATCTCTGTGTTTTTATTTGTCCAGCTGCCTTGTGACATTTGACTACAGTTTCTCAATGGGATCAATGGGCCAAACAGTTAGGGAGTTTTTCTGACCATGGACCCAAAATTTCAATTTAGTTTTGTTCCCTGAGGCATTAACTTATCACTTTTTCATTGTGACATGGTGCACCATCATGCTAGAAAATGTATTTTCCATCACCAAATTGCTCCTGGATGGTTAGGAGAAGTTGCCCTTGGAGGATGATAAGATACCATTATTTATTCAAGGCAGTATTTGTAGGCAAAATTGTGACTGAGGCCCACAAAACAACCCCACCCGTGAGTGGTCTCAGGATGCTTAAAGGTCCTCCAGCTGACATCACCAGTGACATCCAATATGTGCTATGTGACCACTGCAGTCCATCACAGGCCTCAGAAGGGACCTCTTAGCAAATGACATGTGACTGCTCGGCTCTATGTAGCATCTCTACATCACCCTGGATCATCATAGATGAATCCTGGATGGGCATTCTAAGGCTAGGTTCATATCACATCTGCGTTCGAGTTTCTGCTTAGGGGGTTCCCAAGTGGAAACCTAATCCGCATAAAAAAAACAGTTACCTTAGGAAACCCACAGACCCCATAGACTATAATGGGGTCTGTGCGGTTTTCATTCAGTTTCCGTCCAAACAGAGCAAAAAATTTGGAAAGAAAAGCACTGCTTGCAGCGATTTTCTCACCACATTTTTTGCAGAGAGGGGGACAGAATCCCCAAAGGTAGTTCAAGTACTGGTGTGAACCCTGTGTCAATGAAGTTTATGCATAGTGAGTGAATATATGGACCTATCACTGAAGAAGGGAACTACACAGTTCTATCTTTTATAAGGGTGGTTCCATTTTAGACAGTTAAAGAGGTTGTCTGAGGCCCATGAGTAATGGATATTGATGAACAATCCACAGGATATGTCATCAATATCAATTTGTTGAGGGTATGACACCCACAACCAGCACTAGTCAGCTGATTTGGCTGCCAGAAGCCGTATAGAAGGTATATGAGCAAAAGAAGCTGTGCTGCTATTCCTCCTCCAAAAAACGCCTCACCATACAGTCCTATGATGAGGCATTTTTAAGAGGAGGAATTTGAGTCCGGCTGTCTTATTTATTGCAGCCTGTGGATATTTTTCATTATACTACATACTCATCATACTAATACTCCTTTAAGTGCTATTCCTATCTGAAAACGTTGATTATGTAGATAATCTGTCTTTCCTTAGTCCAAACAGCAGCACAACAGATGGGGTATTCCTGCACCTGTGTGCAGTTTAGGACAGGTGGAACTTTTAATAACGTTAATTTACAAATTGACTCTCCTATAAGAGGTAAGAGGAACCTCCCCTCTTGTGTTAATTATAAAGTACAATATATAATAGGGAGGGAAGTCTTGTGCTGCTGTTTGGACTAAGGGAAAACAGATTATCTACATAATCAACGATTCCCCCACTTCCAAACCGCAACACAACAGATGGGGATGTAGCGAGATAACCCCAAGAGAGGACCCCCTCGGTATACAGTAGACAAAACTGACCGTCCAAAGGCAGTCGCCTCTGAACCTTGTAAATCTAGCCTGTAGTTTTTGACAAAGGTAGAATGGGAGCGCCAGGTGGCAGCTGAGCAGATCCGTTCTAGGGATACTGGGCGTTGTTCCACCCAGGAGGCCGACATTGCCCTAGTAGAATGAACTTTCACAAATTAACTTGATCAATAACTTGATTGATGTTAGAATAGGAGGGAACTTTGGGTAGAACTCCAAGCAAAAATCTCATTTGCACTCTTTCTGGAAAAAACAACACATAAGGCTCTGTAGTTCTCTTACTCGTTTGGCTAACATTATTGCCAAAAGAAAGCCATCCTGAAAGATAGATATTTCAAAACCACTATTCAATGGTTCAAAGTGGGGACTGCAAAGGCCCACTAAAATTGTGGAAAGGTCCCATTGGGGAACCGGCGAGCATATGGTCGTTCTTATCCTAGGTCCCCCTTTAAGGAACCGGGCTATGAGGATATCGTGAGACAGACAGCTGTCTAGACAGGCAGATAGGGCAGCCACGTGTACCTTAAGAGTGGCGAGTCTAAGCCCCTTGTCCAGGCCATCCTGCAAAATCTCCAGAATTGAAAATATGGAGGGATTCTCATAGGACATCTGCTTGTCCGTACATCAGACCTTAAAACCCTTGAAGACTCAGTCATAGGCCTTGGTTGTAGAAGGAGCTCTGGCACTGCTGGTCAATGAACAAGCTACACACAGCTGAAAAAATGTCAGTAACAGAAAAGCAGGAAAGATAAAAGACTGCAATATAAACCTAGATCTTTCTCTCAGAAAGATAAAAGGAAAGGAACAGAAAGAGAAGTAGAAGAAGAAGGCTTTAAAACCCCTCTTCTAAACCATTCAGGAGGCTACAGAGCCTCCACCACCTGTCCAACACACAGGACAGAAAAAAACACAAAGGGGGGAGGTTCCTCTTACCTCTTATAGGAGAGTCAATTTGTAAATTAATGTTATCAAAAGTTCCACCTGTCCTAAACTGCACACAGGGGCAGGAATACCCCATCTGTTGTGCTGCGGTTTGGGCGTGGGGGAATCTGCTTTTGCATTTCTATACATTTAGAAACTGTGTTTTCTATGTAATCTCTTTTCAAATGTAAAAGTCTGTGGTGCTCTAAAAATAAATGGTAATAGCATATTTCAGATTTAAAAAGTGTGAAATATTAATGTGGTGTAAGCTAAACAATCAGATCCTTCATTATATTTTCTGCCTTTAATCTTCAGAATGACAGGTGTACTGTTGCAGCATCAAGGTTACTATGTGCACACGACTTGTTGGAACTCCCAATATGTAGTCAGATTGTATTAAGTTCTTTTAATTTAATTTTCATTAAGAGCTTCCTATTCCTAGGCTCAGTGAAAAACAATCCCCACTTTAGTGATAGATTGTACATTGCAAATGTTACATTCAACATCCAAGTATTTATGGTGTCTTCCAATTTAAGGTATGTTATTTTTACATGTGATGAACAGACAATTTTGAGGCCTAGTGCATGATTAGGGCAATATCAAGGTCCAATCCATTAGCGAGGAGGGCAGAGTTTGCAGAAGATTGCTATATATAAGCTTACTTGGTGGCCATTCTTCATCTGATTTCTGCTCTGGTCTTGGTGAGTACTGTTTGTATTGCATATGAAAATGTAAATCTCTATACAGGTTTAGTTGACTTTGTTTTTTTGTAATAACGTACTGCCAGACAAAACTTTTAAGTATTAGGAATTATGAGCAAAAATGTAAAATCTAGGCTAAATATTTTTATCTAAGTACAAACATAGGAAGATAGGAGTAACCATTAGTCCCTGACATCTCCATGCCTTATACATGGCTCATGATATACTTAAAGGGGTTGTCCACTACCTATTTTTATTTGTTTATAGCGCTACTACAGGGCATAAAAATATAATGGCTACTCACATGAACCTCAATTTTCAATTTTTTCGATACAAAACTGAAGCGTCATTTTAAAGAATATCTTTTACCGATTTACATTAAAAACAATGTCAATAAATTATTTTTTTTAATGAGCTAGGCTACTGAAAATGACTACATAGATTCTAGACAGTTTGCTTACCACAAAAAAAATCAGTAGTATATTATATTATAATATACTAGAATATTCTAAATTTATTTTGTGTCTTGAAAACCATTGTTTGGCAATAAGTAACCTGAATATGCACTTAAAGGGATATTCCACAAAGTAAAGGACCTCTGTCCCACTCCACATTCCTCGAAAAAAAATCTCACAGTTATTTGATAAAAGATAGATGTCCTGACGCAGACTCTAAGCATTGCGGGGGAAAAATAAATTAGATAAGCATCTCATCACAGAAAGAAAACCTTTGTCCAACCTAAATGGGATCCAGCAGAGGCTGTACTGTACTCTAATTGGGCATTTATAACTAAAAGAGCCTCTCTAGAATGACTTACACTTACCAATACATTTTAAACTACAAGTAAAAGTCCTTTAAGAACAATACTTTATAAAATAACTGCGACATCTCTGCCTGTTTGGGTCTCTGCGCCACCCTCTGCTCGCGTGCTGTGGCGCAGGAGGCGTGTGCAGTTTGATAATTTGCTTAAAGTTTTTAGTTGCACTGTGTGAACACGGCTCTAGTTCTGTGATTGTATTTGCACCACACCGGTCTTCTGCCCTTGTTGCCTCTGTCCATTAAGTGGTTAAATTTTGTCTTGCCTCCCCTATTTAGTCTTTGCTCACAACCACACTGGTGCCTATTATTGCCTCATGCTTGCTGGCTTCTCGTGCTGTTAAATTACTTGTACTCTAATCCTTGACCTCTGCTTCCCTACTGACTATTCTTTTGGACTTTGATTTGGCACTGCATTGCTCGACTGTTACCGGACCCTTGGCTAGCTGACCTCCCTTTGTGGTTGTTCGTCTTGTCTGCGTTTTGTGTGTCAAATATACAGGAAGGGACCATCTTCGTGCTTACCGCCTATTACGTAGGATAGGGCCTGGCAATAGGAAGGGACAGTTGGAGGGCTTCGTCTTAGGGCTCACTGTCTCTTGTGCCCCTTCCTCCAGGGTTCTCCAGCAGCTTCTGGGGAATTGTCATCTAGCAATTCCCTAACAGTAACTCAAATGCATATTTGGTTTACTTACTGCCATTTGTATTGATGGTCCAGTACCTTTCATTAATGGACCCAGGACTTGCCATGACAATCCAGCCTGCTGGGATTTTTTGTCTTCTTTTAAAACTCTGACATACTGTAATGGAGAGAACAGAACACATGCTTGACCTACTCTCTCCTTCTTCTGGGCACTCTGGCTTGGAGAACGGTGGGGTTTGGGTCACTGTTCTCCATGGATGATCCATAATTGGGAACTTTGCTGTCATAATTTTATATTTACTGATATTTTACATTTTACTGATATGCCATTTCCTTTGCTTTTTCTTTTGTTTTTAGATAGATACACCTTCTTTCTTGGCTGTGCTAAAAAGTAAGTGGTGGTGCAACACAAATGTACAGAAAGTACTTGAGACTAGTGTAATAAATTAGTGGCTATTCACTAAAAAGTAGTTCAAATAGTAATTTAGTAATAGGACCACCTAAACAAAATCAACTGTCTACACATGTAGAAATCACTCCATCTTTGCAGCGGTATTGGAGAAATACGCAATACAATCTGATAAATGTACTACAATAATCCACCAAAATTCTCAATCAATTTGCACCAAAAATGCTTTATACTACATTATGTTTTAGGCCAGGGGCATCACATGGTGTAAATTATATGGTTTGGCCAGGGACAGAAACGTTGTGGCAAAATCCACAGCATTTTACATATATTAACACCATTAACAGATTAAGCTCATATATCAATGATTTATTCTTGCAGAATCCAGTAACTATGGGTGATAGTGAAATGGCGGTCTTTGGGGAGGCTGCCCAGTACCTCCGTAAAAGTGACAAAGAGAGGCTAGAAGCCCAAACCAGGCCTTTTGATGCCAAGAAATTCTGCTTCATAGATGACCAGAAGGAACTCTATGTGAAAGCTGTTATCACTTCTCGAGGAGAAGGAAAGGTCACTGTCAAGACTGAAGATGATAAGGTAATTATGACAACCATATATCTAATAAGTACAAAGTACATTTGTAAGTGAATTTTTTAAGTAGGAAATAATTGTATTCTTTTTCTCCTGAAGACTGTAACTGTAAATGAAGATCAAGTTTACCCTCAAAATCCACCAAAGTTTGATAAAATTGAAGACATGGTCATGATGACTCACCTGAATGAGGCATCTGTTTTGTATAATCTCAAAGAGCGTTATGCAGCCTGGATGATCTATGTACGTTTTACTTAAGGCTTACCTTAAATTGAAAGACTATGTGTAATATAAACAAAAATTTAGATTTTTCAACCCTCTTTAAAAAAATTCTTTCATATATTACAGACCTACTCTGGACTTTTCTGTGTCACTGTCAATCCCTACAAGTGGCTGCCAGTGTACAACCCTGAGGTGGTGGCTGGATACAGAGGCAAGAAGCGCATTGAAGCCCCACCACACATCTTCTCCATCTCTGACAATGCCTATCAGTTCATGTTAACAGGTACACACTCTTCTTTTTCAAGATGGTGGATAAATCGCCTGATTCATGACAAGGCCTGTGCTTCTTTATTAATCATGTGCATCTTCTGCCAAGCCGTGCACCTCAACATAAATCTATGCCGGGGGGCCACACGGTGGCTCAGTGGTTAGCACTGCAGCCTTGCAGCGCTGGAGTCCTGGTGTTCAAATCCCGCCATGGGCAAAAAACCATCTGCAAGGAGTTTGTATGTTCTCCCCGTGTTTGCATGGATTTCCATCCCATATTCCAAAAAAAGACATACTGATAGGAAAAAATGTACATTGTGAGCTCTATGTGGGGCTCACAATCTACATTTAAAAAAAAATAAATTAAAAAAAAAAAAATCTATGCCGGCTCATAGCCGCATAGATTTCTTTAATATTTCCATCACAAAGTTGGTACAAGAGATGGCTCTGTCCACTTTGAGAAAACTGGTAAGAGCAGAGTAAAAATGCCATCTGCAGCTTTGTTAGTCGTAAGTGGAGTTAATTCACAAAACACAAATTTATGACTTTGTTGCCAAAAAATTGCCACAGATTTATAACAAATCTGGCCTATTATGTTTGTGACCTAAACAATACTGACCTACTGTATTATTTTTACAGATCGTGAAAATCAGTCTGTCCTGATTACGTGAGTTAAACCCTATTCCTATTTAAAGGGGTCATCCAGGGAATAAAAAGTTCTTTTAATTCAGGTCCCCTGATGACAATTCAACTCTGGATCACATGACCAATCTGTTCTACTCTAAGGGTGCATTCACACGGAGGAAAATGGCACTGAATTTGATGTGGAATCCGCATCAGATTCAGCGCTGAAAAAAAAGCCTCCCATTGACTTCAATGGGTTCCTTTTTCTGCTTTTTCTTATCTATCCTAAAATGTGCAATCAGTGGAGAGTTGGGAGGACCCTATACACATTACAGATTAGATGGTTGGGATGGTCTAACCGAAATCAGGGAGTTCTCTAAACATACAACTAATGCGCATGGCTAACTTAAAAAATTGGATAATCAGATTGTATCTATGTACTTTTTCATCCCTTACACATTTTTCTAGTTAGGAAATTTTAAAATGGATGGATATACATCTTTCTTTCTATTCAGTGTTTATTTTCGCCACTTTTTCTTTAGTGGAGAATCTGGTGCTGGTAAGACTGTAAACACCAAGCGGGTCATCCAATATTTTGCAACAATTGCAGCTATTGGTGATGCTGGAAAGAAGAAGGAACTCTCCAACAGTATGCAGGTAATCTCTGGCATGGAGGCACATGTGATCTGTTTCAATGTAAGTGGATATATATCATACCAACCTCATGGACTCTGTGGCTGCAGATATGTAACCGAGCTAGTAATGGTGGCTCATAAAAAAAAAATTGCCTTCTTAGCATTCTCCAGGAACATGTTCTAGACGCCTGTGTTAATTAAGACCACTATGTAACTGAGAAGGGACATGGAGAGCTTATGTCAAGCTTGTCAGGTTTAGGATTCCAGGATGTGGAATTATGAGGCTCGTGTTAAGAAGAGATCCTGACTCTATGGTATACAAACTATTCTTACTGCTGAAACTAAAGTCCACAATATGATAGAGAGGAAAAATGTAAATGAGAACTGGATCAGTTTCCCAGTTGGATTTGGTGAAATTATTAGGACACTGCTCTACTCTCTTTTATAAAAGATTTTTTTTAATTTTTGCGAGTAGGACTTTATCTTCAATCTAAAACAATACCAAGCAAGACAGTATGGACATAATGGAATAAACATGAAGAATATTTATATGGATACATAGTTTCTATTGAATAAAGTTGGCAATAAACCTCACCGCTCTCACAGTACGGTGCAATAGGCACTGCTACTGTGAGGAAGGAAGGGTGTTCCTAACTGACTGTCAGGAACACCCTTCTAATGGTCAAGAGCTATGGTACCGGCACCGATAGCTCTTCACCCGGGGCACAGATCGTGACAGCCGACAGTGTGCTGAATTCAGTGCTCTGTCGGCTTTCCAGCGGTATATAAAGCCGCATGTGCCCCAACTCATGAAAGGTCCTATTTAAATAGGACACCTTATTAATAATACCCCCTTATATTATTAATGCCCCTAATAGTCCCTATATAAAGTCGCCATATTCTGACACCTGTAACTTTTTTATACTTCCTTGCATAGGGCATCTTTTTTTGTGAGGTCGAGAGTACTTTTCAGTTCTACCATTTTGGGGACTGTTTATTGCTTTGATCACTTTTTATTCAAATTTTTATCGGAGGCAAAACAGTAAAAAAAATTCGTCAGTTTGACACTTTTGACTTTTTTCCTGCTACAGTGTTTACCGTACGAGAAAAATATTGTTATAGATTTGTAGAGCAGGCGTTTTAGGACACAGGTATACCTAACATGTATGTGTTTCACAGTATTTACATACTTTTATATGTGTTCTAGGGACAGAGGGGTGATTTGAATTTTTAATACTTTTTATTTTTTTAATATTTTAATTTTTTTAATTTTCTTTTTGTACTTATTAGACCCCCCAGGGGTCTGATCACTAATACAATGCATCACAATGCATTGCAAAAATCCAGCATTTCTATTGCAGGCTACATAGAACAGCCTGCAATAGAAAGTATAGAATGACAGGCTGGAGAGCCTTCACAAGGCTCCCGGCTGCCATAAAAACGCACGCAGGTCCCGAAGCTTGCTCCGGGTGCCTGCGATTGCCTGTGAAATGGCGCTTCAGTCAAAGCTGGGGGGTTATTGCTAAAACAGCAGACACCATTATTGTGTTGGGCTGCTGGGGATGGGTTGGAGTGCTGGGGGGCGGTTTGGGGGGCTTTTGGATGTCTGACTGGCCCTTCCTTGGGCTTGAGGACTGTTTTTTTTTCCCACCCACTTGCAATACTTGCACTTGGGGGTTAATAGGAGCACTACAAGTGCAAGAATTACAAGTGGGTGGGAGAAAAACAGTCCTCAAGCCCAAGGAAGGGCCAGTCAGACATCCAAAAGCCCCCCCCCCCCATCATCATAATCATTCTAGTATTTATCCTCTATCCGTAGGATAGGGGATAAATACTTGAAAAATCACTGTACTTTTTTCAGCAGAAGTTTACCTGCTCTTCTGCCTGTGCAGCGGTCTTGTCACTGGAGACCGCGTAGGAGCGCAGGCACACGTCGGGTGTGGGCCTGATTACGTGGCCACGTCACCCGACGTGTGGGGAGGAGGAGGGGGCAGCGTTAGCATGCAGAAAGCAGGCAGGGAGACGACCTGCTCTCTGCGAAGGATGAGGGGCGGCCGCTGGAGCAGCACTGCTGCTAATAGGTGAGAGTTAAAGCAGCGCTGCGTCCACAGGGACGCCCCAAACCACCACTCGCTTCCCCTGCCGGGCTGCTATGACGCTAGGCCAGTCCAGAATAGTTCGCACGCAGCTTGTCTTGGAATGGCTTAAGTCAGTAAAATTGCCGCCCCCCGGCATTTTGCCACCTGAGGCAGTTGCCTCACGTCGCCTCATTAGAGGTGCGGAGCTGGGTGGCCACTGTGGAGAAGATTGTACTGTGTGGGGGCCACTGTGGGGCAGATTGGACTAAGTGTGGACCCTTCACTATTTACATCACACACTATATCAGTTTTATAGCACATATGTAATATTATTACAGGTTATAATAACATTGCACGGTCCTATAAAACAGGCCTTTAAGATGTAAATAGTGAACATTAATTGTTCAAAATGATACCAAATGTAAAACAAAGTTGTTTGTATAAATGAAAGCTCTGTAAAGCCCCATTTACACAACCATATTTTACGGGTCCGTAATTGTCTGCAATTGTGGACCTGCACAGTATGAAGGTTAAAATGCCGTGTTGGCACTTTGTGATAATTTAGTGGGTTTGGGGTTGCAGATTGGGCACTTGGTCTCTAAAAGGTTCGCCATCACTGTTATAGAGCATGCCTACAACATTCTTCATAGAAGTCAATGACTCATCTCTAGACTATAGGTTCCTGTGGTCCATGGGGCTTCTATAAAGCAAATCTCTAATGATTGCGCATGGGTAATCATGTAGAGAAAATAGAATTAAAAAATCTACTTAAAAAATATGCATTGGTATTCTGGTTTTAATTATTGAGTATAGATGATTCATTCCCTTCATATTTCTTCTATTTTAGGGTACTCTGGAAGATCAAATCATCCAGGCTAACCCTCTCCTAGAAGCCTTTGGCAATGCCAAGACCCTGAGAAATGATAATTCCTCTCGTTTTGTAAGTATTACTGGCAAAAATTTATTATTTTCTATTTTAACTGGTATCGAAAAACAGTCATGTTTTCCGTTTATCTTTTTTAGGGTAAATTCATTAGAATTCACTTTGGAACCACTGGAAAACTGGCTTCTGCTGATATTGAAACCTGTAAGGATGAATGTGTACATATTAACAGACATTAGACTTGTACTTATAGTTATTAGTTTTATATGTATATTACATTGTCACACCAGCTGTAAGAATTCCTTTTGTGTTACTTTTTTTGGTTTATGATGTGTTCTATACACAACATGTGTTCTATACACAACTACAGATCTGCTGGAAAAGTCCAGAGTAACATTCCAGCATTCAGCTGAAAGAAGCTACCACATCTTCTATCAGATCTTGACAAACAAGAAACCAGAGATTATTGGTAATGACACCTCTATACTACAACATCTGTATAATAAATTACACTGTAGACTGTCTATACTCCATGTGCTACCATAAGTTCCTCCACGAGGCACCATGTTCTCCCCTAAAAACAATCAGATTACAGATCATTGCCAGGGGTCCCAGCTACAACACACCATATGATATTTTTTTTTCCAAGGAACCCTTTGAAACAGACAACTTGTACAACATGCACAATTGTATGCACGAGCTGAGTAATATAATTAAAAATAATCATTTTATTTTGAAGCCGGAGTCTAACTTTTTTCCAACTTCATCCAAAATTGGTTGCAACTCTGACTCCATGATTCCAACTTCATAGCCCTGTTCGGAAGCTCCTTAATTTATGAGTTCTTAATTTCTAGATGTTCGAAAAATGTAGATTGCAGTTGTATCATATGCTATAACTTATGGCTATTGACCACGGTTTTCTTGTTTTTAGAGATACTACTTCTCACCACCAACCCATATGACTACCCTTGGATCAGCCAGGGTGAGATCGCAGTGAAGAGTATTAATGATGAGGATGAATTGATAGCCACAGATGTAAGTAGCTAGCAGATTTATTGTAAGACACACAAACATAAAAAAGCAAGTATGTCATTGGCTACTAATCTTGTCTATTATTTTGCTTCTTAATAGACCGCTATTGATATTCTTGGGTTCAATTCAGAGGAGAAAATTGGGATCTATAAGATGACTGGTGCTGCCATGCACCACAGTAATATGAAATTCAAGCAGAAACAGAGGGAGGAGCAGGCCGAGCCAGACGGCACTGAGGGTTAGTACTCATTGGACTGAGTAGGATAAAATTACACATTTATTGTACACAAGGAATAATTGTGTTATATATTTTATAGTTGCTGATAAAATTGGTTATTTAATGGGTCTCAACTCTGCTGACTTGCTGAAGGCTTTGTGCTACCCAAGGGTAAAGGTCGGCAATGAGTATGTCACCAAGGGACAGACTGTGCCACAGGTATTTAAGATGACCAACAATATAGACGAAAATAATGACAAAGTGTATTACTAAAGGTTAAAAAAATTCTATTGTGTTTACCTCTTCAGGTCTACAACTCGGTCGGTGCCCTCTGCAAGTCTTTGTTTGAAAAACTGTTCTTGTGGATGGTCACACGTATCAACCAGCAGCTGGACACCAAGCAGCCCAGACAATTCTTCATCGGTGTGCTGGATATTGCTGGATTTGAGATCTTTGATGTAAGGGAGCAATCTTTTCTAGTTCCCTAAGTCAACCATACTACATCTTCACACCTGTTTTTGTATAAATTACAGTTCAACAGCTTGGAACAGCTCTGCATCAACTTCACCAATGAGAAGCTGCAGCAGTTCTTCAACCACCACATGTTCGTCCTGGAACAGGAAGAATACAAGAAGGAAGGCATTGAATGGGAGTTTATTGACTTTGGTATGGACTTGGCAGCCTGCATTGAACTTATTGAGAAGGTGAGCTTACATATGATTTATATTATTCTTTATTAAAGGGGTTGTCTGGGATTTCAAGCAACCTGTGGGATGACTGGGGGATCTAAAAGAAAAAAAAAAGGATATTCACTTGTCCTCTGCAATCCGTTGTCTGCCACTGGTCCCCTTTCTGACCGAGCCATGGCTCTGAAAGACCTGAGCCTCAAATGACCACTGGAACTAATCCGTGGCCTCAATGGTCACTGGAGAAGGACTGGTCACATATCTCACATATGTCACCAATTGCTGACCCGTGACGACTGATGCCAGCAACCACTGATGTCACCAGCCACCTGATGCTAAGGACTTTTGGTCCCAGCGTGCAATGGAAAGGAGTCAAATGTAGAGTATGCTTTTTCTTTTCTTTTACACTCCCTTCATAACTGCCTCACAGGTTGCTGCAAATCCTGGGCAACCCCTTTAAATAACTGCATATCATTCAGGAATCCAACATTTGCCATCTGCTTTTTCAGCCCATGGGTATTTTCTCCATCCTTGAAGAGGAGTGCATGTTCCCCAAAGCCACTGACACATCCTTCAAGAACAAGCTTTATGAACAGCATCTTGGCAAGTGCAAGAACTTTGAGAAGCCCAAGCCCGGCAAAGGAAAGGCTGAAGCTCACTTCTCTCTTGTGCATTATGCTGGTACTGTGGATTACAACATCACGGGCTGGCTCGATAAGAATAAGGATCCACTGAATGAATCTGTGATCCAGCTCTACCAGAAGTCTTCTGTCAAACTGCTGGCCTTCTTGTTTTCCACCTATAACAGTCCTGAAGGTGTGTTCTGTGTCCTTGTATTTCACATTCTTACTCTCAAAGTTTACATGGTAGAAATTGTGTTGAAACTTGTTCTCTCTGTCATAGCTGAAGCTGGTGGTAGTGGTGGCAAAGGAGGAAAGAAAAAGAAGGGATCCTCTTTCCAGACTGTGTCTGCTTTATTCAGGGTCAGTTAAATTTTTCACTTGAGCGTTAGGTAAACCCAAATAATTTGAAATATTTATTAAATATACTTGATATTAGCAATGAAATGGGATTAACAGGATATTCCAATATTATATTGGTGGCAGTCAGACCTCTTAGTTTCCCATTGATGACAAGTAAGGGGATCCTGAGCCGTCCATTTAAATAGACCATCAAACACTTGTGCGTGCTGCCATTCCTTTCAATTCTACGGGTCTGCCTGAGATAACTGAGGACTTTGCTAAGTTTCTCTTCATCAGTTCCACAGAAATTAACTGAGAGCAGTGCACATGCGTGACAGCACTCCATTTAGGTGATCTCTCTTTATGAACAGTGGGGGCCCCAGCACCAGTGTAATAGGTATCTACTATCCAATGTATAAGGTATAACTTTTATACAATTTACTGCAATTTAAATAATGCTAGATTACAAAAAAATTGTGAATGACATCTTAGAAAAGCAAATAAAAATGAATCCTATGGATAAAACAGTATAAAATTCTAAAATAGTACTACTAACATTCAATTATTAAATAACCTTGCTCCTGGTATTATGAAATTATACAATTTCTTTTTTTTTAGAAATCTGTTTTAGACATCTTCACAATTTTGTGTTGGAAAAAAGGGCAAGTGGTCAAGACATCTGAGCTTCTGGTTGTTCTCATACAGAATTTATATTGTTCTTTTTGTTAAAGGAAAACTTGAGTAAACTCATGACCAACTTGAGAAGCACTCACCCTCACTTTGTACGTTGCCTGATCCCCAACGAGACTAAAACTCCAGGTAAATTTTCTTTCTCATGAGCATTTACGTTTGGTAGAATTTCTAATGTTTATCATAAGTATATTCTTGTACCTAGGTGTCATGGACAATCAGTTGATCATCCATCAGCTGAGGTGTAACGGTGTTCTGGAAGGTATAAGAATTTGCAGGAAAGGATTTCCAAGCAGAATCCTCTATGCTGACTTTAGGCAGCGGTAATTATTCCATATCATTATTTGGGCAAAATTTTGCTGTGTATTACTACATAGGCTCATGGTTCCGGCAGATAGATTACCCAAACCTATCACATTTGAATCAGGAATAGGTTCATAAAAGGTAGACATGGGGTGACAAATAAAAGAAGGATATTGGGCCAGGTCTCAGTGGAAAAATCTGATATAGTGTCCCTTGTTGTTTAAGGGAGTCTATCAAGACAAACACCTCTGTAAGTTAGATACAAATGACCCCATATTAGGGGAAAAGGTTCATCTTAACACACACCTTCTATTAGTTCTCTACACTTAGATGTGGGTTTCACCTATGTGAATATCACCTACCAGTTCCCAGATCTATTACACATACTGTATATGGTATACTGTAACATCTCTGCCTGTTCGGGCCTCTGCGCCACCCTCTGCTCGCGTGCTGCGGTGCAGGAGGCGTGTGCAGTTTGATAATCTGCTTAAAGTTTTTAGTTGCACTGTGTTGTAATTGGATTTGCACCACACCCGTCTTCTGCCCTTGTTCCCTCTGTCCATTCAGTGATTGACAGCTTTCCTTCCTATCAGGTTCAGGGTGGGTTCTTCCTCCCCTATTTAGTCTTGGCTCACAGTCACACTGGTGCCAGTTATTGCCTCTAGCTTTCTGGTTTTTCTTGCTGTTATTACTTGTACTCTAATCCTTGACCTCTGGCTTCCCTACTGACAATTCTTTTGGACTCCGTTTTGGCACTGCATCGCTCTCCTGTTACCGAACCCTGGCTAGCTGACCTCCCTTTGTTGTTGTTCGTCTTGTCTGCGTTTTGTGTTTCACGTATTCAGGGAGGGATTGTCTTCGTGGTTGTCGCCTACTACCTAGAATAGGGTCTGGCAATAGGAAGAGAAAGCGGGGGGCTTCAGTTTAGGGCTCACTGTCCCTTGTGCCCCTCCCTCCAGGGTTCACCAGCAGCTTCTGGGGAATTATTGTCTGCCATTCCCTAACATATACACTGTAAATAATTAAACCAGAGGTTCTCAAACTTATTTTGTCTACCGCCCACTTCGAGAATTAATTATTTTCTAGCGCCCCCCCCCCAATTTTTTTTACTTTACTACATCTTAAGAATCACAATCGCAGTCATTATGTTAATATTGGAGCTTACCGCCATCTATGGCACAGTTTGACAACTTTTGGACAGGAAACAGTTACTGTCTAGTCCCCTAGATGGCGTTACACGAGGAAACGCGCGTTAAGCGTAAAGGAGCGGTAAAGTTTGTGTTAAAAGCAAAAAAACAATTTTAAAGGGGTAGCCTCATGAAGCTTGATCTGCCTTCTAAGCTGCCTAAAAATCTTCTTTCTTCCTGTTTGCTCGCGTCAATTAGCCCCGCCCCCAAATTAGTGTGTAGCTCCGCCCACCACATAGCGTGATCCTATGGGATGACTGAAGGGCCTGTGATGTCATCAAAAGGTCCTGTAGACTTGGATTTACTTTGTACGGAGTTTCCTAAAGGACCTGGCTCCTCTGCCCACTAGCAGCCTGCTCTATATAATAAAGCTTTATCCTAGTAAACAGAGAGACCAAGTCCTTTAGCCCAGTAGGATTTAGACTACTTTATATAAGAAAGCAGTACTTATTCCACACACCCCCCTCTATCTCACAGCAGGGAGCTAGGTGATGTGTATGTGATGTGTATGTGTGGTGCAGACACAGGCTGGCTCAGTACACTCAGCCCCCCCCTCTCTCCCCCCACACAGCAGGGAGCTACGTCATGTGGCTCCCTCAGCAATGAGCAGGGGGCCAGGTGCTAGTGTCCATAATGAAGTGAATAAAGTAAGATAGTGGACAAACAAAGCAGTTTTGCTGAAGCAGTGTATTTAGGAAAAGTCTTAAATCCACATTAACAAGCAGTATAGATAGAATCATTGTTATGATACCACCCCTTTAAATTAGCCATCGCCCCCCTAAACTGCTTCAACGCCCCCCAATCTTATCTGTGCCCTTTACTGCCCCCCTATAGGCCTCCAGCGCCCACAAGGGGGCGTTATCGCCCACTTTGAGAAAGACTGAATTAAACTATAAAGAAATCAGGTGGTTTTGTGCAGGTTTGGAAACCTTCAGAAGTGAATCATACCTCTCTCTCCTATCTCTTAGTTACAAGGTGCTGAATGCAGCTGTAATTCCGGATGGTCAGTTTATTGACAGTAAGAAGGCATCTGAGAAACTCCTGGGTTCAATTGACATTGATCACACACAGTACAAATTTGGACACACCAAGGTATAAAACAGTACCTATCAATCTTCTTGCTTCATCGAAACATCTTCTCTATCTTTAAGGTTTTTTTTGTGGTTCAAGGTGTTCTTCAAAGCTGGTCTCCTGGGTACCCTGGAAGAGATGAGAGATGAAAAGTTGGCACAACTGATCACTAGTACTCAGGCACTTTGCAGAGGTTTCTTGATGAGAGTTGAGTTTAAGAAGATGATGGAGAGAAGGTATTTGCATCTGTATTTTTCTTTTGAATGAAACTGTTGAGTACTAATAATTTGGGTATCCCATCTTGGCATTCATGATATATCCAGAAGATATGGCATAAATGCCTGATAGATGCTGGTCCCCATCTTTGAGACTTTCATCTATCTTGAAAAAGGAATCGATTTCCATCTGCAAGTGCACAAGAGAGGACTGTGCATGTGTGATTCTATCCATTCACTTGTTTAGGACATCAAAAAATAGCCGAGCCTGTGCCTTTTCTGTCCAGAATTTAGCTATTTATAGGCATAACCATAACAAGACATTCTTAAATGTAATGAATGTAAAGTAATATTTCAAAAACTTATAAAATTAATTGTGAGCCAAATGGAAAAAGACAAAGTTCCATTACTAATTTTTAGGTCTAGGTCTTATGGCATTCACATATTTCATGCTACCTTTATACCGTGGGTCACTAAAGTTACAGCGATACCAGAAGAAATTCTGGTATTTTCTGTGTAGGTATATTTGAAGTAGAAAGTCTGCATAAGGAAACTCTGTGAACTTTTTGCGAAAAGTACTGCAGAAAAACGCAATGCGTTTCCACAACAGCTTTTCCTGTCTTTTTTTGGCTGTGGCTCGCTAGGTGGGGCCTTAGCTTTGTTTTGTTGTATATTTTGCTGCAGTTTTTTTTAGCCAAACCCAGGAATAGATTAAGCAGACTGGAGAAGTATAAAAGCTTCCTATATATTTCTCTTTCAAAAAAATACAGCAATATCTAAAACAGAAAAGGATAATTTCCACAACGCCTAAGCTTAAAGAAGCTTAATAGAGGATAGTGGGAGAAAATTGATACTTACAAGTTATTACATACAACTGCTACCTGCATACCTACCGTATTTCAAAAAGCATCAGCATGCATATGCATGTATGTACTGTATATCATGGTCTATGGCAATTTTGATGTCAGGGTTTTTTTTTTTTTATCTCTGAGTACAGATTAAAATAAAGATAAATATGCATATTGCATATGGAATGGAGGGTGGTATAAGTTTTAACTGTTATTTTGAATGTTTTGCAAATAAATATTTAAAAAAATACATTTGTAAGAATTTCTTAAAGGGGTTGTCTGACTCTTTTTACAATGTTTAATAGGGCTGCCGGAGGGACCATGAACATTAAAAAATTTAACTCTCCCTGAGCCTGGTCTTCTGCATACAGGTCCCTCTGGCTGACGTCCACATTGATGCCCTGTTTGTGCTAGGTGACTGCTGTGCCATTTCTAAAGAGATAACCACGGAGGCTTGTGACTGGCTGCAACAGTCACCTGGCACAAAGACCCTAGAGTCCTGTAAACTAAAGACCTGACCTGCCTCTGCTGGAATCAGAGGATCTGGGAGAGAGAGAATGTTTATGTTGATGGCCTTTAAAAAAAAGACTCGGCCAACCCTTTTGATGAGATGGGTTTAGAAAAATGGCAAATAGATGAGAAGCAGTAATTGACAACAGTCATTCATCGCTAACTTATCAAAAATACATTAATATTATATACACTTTCTCAAAAGGGAGGCTCTATTTGTCATCCAGTACAATCTCCGATCCTTCATGAATGTCAAACACTGGCCATGGATGAAGCTGTACTTCAAGATTAAGCCTCTCTTAAAGAGTGCTGAGTCAGAGAAAGAGATGGCAAATATGAAAGAGGAGTATAAGAAGACAAAAGAAACTTTGGCTAAGGTGGAAACGAAGAGGAAAGAGTTAGAGGAGAAATTGGTTTCCCTTGTAACAGAAAAAAATGATTTGCTTCTCCAAGTCCAGGCGGTAGGAGCTTTAGCAAAAATCTTTATTTATTTGCAATTATTACCATAGGTATGTGACCTATATCTGAAAATTTACAGGAATCTGAGACTTTGGCAGATGCAGAGGAGAGATGTGATGGTCTTATAAAATGCAAGATCCAACTGGAATCTAAGATAAAGGAGCTCAGTGAGAGACTTGAAGACGAAGAAGAAAGTAATGCTGAGTTGACAGCCAAAAAGAGAAAGTTGGAAGATGAATGCTCTGAACTAAAGAAAGACATAGATGACTTAGAACTGACTCTAACTAAAGTAGAGAAGGAAAAACATGCCACTGAAAACAAGGTAGAGTTAGAGAAAACAACCTTTACAGTGGGCAAAGCAATTATGTTAAATTTGGGAGCGACATTTAAGTAAAATATGTTAACATATTAAATGTGATGAAATACAAAATAATGAAAATTCTAGATTTAAAAAATTCGATTTCAGTTTAATTTTTGACAGACTGGTATTATACTACCATAATTGGTGAGTTCTGGCTGTAGTATATGTCTGAAATATTCAAAATATGTCAAATTGTAGCCAGTTTATATGAGCTCCTAGGGCATGTAATACAAAGGAGTGGGAGTCAGGTGCCACATGTGGGGATCAATTCATTATGATAAACTTTATTTCTAGGTTAAAAACCTCACTGAAGAATTGGCAGCTCTAGATGAAAATGTATCTAAAATCACCAAGGAAAAGAAAGCTCTTCAAGAAGCTCACCAGCAGATTCTTGATGATCTTCAGGCTGAGGAAGACAAAGTCAATTCTTTGACCAAAGCCAAAAGCAAGTTGGAGCAGCAAGTAGATGATGTACGGATTCATAAAACAATATGTTTTCTTCATTATTCCTTTGTCGAGAACCTTCATATTTGATTAAATTACATTGTCTTACTGTCCTTCTGGTCCATTAGAGGACCGAAAGAATGCAAAAACGGATATCATTCGATGCATTGTATAACGGACCCGAACAGAGACCAGGGGAGCCCATTGATAACAATTGGGTCTGCCGAGTGTCTGCCATTTATAAATCCTTTTTAACTGAAATTGCCAGACAAAAAAGTTGGGCTTGCAGGATATAAACTCAGCATTAAATATCTTATCTTTCCAGCTTGAAGGTTCCTTGGAGCAAGAGAAGAAACTTCGCCTTGACCTTGAAAGAGCCAAGAGGAAGCTTGAAGGTGACCTCAAACTAGCACAAGAAACAATTATGGATCTTGAAAATGAAAAACAACAAAATGAGGAGAGAATGAAAAAGTTAGTATTTTTGCCATTTTAAACAAATAAATTCCATTCAGGTAATTTAAAAATGTTACCTTTTATTGTTCACAGAAAAGACTTTGAAATTAGCCAACTCCAAGGAAAGATAGAGGACGAGCAATCCCTGGGATTACAACTGCAGAAGAAGATCAAAGAACTGCAGGTAGAATACCATGAAAATAATTCCCCAATCTTTCTTTTTATCACACTTTGAGCTTAGTGTTCTAGATATGCTTTGTTTTTAGGCTCGTATTGAAGAACTTGAGGAAGAAATTGAGTCTGATAGGGCAGCTCGAGCCAAAGTTGAGAAGCAAAGAGCTGAACTCTCTAGAGAACTAGAAGAAATAAGTGAAAGACTTGAAGAAGCTGGAGGTGCAACATCTGCTCAGGTGGAGTTGAATAAAAAACGTGAAGCTGAGTTCCAGAAATTGAGACATGATTTAGAAGAAGCCACCCTTCAGCATGAAGCTACAGCTGTCACCCTACGCAAAAAGCATGCTGATAGTGTAACCATACTTGGAGAACAGAACGATAACTTACAGCGCATCAAACAAAAACTGGAGAAAGAAAAGAGTGAACTGAAAATGGAAATTGATGACCTTTCCAGCAACTTGGAAAGTGTCTCTAAAACGAAGGTAAAGCAGTTCTGTATATTACATTTTGAGTTGTCCCTTTTTAGTTATATCACCAACACGAATGTTCTTCTTTTCAAAGGCCAACCTAGAAAAAATTAACCGTGTAATTGACGATCAGCTCAATGAAATGAAGGCTAAGGAAGAAGAGCACATGCGATTGATTAATGATCTCACTGTCTTAAGATCTCGATTTCAGTCTGAGAATGGTAAACTGAAAAATAAAAATTTAAATTCAAATTGTATTGACTAATTTAAGCTTTGGCAAGCAGTGCTCCTTACATAAGACACTAAACTTTACCAGAAAAAAGTCATGCCACTTATTTCTGATTGAATCATAAAAATCCAGCCCCAAACATGTTTTTTAGCCTGATGGCCTAACCATAGGATAGGTCACTGTTCGGTCCAACACTAGGACCTCATACAGAACAGCTGTTTTAGCAACCCCCAAAAGCAGTGGACAGTAGCGGATGCAGTCTTCCCCTATTCAAGTAATAGGAGCAGAACTGCAATTCCCCACCGAGACCACTGTACAGTGGACAGGGTTGCAGCTTTTCCCCTTGAATACTATCCACTGCAGTAGGTTCCAGCACCCAGTGGCTGCTGGAACAGCTAGTCAGTGCAGGGTACAGGTGTCAGACCTCTTAAGTTAGTGGCAGATTCTGCCTCCCATTGTTTTTAAAGTGAGGCAGACATCGCAGCAGGACACTGAAAAAATAAGCATCCTGCTTGATCTTGCAGTGGTTGCCCCTAACTAATTCAGCCGTGGATTCCACAGCTTGAGACTCCCTGGTGATGAGGTCCATTCATCTGGGACTAGTCAGCAGCGTAAAGCCACGACTGAATGACAATGCCCTGCGTTGGCATTCCATCGAGGTTAGTCTGTGGTCAAAAATGAAGATGAAAAATTAAAAGGAATTCCTCTTTATTTTCCACAATGTGAACTTAATACATCCAGTCTTCTCAGATATCAGATTATCACACAGCTATATTTAACTAGAATTAACATATTATTTGCATCGTATTAATGAATTAATAGACAGTGACTCCGGACACAGATATGAACATGGTCTAAATCTCTTGTTCACCTGTATTTATTTAATTCTAGGTGAGCTGTCTCGTCAACTTGAGGAAAAGGAATCTCTGATTTCTCAGCTTTCCAGGGGAAAGCAGGGATTCATCCAGCAAGTGGAGGAGCTAAAGAGGCAACTTGAGGAAGAGTCAAAAGTAATAAATCACTGTTGATGAGACTTTTTGAAAGCTCTATAAATGCTCACAATATTTTGTTGTTCACTTCAGGCTAAAAACGCCCTTGCACATGCTCTTCAGTCTACCCACCATGACAATGACTTGCTCCGTGAGCAATATGAGGAGGAGCAGGAAGCTAAGGCAGAACTCCGTCGTGCTTTGTCCAAAGCTAATGGTGAAGTTGCACAATGGAGGACCAAATATGAAACAGATGCCATTCAGCGTACAGAAGAGCTGGAGGAGGCCAAGTAACTATTTTAAATCTTACATACACAAAGAGCTAAAAATAATGTTGAACAATATGATACCTATAGTTTGATAAAGAAGTTATTGGAGCTCACCGTGAATGACAATCAGTCCTGGGCGAGGTGCACGATAAGTTTGTGGACCAACAAACGAAGGTAATGGATCAAGAAAGAGAGAAATCGGCATCACTCCGCGGAGTGATGCCGATTTCTCTCTTTCTTGATCCAATATGATACCTATATATTGTTTCATTTACTTATAGAAAAAAGTTGGCCCAGCGATTGCAAGAAGCTGAAGAACAAGTAGAAGCTGTGAATTCTAAATTTACCTCACTGGAGAAGACCAAACAGAGGCTTCAGGCAGAGGTGGAGGACCTAATGGTGGATATGGAGAGAGCAAATAGTGCAGCAGTGGTTCTTGATAAGAAACAGAAAAATTTTGATAAGGTAGATTTTTAAGTTCTCTACCATTGTTAAATTAACATCTTCTCGATTGTACTATTATGGTGGATTTTTGGTCTTTAAATATGCTGGCCACTCAGGAGCTGAGTAGCTTCCATAGCCACCAGGTCTCCATTGTATTACACAGCAGAGACCTGGCCATGCTGATCACAGGCATTGACACTTAAGATGCCTCAGGTCAAACGTGAATGAGGCATCTTTTTACCAGCGGCCACTTTGAGTTTGCTTAGGACTTCGGCCTTGTGTGGTACCACATGATGGTAGATAAATGGACTATCGTCCATAGCCCATGCTAGCTGTCACAGCCAACCATAAATGTTCTATGTCACTGGATGAAGGACACACAATCTTTCAAGGAAAGATTGTCTTTGGAAAAAAAGATCCTTTATTTATCTGAAAAGAAATCCATACCTGCACAACAGTCGGCTAATGCGTTCGTTCGAAATTAAAGTGGTTATCCAGTTACTAGGAGTGAAGGCCTATTCTTAGGATAGGCCATCAATATTAGATCTGCAGGGGTCCAACTCCAGGACCCCTGCAGATCACCTGTAGCAAGACAGTATGGCTCTCAGTAATGTAGATACTACAGAGCTGTCCAATAGACTTCCAGGATAGGATAGGCTAACAATCCTCGAATTTTTAATTTTCAAATGATTGAAACTGACCATTTTTTCCAATATTAGTCTAATGGTGTATGGGCACCTTCACATGGCCAGAACAAATTTTAATTAATGAAGGTTCCCACTGAATGAAAGCAAATAAAGCCCTTGAAAACCATGAAGAAGTCCATGGAGAGCAATTTTATTTTAATATCATATTATTTGCTCTTTAATAGATTCTATCAGAATGGAAACAGAAGTATGAAGAGGGTCAGGCTGAACTGGAAGCTTCTCAAAAAGAGTCTCGCACATTAAGTACTGAGATCTTTAAGATGAAAAATACTTATGAAGAAGCCTTGGAACAAAATGAGACATTGAAACGTGAAAACAAGAACTTACAACGTATGTTCACATCATGCTTTTTCAGCAGTTACATTCTCAAAGGGGTATTCCAACATGATACATTTATGTCATATCCATAAGATATTCCATAAACATTTGTAGCATACTGTAGATATGTTCGGTTACCAGGCTTCCTTAAAGGGGTATTCCCACGTTGCATACTCACCAGTCTTCACTGCTGTAAAATCTTCTTTCTTCCTGGTTTATTGCGTCATTTGGTGGGCGGGGTTTTATATGCAACCTGCCATTTAGCTCCACCCCAAATTGTTGTGTAGCTCCGCCCACCACATAGCGTGATCCTATGGGCCGGCTGAAGGGCCTGTGATGTCATCAAAGGTCCTCAAACAACACTATATGCACAATATTGGACTATGAAGTACAGGCAGGAGCAACACCATTCTTTGTTACATACAGAGACTGCCTGTCTCTGCCATAATAAACACAATTGAATTAGCTAGCCTGATAACTGGGAGAACAGAAGATGAGTTCAGAAATGAAAGCAGCTCCTCTCCCCTATCTGAGAGCAGGGAGTTAGATCACATGGTGTAGACACAGGAATAGCTAGAAACACAGGCTCGCTCCCGTCCACTTAAACCCTCCTCCCTCCCCCCTGAGAGCAGCAGATACATCACTTGACTTTTGAGCAGATAAGTCAAGGGCTGTGTCAACAATGAATTGAATAAAGTAAGATAGTGGACAAACAAAGCAGTTTTGCTGAAGCAGTGTATTTAGGAAAAGTCTTACATCCACATTAACAAGCAGTATAGATAGGATCCTTGTGATGGGACAACCCCTTTAACCCAAAAGACATTTTAGACGCCAATTTTAATTAGGTCTGTCAAATGGCAATTTGGTTGGTAATTTTACTTTCCCTTTCTAAAAAAAACAAAAACAAAAAAACTGACTATTTTTTTGTATTTCTTTATTTCAGAGGAAATCTCAGATCTGACAGAAGAGATTGGTGAGAAAGGAAAATCAATCAATGAACTAGAAAAGGCTAGAAAGCAGAATGAACAGGAAAGACATGATTTACAGGCTGCTCTGGAAGAAGCTGAGGTTGTTGACTATATGTGTCTGCATGCTTATTGAAGTAACCCAATCTCTTATCAAATATTTCAAGGCCTTCTAATACTTTATTACATTGGAGGTAATAAAGTATTAAGCAGGATATTGTACAGTACATATACCCTGTGATGCTTCCTGTGATGTATAAATAAATATCTTTAAGTATTAACAGTTTGGGACCCAAAAAAGCTTTGGCTGGCAAACAATCTAGTAGGTATATTTAATATGCAACTATGCAAAGTACCAATGTCCAATGAGACAAAAATCGATATACATACTGTATATGTATACAGACATGTATAGTTAAGTAGACATATAATTTCAGTGGAAGGTGGGGCATACAGTGGCTGCCACGAATTCCTAGTGTCACATATCTAACGTCAAAGTTAACAAATGTTTTAATTGTGTCTCTCTAGAAGGCAGAGACTGGATGATTCTCCCCATGGACATTAGGCAGTTACTGGATCTGTCCACTGAAATTTATGGCAATAGCCAGCTTCTTTTCTAAATTATATCTTCAAAAGGGTTCACTGGAACATGAAGAATCAAAGATCTTGCGTACCCATCTTGAGCTAAGCCAGGTTAAATCAGAGATAGAGCGGAAGATTGCAGAGAAGGATGAAGAAATTGAACAGCTGAAAAGAAACAGCCAGAGGGTTATGGATACCATGCAGAGCACTTTGGATTCTGAAATCAGGAGTAGAAATGAAGCGCTGAGACTGAAGAAGAAGATGGAAGGAGACCTGAACGAGATGGAAATCCAGCTGGCTCATGCTAATCGTCAGTCTGCAGAGGCCCAGAAACAACTAAGAATTGTCCAAGGGCAATTGAAGGTGATTTATTAATAAAAAAAGTTATTCAACTATATTTGTAGTGTATTCATTTGAAGAATATACATACAGCAAGCAATTAACCATTTTTTTTTCCCAGCAGGATGCTCAACTACAATGTGATGAAGCCTTGAGAGCACAGGAAGATCTGAAAGAACAGTTTGCTGTCATCGAACGCAAAAACAATTTGCAGCAAGCTGAAATTGAGGAGTCGGTGGCTACTCTGGAACAGACAGAGAGATCTCGAAAGATGGCAGAACAAGAACTTCTGGATGCTAGTGAACGTCTTCAGCTCCTCCACTCACAGGTAAGATCTTCTGAGTGTTTAATGAAACTGCCTAAAGTTATCCACAAGTTGTTACATAAATGGCTATTTTACATCAATATAAAAAATATTAGATAAAAATCTATTTTTCGTAGAACATCAGTCTCATTAACAGCAAGAAGAAGCTTGAAAATGAAATCGGCCAGCTCCAGAGTGAAATTGAGGAAGCTCTCCAGGAAGCTAGAAATGCCGAAGAGAAAGCTAAAAAGTCCATCACAGATGTAACTCTTGTCCTTCATACTATTACTAAGCAATCTATTTATTGACTACCCAAACTTATTCTTTATAAATTCTTTTCAAGGCTGCTCTGATGGCAGAAGAGCTGAAGAAGGAGCAGGACACTAGTGCTCACTTGGAGAGAATGAAGAAGAACCTGGAACAGACCGTGAAGGACCTGCAGCATCGTCTGGATGAAGCTGAACAGCTGGCACTCAAGGGTGGCAAGAAACAGCTTCAGAAACTGGAATCCAGGGTGAACACAATTGGAAGAATAAGTGGCAAAATATTAACGTCATAAGCATGAAAACTAGAGGAATATTTGTATTTACAGGTCCGCGAGCTGGAAAATGAATTGGAGAGTGAACAGAAACGAGGCATCGAGGGCTTGAAAGGTGTTCGGAAATATGAGAAGAGGGTGAAAGAACTGACCTACCAGGTAAAGAACCTGTTTTTCAGATCCAAAATTTACGCCAGTAGTGTCCTATTCACATAAACCATTGAACATAAGCCACCTGAATATAATAAGTACCGTTTCTATTCTTCACATAGGCTGAGGAAGACAGAAAGAATAATCTGAGATTACAAGACCTGGTCGATAAATTGCAGCTGAAAGTTAAGGTCTACAAAAGACAAGTTGAAGAATCTGTAAGTTAAAATACCTGCATTTGTACATTAGTCCTAATAAATGTTCAATCTCTGACAGTGATCACAAGAGGGAACACACTGCTATAGTCAATGTTCTTCTTTTCGGGACTTCAGGGAGTAGTGAGCTATTATATTACATGTTCTCATGTCCTGATTTAAAAGGGTTGGAAACATGGCCTTCTGGTGCTTATTTAACAAACTTTCAGAAACCCATAGCCACCAAAAGGGTAAGGGTGGATTCACACCTGCACCCGAACTTCGTTTTCAGGTTTCCGTCTTCTGCCGACAGAAGACGGAAGCCTGGCAGACAGTGTCCCGCCTGGAGCGACTGTGAGCGTTTTGTGCTCTCCGTGGCGAAACCATTTTTTTTTTTTTTTCAACCGGACACAAAGTCCTGCATGTCTGACTTTGTGTCCAGTTAAAAAAAAACGGTTTTGCCACAAAGAGCACAAAACGCTAATAGGCACTCACGGCCAGACACTTTCCAAACCCATTCATTTGAATGGATTTGAAAAATGACTGCAGGTTTCTGTCTCCTGCCCAGTTTCGGGCAGGAAAGGGAAACCTGCAAAATGGAGACCGGGGCGCAGATGTGATCCCGCCCTAATACTAATTTATGGATACTAGATATGGATTTAGTCCCCCTTATGTTGAAATTCTTCTTAAGAGGGGCCTTCAAAGTTACATATTGCCAATGTCTTTTTCTCAGGAAGAACAGGCAAACGTACTTCTAAGTCGTTTTAAGAAGGCTCAACATGAGCTTAAAGAAGCAGAAGAACGAGCCGATATTGCCGAGTCTCAAGTGAACAAAATGAGGGCCAAGAGTCGCAATATTGGTGGAAAGGTAGCATGATTGTTACTATCAAATATAAATGCATATGTCGTATGTGTTGAGTTTATTATTTGCGGAATACTTATTTTTCTGAATTTTCAGGAAATACCGGTACATTCACAGCAATAATAAATATTCACTGTTCCCTTGTAAACTCTTTGCTTAGCTTTATTTTACTTGCAGCTCCTTGTATCAATATTATTTACATGCAGTGAATCTGTGGACAAACTACATTACCCATGATTCCTGCTCACTCTCTGTATACTCCTCCTTTCTTCCCTGGAATGAAATCACTGCCTTTGTGCAAATTCCCTCCCTGGTGTCTGTGTTGTGTCACAGTACTAGTGACTACTAGTTTCATTTTCTGACTGAATTGCTTACAGGGAGGGGTAGTGAGCTTGTAAACAAAACGTTACAACTGTGGTCAATGACCTGAAAATAAAGCAGATAACTAGCTATGAATTTAAATAGGATATATATTAGGAAGTGTTCAGTATTGATGCATATATTATTTGGCCCACGTTTTTTTAAAACCTGGATAATTCCTATAATATTGGTGGAACATAAGTGTGATTACTGTATATATTTACTGTTTATATTTATTTTATACCCTAGTCCATGTAAGGCCTTGTTCACATTTGCATTCAGTATTCCGAACGCATTGAAAAGCAGTGAGATTATGAAAGCACACAGACCTCATAGAACTAGAATGGGGTCTGTGTATTTTCCACATGGTGTCCGCACGAGTCATGCAAAGAGGAAAGTAGTTTATGAAGTACTTTTCTCTCCGCATGTTCAGTGCGGACACCGCACGGAAAACACAGGGACCCCATTCTAGTCTATGGGGTCCGTGTGCTTTCATAATCTCACCACTTGTCAATACGTTCAGTATTCCATTTGGGGGTCCCCAAGTGGACTCCCTGAAAGGAATACCGAACGCAGATGTGAACCAGGCCTTTGTTTTTTATAGATGTTTTGGTTATATAACATTTGTATTTTTTTCTTTACAGAAAGACAACACAGAATAAATACCCTTATACAAATATGGAGATTTATCAAATGTTCCAGTTAATCTCCCCTATTACTTATATTAAATAAAAATATTTAAAGCACAACAATTTTGTAATCTGCTTTATTAAAGAAAATCGACTGTTTCTTTACTTATTTTCCTCCTTCTGCCACTGATCAAACCTGTACAATAAAAGTCTATGGAGATGGCTTCACAGGTATGGAGGACTGCTAAGAAGGTATCTACAGTAGATACCATGCTTCAACCATGGATCCCTTATGGAATAACCCTATGTTTCCCCATCTCCTAACTATGGACGAGACCACATTTTGGATATTGCACAGTGACCTGCTCCTGGGTGACATATATACACTGACAGAACTGTTAGATTCTTAAGATTGTAAGATGCTTTTCCGTTACCATGCACCTCATTTTATAGTTATTTACAGCTAAGACATGGGCTCTGGAGCCAGTTCCTACACATGTTTTGTCTGTTTTTTTTCACAGCGCTTTTCACAGAAGGTCCGCAGAGTGTTCCTCTGCAGACTTTCTGCTTTCATTATACGAAAACCGCCAGCATTTCCGTAGGTATAATTGACATGCTGTGATGTCAAAAATTTGACAGCTTTGGAAATCTCAACATTTTGCTACAAGTTGCCAACATGCTTCAGGAAAACAGAAGGAGGCTGAAGAGGTCCAAGCCTTGGAGCAATCCCCTGCTAAGTAGTTTCCATGGTGCTACATGGATCTGTGAAATACAGTGGGGAGACTCCGCATAGAATGTGAGAATATAGTGCAAGTCTTTCTATCTACCATACTATGTAACTATGTAATTCATAGTGGCTACCGGTGGTCCATTCTCGTTCTTGCTCCTCCCACCAGATCTATTTGATGTGACTGATGTACCTCTCTCTATAGCGGGCAGCACATCACTCTCTGTACCATGAAAACTGCTTAGCAGATTTCTCCAAGGATTGAGCCTCTTTAGCCTCCTCCTGTTATCCTGAAGCAACTTGTAGCAGCTAGCGAATGTTGGACTAGCGTGCCTAAAATTAATTCTGAGGGCGCACTATACAGTTATATACAAATATTACCTGATACTCCTAGATTTGTAGATATTTTTTTTTTAGTTTTACCTTGCTGCATAGCCCTTGAAGCCTGTGTTTAGGCCTCAGCAGTCAAGCCAGCATCAGTATGAAGCATACATGCAAGCGATATAATGCCAGCGTGTCACACCTGACAGCTGAGGCCCAATCATAGACCTCAGTGGTCCCTGACTTCATTCCCAGACCATGACCTGCAACAGATCCCAAGGGAGGTGAGTAACTCTGTTTCTTATGTGTAATCACCTTCCTTGGGCCTCCAGTAATTATACACTGGGATCTCTTTAGACCCTCAGAATATAATAGTCATTCTTGGGAGGTGAACCCCCAAAATATGTAATGAGAATGGTTATCGTCCATCCCTATGTAGGTGTTATTTTGTTTTTCATTTTATTAGAATAAAGGCCACTTTGGGACATTACACTGTGCAGGGGACACTATGGGACATTACAGTATATGGGGGCCACTATGTAACATTATACTGAGTGGAGGGACCAATATGGGACATTATACTATATGGAGGCCACTACAGGACATTATACTATATGGGGCCACTATGTAACATTATATGGTGTGGAAGGTCCACTATGGGACATTATATTGTGTGCAGAGGACACTATGGAACATTATACTGCGTGCAGGAGCTGCTATAGAAAAATATAGAGTATGGAGGGTAACTATGGGACATTATACTGTGTGGAGAGACTACTATGGGGCACAATACTGTATGTAGGCCACCGTGGTACATTATACTGTATAGCAACCACTATGGGACATTATACTTTGAGAAGGGGCTACTATGAGACATTATAATGTATAGAGGCCAGTTTCGGACATTATACTGCATGAAGGGCCACTATGGGAGAATATATTGTGTGGAGGGGCCAATGTAGGACATTATACTGTGTGAAGGGGACACTATGGGACATTATACTGCATGGAGGGACACTATGGGACAATATATTGTTGCAGTAGCAACCGTGGGACATTATACTGTGCAAAGGGGCCACTATGGTACATTATTCTGTCACAGGGATCTTTCTTAACAGCCCAGGGCCTATGGTAACTTTAATCCTACTTCTGTCACATTACAACAGATGCCTCAGTGGTTAGTACTGTTGTTTTAGGCCCCATTCAAACCTGCGTTCAGGCCTCTGTTCGGGGAGTCCGCTTGAGGACTCCCGAAGGGAAACCTATACGAATTAAAAAGTGGTTACCTGGGAAACCCATAGACCATAATGAGGTCTGTGTGGTTTCCGCTCGGTTTTCGTACAAAACATGCGTAGACAAAAGTCCTGCAAGCGGTACTTTTCTCTTCACGTTTCATGTGGATGCCACACGGACGCCATTATAGCCTATGGGGTCCGTTTAGTTTACTTAGGTAACCGCTTTTTCATGAGCATAGGTTTCCATTTGGGGGGTCCCCATGTGAACTCCCCAAACGGAAGCCCAAATGCAGATGTGAATGGGGCCTTACAGAGCTGTGGTCCTGGGGTCAAATCTGGTCAAAACTACATGTAAATGGAGCTTGTATCTCCCTGTGTATGTGTGGGTTTCCTTCAAAAATATACTGATAATGGCTTCCAGTAAAACAACTTTCCCTGGTGGGTGTTGAGAATGAGCTCCCGCGCCGCAGCCGCTCACGCCATAATGGTTCCTGTGAGAAATGCGTCTTACAAATGTTTGTCACGTATTCTGTATTGGAGAATGTTCACACAGCTCAAATTGCATCTTTTTGCTGTAAATACCACAAAACTGTGACAAAACCGCAGTATTTTGCCTCATAGTCAAGGTAAATCCGCCATATGACCGCAGTGTGTGAACAGGAGCAGTAACTATATAATAAGCAGCTTTCCTCTCCTCATATGACACGTCACAGGACTATACTTATCTATATCTAGTATAGGATACATCGGATATTTTGTGTCAGAAACGTGAACGGTATTTTTAAGCGCCCTTTTTGCTACAATCTCACACCAGCCCACATGAGGGCCCCCGAGGACTCACCACAGCTCACCTACTTTTTTTAACACCTTTTCTCCTGAACAAAACACAAGTGCAGACGTAGCGGCGCCTCAAGCCAGTCAACTAAACGCTGGATACGAAAACAACCAATCAGCGCCGAGTAATCTAAGGGGGCGGGCACTGCAGAAAGATTGACGGTGCAGCTGACCAATCGGGAGTCACTATGGGGCAACACTGGGGAGGACTATGACGATGCATTGGGCGGGAGAAGCTTTTCAAACCAAACGAATAGTTGGCAACTCCGGCCCCTGACTGAAGTACCGGAAACAGGCGGAGAGAGCCGGCAGCGCTCCGTACATCTCTAACGGGGCGAACAAGCGGACATTACCGGCTGCCTGCTCGTCTCCATGGCCGTGTAACATACGTCTCTGCGGTTCTCGGGTAAGTGAGTAGTTCTAGAGCTGTCCGCGGGCGGGCGCTGTTCTTATTCCATTTGTGTTTTGTTTCTTGCGCCCTCCCGTCCGGTTATTTCCTAGTGGCTATGGCTTCTCTGTAGGGAGTCCATTATTTACCTGGTGGGGGCTGCAGGCTGAGGCTCACCAGCTGGTGTGGAACTACAACTCCTAAGCATGGCGCCCACACGTATGAGGGGGGTTGTTGTACTACATCGTGTCCTTGCATCTAGCTATCTGTCTATGCCCTGGGGGCTGCAGACACAATTGGTTTGGGATACCGTAATGGTGGGCTGATATTTGGGGCTGTCCATCTGTAAACAAATTGAAACTGGCTCAGAATGGGTTAACGCGGTAAGACATCAGCATAGGTTTATATGGTGGCTGCACGATGGTATCACAGCCAAAGATGTTGGTCACCTTATACAATCCGAGTGCGGTCCAGGCTGTGTGTTGCAATATGGAAGCAGGACATACACACAGACCCTAAAGACTGTCATCTAGACCTGGGTCATACACTTGGTTGTGTGCATGATGCCTAATGCACTGTTCGCATTGCAGATTACACAACGCAATGTGGCGGTGACCTGCAAGTTGCAATGCAGCTGTTGTAACTTTCCTATGGTGCGACAAACGTGGCACTACCTGGTGACTATTAGGCTACATGCACTTAACCGAGTGTGCACGCTAAAAGGGGACTGAATTCATATCAGAATGCACTTGGATGACATCAGGTGACTTCCATTCCCTATTGACTTCAGGGGGGGGGGGGGGGGGGGGGCTGTTCCACGTTGATGCTCCAGAGCAGGATAGGGCCTGCTTTATAACCATCAGCTGAGACTCTGCCTGCATTCTCGGTTGTGTGTATGAGGTCTAATGACTCCTATTTAGTGATAAAAGATGGCACGGTTGTGCTGCAACTCCTTCATTAATGCACACCCAGAGGTACCGCCATTTCTAATTGCAAAAAGATCTAACATTGCAATCTGGCGATCTTTGGGAGCCTTGGCCTAAGTTAACTGATAGGTTTGGCCATGTAAGTGCCTTATTGCTTGCCATTCCTGATCTCCTTCCATTCTCTGTACTTATCATTTCACACATTTGACCACTGCAATACAATGGTCGCATGTCCGTGCCAGGACGTTATAGCTACCTTAGAGACCAAAGGTGGAAGAGTGTGGTGACTGGCTTCTATTATTATTGTAACCTATTCTCCTGATGTATCCCTCAGATGGCTTATGCAGAATGTAGTGTAAAAGCTGTCTCTCATATCATCAAGTCGCTGCCAAGACAAGAATAATTGACCTATCTACCATGGTGGGATATATGGAAATAGGCAAGTGGTGCTGCTCTGTGGCTTCCATTACCTGAATGAGAGCTACAGAAACAGCCTTGCACAGCTGAACTACACAGTTTCTGTACCGTCGCTGCTACAGGAGCAGTGGAGCTAAAAAATGGACTCTGTTCTTCCTGTAGCTCCCATGCATCTCTATGGCGTTACAGAAGCAGGACAGAGCAGTGCTGCTTTGCTATTTCCATAAGTCTAACCCAAGTAGTAGGGACTTGTATCAGCTATTCTAGTTTGGCAGCAGCTGAGCTGGGAATTAGTCTGAGCATTCTCAAGTCTTTCCATTTGATTGTATGGAATTTAGGAAAATAGGCAAGTAGGAAACCTCGGATATTTTTGGGAGTCCTGTAGTGAACGGAGGGACTTATGCATGCATAGCCCCCTTTTGATTTTCTTGTGGCTGTGAATGGTTCTCAGAAGTGGGATCCATCCATATCATATCCATATCAGGCACTTTCTTATCTTAGTGATATACCCAAAAATGTTGACATAATACCCCTTTAAACGGGACGTGTCATATACCACTGGAAGGCTGGCATTACGCTGAATTCAGGTCACCATCAGCTTTGCAGATATCTGTCCCAGTTTCTATTAGTTTCGGTACTGATATTACTACATAGTGACAGAGGACGGACTAAAGTTCAGCCTCATTGCTGGGTGGTGAGGCATGCATCCTTGACGATAAAAGGCTATGGAGCTGTGCAAGGATGTTACTTGGCCAATTTTGGAAGACTTGAAAGGTCCTCTTTAAAGGGGTTGTCCATGACTTTATTTGTGGCCTATCCTTAGGATAAAACATTAAACAATCATATACATCATTGGTGGAGCTGAAAGCCAACCCTGCATGTTTGGGGATGCATAAGCGCACTTCTGAACAGCTGATCCCTGTGGGGGTTGGCTATTGACCCTCCATGGAAAAGATATTGTACGGATAGTCCTTTAAATAATAAAAGAAAGTCATGAACAATTCCTTTAAGTGGTAAGGTAGCTCCTTATGTTTACACTCCTGTCTTCACTTTTGGGAGAAATGCAGTCAGTGCTGGTTAGCCGGTGTCACTGCTGACATTTGTCTTAGTGGATACAACTTGCTGACTTCTACGCCCTACTTTTTTTTTTTTTTTGCATTCACATAACTGTGAGGGTGTTGTTATGGTATTGTCATGAGGTTGGGCAGTCTGCTTATAGACCGGTGATGGGGAAGTTCATGATGGTTTCCTGTATGGTTGATGAAGGCGTGTAAAGAACAGAAGAGATCTGCTTAACCACAAGCCTTGTAATTCTCAAATCTCATTTCTCGTATGTCGAGGTCTCGAAGAGTGATAGAAGGCTGACAGGAACTGAGAATATTTTAGTTGGGTCTCATTCACACAGATGTGGTGTTCTAGGACTAACTCCAAAAACAGCACACAGACACCCCCCCCCCCCCCCCCATAGCTCTACCGAGCTAAATCTGTAACAATATAGAGATCTGTGGTGCTGTAGGATTACATTAGTAAAACCACACAGGCCAGGTATTGTAATCAAGGTATGTACTGTTGGAGATGAGTGTTGATGACCTTTCCAACACTTGGGACCCCTACAGATCAGCTGCTTTCACTTTACTGGGCAGTGTCTTCATGTTAGTTACTGTACGTGTGCCTGCCGTGCTGTTCAGTCACCACCGTCTGCAAGGGGCCTTAGCTGTGGGCCGGATTTTTTTTTTTTTTTTTTTTTAAATTGTGCATTTTGCAGTGCTCTACATTTATAGATTTTGGATAATAGAAATGCTGAGGGAATTATCCACAAACAATTGTACAGCTCTGTATACCTTTTAGGGGCCAGGGAATTTACTGCAAGCTCAGTCCCATTCAAGTCACTAATCTTGCGGTACTATTACTCGCCACGACACAGTATATGGAGTTGTTTGTTGTAATATAATGATGTAACACACTGTATTTCCTCATGGTGGGACTATTAAAGGATTATTTTACCTTAAACAACTAATCTGTTCAGGGAGTTGGAGCCCTGCCTGCAGCATAGGAGTTCAGGTTAGGGATACCTGGTGCCTTCGATCACAAGGTTTGTGCTATTTGCCTGCAAATTGCTATTTTAAATATTATTTCTATAGTGTTTTGTGACTATTTTTAGTATTATGATTTGACCAAACTGCAGACCTGTTGTAGTCTAATGCTATATTGAGGTTTTAGCTGGCAACGTTTTGCATGACTTTCAAACTGTAAATAATTTTTGCGTCTGTTATGTTGCTGGAGTCCTGATGCACAGGAACTGAGGGGGGAACCAGAAGGGAGTACCTAGAGGGGGAAAGTATAGTGGGTTATAGTTCTAGGTGGTTTTCAGCAGGTGAAATCTGCAGCAAAATTGGCACAATCCTGTTTGGTTTCGCTTCTGCTCTTTTCACAATGGATTCTAGAAGAATTTCTGTTAAAACCTTTATTTGTGAAATCATCCTTGTGAAGCCTATGCCGCATCAGTTTTCTAATGAAAACCAGTGGACACCATTGACCGTCATGGATAGTGATGCAAGCTGTATTATTCTTGACAGCAAAATTTACATAGGAGCAAGGGAAACGCCATCAGAGTCTCTGAAGGTGAATGTGTACTGAGCCCTACATGCTTCAGATCTTTGTTTTAAAACTTTGGGTGACGTTAATCACCACAAAGTAGGAGAATCTGCTTTAGGTCTTTGCTTTGTCAGATATTTAGGTCACGGGATTACTGTTATGCTTCCATTTGTTTAACTTTAAACTTTTTTTCCCTCCTCCTGGCAGGATTAGTTGGCAGGGATAGCCGTTCACTTTCCCCTCCCTCTGTTCAGTTTGTTGACCAGAAAGTAATGTCGTCGGCTCCACATCTAACGGGACTTCTGTCATTTCCACAGGTTCAGCTGCAGGTTTTCCTTGTTTGGAAGTAGAACAATGGACAGAGAAGACATTGCGGTTTTGCGGGCAGAGCTCGATCGTGTGTCAGCTGAGCTGCATGAGACGACGGAGGAGAAATTCCAGGCTGCTCAGTACGGCTTGGCTGTGCTGGAGGAGAATGCAGAGTTGAAGCAGAAGTATTGTGACCTAGAATCTGAATGCGATGCACTGAAGCTGGAGCTAACGCAGATGAAGGAGGTATGGGGGAGCTGAAGCACGCTGGAAGAACACAGCCCGCCTTTTTATGGGGTCTTGGCATAGAATAGGGGGAAAAAAAATGTACTATAGGTTTAACTATGAACCTTGGACAATAATAAGGATGCATGTTGACCTTATGTAAAAGCTGAGAAAAACAGAGCTCAGCAAATCTGTATCCGTAAGATAACCCATGTGATTCCTGTTTTTGTAGAGTTCTTCACTTTTTTTTTTTTCTAGATTATTGTAAGTATTAAATTTTTTGCAAAACTAAGTATTCACTGGAAGAGTTGGACTTAAGTTACATCACTCTGTTAGCAACAAGTGCATAAATGCAAATGTTTACTGTATATAATGAAAATTAGGTTCTTGGTAATTCTGGGCAATTATGACCTAAATCAAAATCATGATTAATTGGACATTTTACCCCAATTATGATTAATTAAGAGACCACAGATCATAATGATTGGCGGCCCAGGGATGGTGATCAAGCACATAAGTGTTGACTTGCCTTCCCTGGGCTCCGGCACAACTTCCTACTGTTTTCTGCAATTGTGATTGATGTCCGGTACCGCTGAGGCCTGTAATTGGGCCTCAGCAGTCACATGGGTCATGCAGCGTCGTGATGCTTGCGTCTGTGCTTCATGATGTCACGAGACCATCTGAGGCCCAATCACAAGCCTCAACAGTCCCTGATGTCAGAAGCACCTAAGACAATGGGGAGTTGTGCCTCAGGAGATATAAGGCCAAGGCCTCACATAGCCGAAACGCCACAGAAAAATAGCAACGTTTTACTGTTCATGCATAGTGCGTGGGATTCCAATGAATCCTGTCCACACACTGTGGGAAAAATATGCACATTGTGCATGCTGTGATTTCCAGAAACGTCATGGTCTAGGACAGGGGTAGGGAACCTTTGGCTCTCCAGCTGCTGTGAAACTACAACTCCCAGCATGCTCCATTCACTTCCATGGGAGTTCCCAGAACAGCAGAGCCAGTATGCATGCTGGGAGTTGTAGTTTTGCAACTGCTGGAGAGCCGTACGTTCCCTACCCCTGGTCTAGGAAATTGTAGCAAGTCCGCTGCGAAAACAACAGCAGTTTCCCTATAGGTGTAATGGAAGTGGAAAATCCGTAGAGGAAATCTGCTGACTTCATGTGAAAAGCGCTAAGAGAGAAACGCAGTGCATTGCCACCAGTTTTTACCACCGCACTTTTTTTTTTCTTTTTTTTTTGGCTGTGGTTTACTACGTGGGGCCTTAGCCTAACACTGTTTTATGTTTGATCGCCTTCCCTGGGCTTCCGCCTTATGTACTCTTCAGAGCTCAGTATATAAAAGCCGTTCCGATTCAGATGGAATGCGCGTATCACATTGAAAGCAATAGGTAAAAAAGCCTCCCATTGATTTCAATGTGTAGCGTGCGTATGCTGACACCCATTCAAGTCCATGGGATCTGTTTTTTACGCCACTCACTCTGAACGAGTTTTATGGGCTTATGGAAAAGGGGTGGGGCTTAATATGCTAAACTGGGAGGCAGAAATTGCACAAAATTTTGGTCATTGCCTTAAAATTTGATCAGAACGTAACTAACCAATAAGTGGCATAAAGTTAGACTAGACAGTCTGAAAGTACACCTGATTCACAGACTGCTATAAACAGTCTGGAAAATCTGGTGCATTTTAAGATTGTCTAGTCTAACTCTGCACTGTCTAAAAGATAGCTAGTTTACGTTTTCTGCCCCAAAATGTGGACCAGTGGGCGAACTGGATAAACAAATGTTTTACAAAAAAATAATTATTACACATTCTGGCCTTTTGGCATACAAAGAATCTACAAGTAAAAGTTATGTAATATGCTGTGGGATTGTGTGCATACCTGCGAGTGAGTCCAGTGTTATATAGGGAACTAATGTTTTATTGTAATGACCCTTCAGTCACTCATGGCGTCCATGCCTTGTAAATCTTCTGTGACCTGTCCTTGGATTATTCAGGGACTGCTGACATATTTACTAGTTTCGCTGAGCTCTGAATGTAAACCAATTAATGATCAAGTTTCTGTGAAATTGTCGTATTAGGCTGGAGGTTTTCCTGGTCTGTAATGGGTTATATGTCTATTTTTCAGGCGCTAGCAGAAGCTCACAGCAACCAGAAGAGAACCGCTGCCGATGGAGAAAGCAGAGAAGAAACCCTGCTGAAGGAAACTGCCTCAAGGGAAGCAAAATTTACAGGAAAAATAGATGAACTGCAGAATGAACTCCGCCAGATGAAATCTTTCATCTCCAATACCTCAGCAGACAATGAACGCCTCACTCTGGTCATACAGAACCTGAAGAAGGTAAAGTGATGGACTTCAACAAAACAAGTGTGTAATAAAAGCGTATTCCAATATTAGACATTTATGGTAGAAGCGCAAGCCTACTCAGTTTAGAAGTGGATGGTGAGAGCTGCTGGACACAATCACTTCTCCGTTAATTCTCTTTGTATGTAGCTGCGATTGCCCAGCTCCTCAGGGGGCACATATGTCACTTCTATAAATGTTTATAGAGTAGAGTATTTCCTTTAAGGAACTAATTTTGAATGATGTTTGGGTGTGCTTGGACTTCATTTAGGAATACTATTAAGGTTAAAAGGTGGACAGTCTTACTGTAAGGTCTCAGTTATAAAATTGCTGTATAATAAATGATGCACAGTAAAAACTTTTCTAAAGGCCACCTCTTTGAGAAGACCATCGCTTTATCCAGAACATGTTTTCTGTGCAGTTTTTTTTTCTTTTTTTGAGCTACTTAAAAAAAAAAAAAATAGTTTCCTGAAGCAGATTTTTATAGCTTGCAAAAAACTGTGAACTGATGCTAAAATAGGACCTTTCATGTCCTCAGGCACATGTGGTTTTATATACCGCTAGAAAGCCAACCCTGAATTCAGCGCACTGTCGGCTTTCCCGTTATGTGCCCCGGGGCAAGAGCTATCGGCGCCGTTACCGATATCTTTTCACTGTCAGAAGGGCGTTCCTGACAGTGTAGCTGGGAGCACCTCTCCTCACAGTACTGTATAAAGCTCTGTACTGTCAGAGGGAGCGTTTTTTACTGCCCAGCCATGAAGAACGCCCACCCAGTGCTAGTCTATGGACGCGTACTGTCAGGAGGGTACGGTGTTCCTCATAGCTTAGTTTCATGGCTGGACAGTAAAGAACTCTTGACAGTGCAGAGCTATGGACGGTACAGTCAGGAGAGGCATTCCTCACAGCCCACCTAGATTGTCAGGAACTCCTTTCTGACAGTGAAGAGATATCTGTAACTGCGCCGATATCTCCTGTCCTGGGGCACATAACGGGAAAGCCAACTGAATTCAGCACACTGTTGGGTTTCTAGCAATATATAAAACTGCATGTGCCTGAGGACATGAAAGGTCCTCTTTAAATGCAATTTAGGTCACCTGAGCGCGGTTTCACTGTAGATGTTTTGTGTACTTTAGTAAAAGTCTTTAGCGTCGAGACCAATTTTAGTTGGAGTTGGAAAAAGTTACTGAATCTGGTTTCCAAACAAAATGAATCATTTTTAATAATTCTGTTACAGAATTAAAATTGTTTAATTAAGTGAAGAAAGGAGTCGGCATTGGTTGTTCTACTAACTTCCCAACTCTTCTATAATTGTACAGCACCAAATTGTATATCCAAGTCCTAATAATAATAATAATACATTTTATTTATATAGCACCAACATATTCCGCAGCGCTGTACAATTTGTAGGGTTCAAATACAGACAGAAAGATACATTACAAAGAAAGTCATTTCACACATTGGGACTGAGGGCCCTGCTCGCAAGAGCTTACAATCTGAGGTAGAGAGGGTGACACGAGAGGTAGCAGGGGCGGCATTGCTTATACAGTGGTCAGACAATTTTGTAATAGAGGTTACTGTCATTACACAAACATAAAACTTTGAGCCGTCACCAGTCGTGTCCTTTAACATGTGGTTGGTGCTTGGACATATAGAGTTAGCCTGAAATGGCATCATATCATGTGGGGTAATGGAGCTGGAACAGAGGAGGGTTAAATTTTGGGGATTCTAATTACGCTATGGAAGGGTTTACATTAGGAATTGATAGGCCTGTCTGAAAAGATGTGTCTTTAGTTTGTGTTTGAAACTGTAGAAATTGGGAGTTAATCTGATTGTCCAGGGTAGAGCATTCCAGAGAGGTGGTGCAACTCGGGCGAAGTCTTGTATACGAGCGTGGGAGGTTCTGATAATAGAGGATGTAAGTGTTAGGTCATTGAGTGAACAGAGAACACGGGTTGCGCGGTATACAGAGATGAGGGAGGAAACGTATACTTCTGGATTTGTTCTGCAGTGCGTATTGCTTTTACTGTGTCAGCAGAGAAACAAGCTGGTTGGCTGTGTGCACTGCTCTTCCTGATATTTCATGAGAAGGTGTAGCTTCTGTGTAAGCCAGGAAATCCCATAATATATCAGCAGGTAGTATAATAATATAAAATAATTTCATGTTGATCCAGAGTTGGCAACTTTTTTCAAAACATGCGCAGTATTTGAAATAGTAACGTGTCAATTATACTTTCGGAAACACAGGCGGTTTCCCTATAGATATAATCGAAGTAGAAATCTTTGCAAACTTTCTGTGCAAAGCATTGTGGGAAGAACCGCGATGCATTGCTGTAGCTTAGCATTAATGATGTTTTTTATTGTTAATTTTAGCCACACCTAGTTGGTCCTGTGATCAGCCATGAGCTATTTTAGCTCATTTATTCAGCTGTAGAGGCTTACTGCTCTGGCTTCTTGCTTTTTCTATGTACTGCTTCAAGTTGTGGATTGAAAGACTTGTCTGCTTTGTGCTATCCGGAGATGTCTTGGCTGTGCCTAGCATTGTCTGCTCTCCCTTCTGTTCATTGTTGAGTAGACACTGCAGAGTCTGTGTGCAGTGTCATGTTTGCAATCACTCATTCGCAATACGCACAAGTAAAGTACAGTAAGTATTTTCATTCTCAAGCACTATTGGTTTCAATAGGCCCCTTTAGTCTTGTCATTGCTTGGAGGCCAAATTACAGATTTCCATCTCTGCTGATGTGACCTGTCTTGACTGTGTATGAGAAAATATGTAGAAGAGATTTGGAAATGGTGTCTGCTTTATTAGCATAAACTGTACTTAAGAATTTTATTTTTTGCCAAGTAGAACAGAATACTAAAGGCAGTAATACAAAATGATCTTACCAACACAAGGGGTAAAATAATACAAACCTAGATACGTGTCCACTAAAATTGGGGTCGAGAGGAGTGAGGAACAGATGAGAAAGAGGGGTAGAGGTGAAGTGGTGGGAGAAAGACTTAATACAGTGCAGAGCATGCGGAATAGAAAGCTATTACACCTGAACCGGAGAGGTTTGTCCCAGGAGCCCAGAATATTCCTTGAAAGTCCAGAATTCTATCCAATAGTACTAGGATTTATAAAATGTCGTAAGAATCTGTAGGAAGAGGCAAGATCTTCCATATGCATTACATTATTGACCTTAGAAATCTGTATTTGTCTTTTGGAAGTGTGAGTCTGACACCCGGTATCCCTGCTAGTTGGTTGTTTGTATGGGCCGTGGTACTAGTATAACCTCTGTGGTCTGCCCACTGTGTTAACCCTGCCTGTTTCATAGCAGCTGTGTGTTGTATTGATTATGGAACTTTACTATAGTTAGAGAAGAAAGATGCAGGGTATGGGTGCCTGTGTGACTGGAAAACATCTTCATAAGTGAAGAAGTCAACATATATGTCTTAAATAAACTTTTTACTTAAAACTTTAAACTTATATTATTTGTTTAGGAATATATAATTTGTAGGTATGTTTTTAATAAATATTACCATAGACTTTGCCATAGATGTCTGATAGAGGTCCCACCTCTAGGACCCACACAGTCACCAAAATAGAGGTCCCCTGACTCTTTCCCAACCCTGTTCTTATTGGTGCCGTGGCTGCAGTGCATGGGTTGGTGGCCACATAAGCACAGCTCTCTCTTTTTTTTATTTCTGAATGTATCTGCGATACAGGTCTGAGACCATAAAGAGCGGTACTGTGTCTAGACAAAGCCGGGATCCCTCTTTTTAGCTGATGGCATGATCTAATAATATCTTGGAGGGCTGTAGATAGTTTCCCAGCATAGACCCCACAGAACCTCATTCTGCCTGTATAATGGGCACAGGCCCTACCTTTGTGTTGCTGAAACTAAAAATAGCAGCATTAGTCTTCAGCCATCTGTGGCAGGTTAGTTTGTGTGGCTTTGTACAGATGCTGCTATTCTGGGGTTGTTTGCTCTGAGTCTGTAAGGATTGAGCGTTTCTTCTATTATTACATGGTGAATGATGAAATGTCCTGTAACCATGTTATTATAACGTGATGTGAACAGAGCCTTAGTCAGGACAGGTGCAGTGGGGGTGAAGGGGGGGGGTAATTTAGTGTAAACCATAAAAATGTATACTCACTGTGATCCTTAGCATTTTTTCTTTACAATTCTAGGAATGCCATGATTCGGATAAGGAGAAAGTTCAGTTGCGAGAGGAAATAAAACAGTGCAAAATTAGGGAAATGAGACAGCTCCAAGACTTCTCCGAGCTGGAAGAAGAAAATATCTCTCTGTTGAAACAAGTATCTATATTGAAGGAAAGCCAGGTGAGTAATATAGTTAATACAGCAGTCAATTTTTATTTCTGGTCTCTAGTGGTGGTCTGGTGGAGCAAATAAGGAAAGAGCAAATATCATTTTCAAATATATCTCATGTATAACGTTCTCATGATTTCCAGACTTGGGGCCTGTTCACATGGCAGAATCTGCTGTTGATTTTTGAGGCTGCTTCTGCCCTTATTTTGCCCTCCATTGTATTCAGTGAGGGGCTGAGATCAGCAGGATGCTAGAAAAATATGCGTCCTGCTGACTGTTGCCGCAGAGTCCATGGCTTGACCTCCTGCTGATCAGTGGTGGAAAGTCGATGCTCTTTCGTTGTTCTGCTGCAGCGAGGAATCTGAGGCAGATAAACGGGCCCTTAAAAGGTTTGTCTAGTCCCTTCAAAGTCTTAGAACTGTGATATAAGATTATTACGCCCCCCCCCCTCTATCCTAGCCTTCAGCAGTAATAACCAGGACACAGACCTGTGACTACTGCATTGGGGTCCTTAGTGTCGTCCTGCCGTTGGTGACTGGCCTGAGCCGTCTGAACAGATTTGCTGAAGGATGCAAAGACAGAAAATAAGAATTGCCCGACAAACTGTGCATAACTCAAGCCTTGTCTTTCATTGCAGCATTGCTGAGTAACTTACATGTATCCCACAGGTGGACTATGAAGGCATAAAACATGAACTAAAAAGACGAGATGAAGAAATCGACATTCTGAATGGCCAGGTGGATGAGCTGATGCGGCTAAAGGATATTGCGGAGCATCAGCTTGAGGAAGCCCTGGAGTCACTGAAAACTGAAAGGGAACAGAAAAATGAACTCCGGAGAGAGCTATCTGGCTACCTCAGCTATGATTCTATAGGAAACCTGCAGACACACTTTGAAGACCAAAATGAAGAGGAATTTGACAGCGGATATAACTCTGGTGGCCTAAACAAGTCAAATGGAGAAATACTGATGTCTACGCCTCGTAACAGCGACATCTTCCATCCCGGCCCTAAACTGGCTTCCGATCTCTTCACTGAGCTTAATCTGACAGAAATTCAGAAACTCAAGCAGCAGTTATTGCAGGTATTTCTCATTCTCTCCTCCCTTGCCAGATGTACTCTGCGCCATGTTTTTAATCGGATGAAGGCTTTGTAGACTTTTTATGGGTAGATTAGTGTTTATATATTTACATGCTAGAAATAACTTGCATCTTAATACATTTCCAATAAAGATCTTTGTGAGTGTAAGTCTTCAGATCTGTGGGCGTCTGAGTAGGAATGGCTAAATGTCCTGCCTCTAGGAACGAAGGACGTGGTGTTTTCAAGATTCACATGTTAGTCATGAGGTTTACATCTCTGTGCACGTACTTAAAGAGGACCTTTCACCACTTTTGGGCACATGCAGTTCTATATACTGCCAGAAAGCCGACAGTGCGCTGATTTCAGCACACTGTCGGCTTTCCCGATCTGTGCCCGGTGTACAGAGCTTACGGTGCCGGTACCGTAGTGCTCTATGGTCAGAAGGGCGTTTCTGACCATTAGCCAGAGATGTCCTTCTGCCTCGCGGCGCCAATCGCGCTGTGCTGTGGAGCGGGGAGGAACGCCCCCTCCCGCTCCTGATAATGCTCGTTTATGGACGAGCTGTGTGAGCAGAGGGAGGGGGGAGTTCCTCCCCGCTCCACAGCACAGCGTGATAGGCGCCGCGAGGCAGAAGGACGTCTCTGGCTAATGGTCAGAAACGCCCTTCTGACCATAGAGCACTACGGTACCGGCACCGTAAGCTCTGTACACCGGGCACAGATCGGGAAAGCCGACAGTGCGCTGAAATCAGCGCACTGTCGGCTTTCTGGCAGTATATAACACTGCATGTGCCCAAGTGTGGTGAAAGGTCCTCTTTAAGGGTTATTCTGTCTGTTATGGTAGGAAGCTCTTTAGTCATGTGCTGGTTGTGATGTCTTGAAACTACCCTTATATTTAGTAGGCTTTGTACAGTGAGTGTACTTTACTATTTGAAACTCAAAAGAAGAAAAACAGACACCGAGCAACCTTATAGTGTAGTATTACTGTCAAAACCAGTTTGGAATAGATAAAACCAAATAGCCTCTCACCTGTAACAGTTGTGAACTGTTCACAACTACGTATTAGGGTTGAATGACCAGGCAGAGGGGGCAGCACACCTCACAGGCACCGAATTCCAAGGGAACCCAGAGTAGACAGCAGCAATAGGGAAGTAGTGGGAGTGGCGCTCACAGGTCAGAAGTAACTTCCCAATAAACTTCAATGAACCAACATGCCCCTTTCTGACCTGTGAGCACTACTTCCCTATTGCTACTTTACTATTTGCTCCATTATACACAAGCATACAGTGCACACTGCATACAGATCTTGCCTTGTAATGGGCATAACTTAACCAATCAACCATGGCGCTCCCTGGACCCTACTTCTGATTCATTGAACCATGTCACTTCATATTCATCAGTGACCTTGCCGGTGAGCAGCTCAGCCCCATTCAAGTGAATGTGACTAGACTGCAAAACCAAGCACAACCAGTATACTGAAATCAAAGGATAGCGCCATACATTGTAAAGAAGCAGCAGCATTCACGCAAGTGTTGGAGTCTTTTCACAGAAGTATTACTCCCTCCCTAACACGTAGTTGAAGACACAGGTCCATAAAGTCCAACCTATAATCTTACAGTGTTGATCTCAAGGAGATTTTATTTTGCTTACTTTATATAGCACCATCATATTCAGAAGCGCTCTATTGTCAATCAGTATGTATCTGGAATGTGGGAGGAAACCAGAGTGCCCAGAGGAAACCCACGCCAAACTCCTTCCAGATGTTGTCCTTTGACAAGGCATCATTGCTAACCAAATCGTTCAGACCCCACCTGCCTACTATCCTACCGCATGCTTTTGTTGGCTGATAACTACATACAGCCATATAAAGATGTCTGCATTATATATTTTTTCCATCATAATACAGTTTACTTTCTCTGTCCAGTTGGTGAGGTTCATAACCATAATTTTTAGAAAAGCGGAGCTGTGTGCTGCCATTGATGGCATAAAAATCCAGGCAATGCAGTATATACACAACTCGCTGGGAGTAAAACTCATCACTGTCAATTTGTTGTTGTATGAGGTGAAGCCTGAATACATGCATAGAAACTTCTGATATCTTAAGAAATTAATAACAGCGATGCCATAGGATGGGGAAATGATCTTCTGTCTGTGCTATCCCATTACTATGAGCTTGTTTGCACAGCCGCTTTGCTTCTCCTTAGAACTCTGTTATCTCAGTGTAAATATTGGTCCTTGTGCAAATGAGTAGTGATGGAAACCATAATGTCACTGTGCACATAGGCACCCCCTAGAGATATGATGTAAGTTATAGGCTCTCTCCATGTCTATATATTCTTCTCACAACCAACAAATCCATATATACTGGATTTAAGACATTTGTAATACCCATAGTATGACAATGAGCAGATGGGATCATTATTTTCATGGTGAAGAATCTGTATAGAAACCAGCCAATGTCCCTAAAAATGAATCCTCCATCCTCTTACCATTGACGATTAGATCACTTACCTGTGATCTGTGTATCATGCAAGATAGACAATCCCCAAGTTCACAAAATGGATTAGACTGCAGTCCATACGGTAATATTGTTACCTGTTACTCACACATTGGTGTATACAAGCCAAATTAAAGAGTGGAGGATGTAGAGAAGGTATAGTGGAAAGGTTTGTACCTGTCCTATGTTTTCAACCTGTTCCTGGTTTTGGCTTACAAACATTATTGTGTGAATGGACCTTAAAGGGAGTCTGTCGCTAGAAAATCAACTTGTGAACTAATGTCACGTTGGAATAGCCTCAGGGCACATGCAGTGTAATACACCGCTAGAAAGCCGACAGTGCGCTGTCAGCTTTCCTGTTCTGAAGCGCTATCTGTACTGGTACCATAGCGCTTCGTCGTCAGAAGGGTGTTTCTGACAGTCTGTCAGGAACGCCCCTCTTCACAGCAGCGTCTACTGCACTGTACCGAGGGGCATTCCTTATTGCCCAGTGAAGATGCTAGCGGTGTGGAAAGGCCCCCCAGTACTCGTCTATGGCCCCCCGCCCTCCCCCTGTGCTCATAGCACCCCTGCATCATCACATCACGGCGACCCTTAGTTAGTCCTGTTGACGCCCCCTTTTTATGTCTCCTGATCTTCTGGCATCCGCTGCTGCGCTATATGCAGACTGTGCATTCTCCGCTGCCGTTTTCTGGTGATCTGTTACACGCTCTTGTAACAGATCACTGCAAAATGGCAGTGGAGCATGCGCAGTTGGCATATAGCACAGCAGCAGATGCCAGAAGATCAGGCAAACATAAAGAGGGGCATGAACATAACTAACTAAGGGTTGTTAAGAGGTGTTGGTGCAGGGATGCTCTGTAAGCGTAATTTGCATATCACAATAAACAGATTTTTACAGAAATGGTAGGGAGAAGAGCATGCAAGGTAGGAGTAATATAGCCTTTTTAAAGGCTGTTCCAACGTGCCATTAGGTTTTTTTTTTTGTTTATTTTATTTTAAAGATAGACTCCCTTTAACCCCTTCCCGACATGCGCCGTAATAGTACGGCGCGTGTCGGGTCTGTAACTATGGCGACCGCCCGGGAGCCGGGCGGCCGTCATAGCCGCCGGGTGTCTACTGCTTTAACCCCTCCGGCGCTGCTGTCAAAGGCGCCGGAGGCGCCATCTTCCCGGCGGCTTGTGTATACAGCCTGCAAAAGAGATGATGATTTTTTTGCAATGCATTAGCATTGTAATGCATTGCATTAGTGATCAGACCCCCTGGGGTTCAACACCCCTAGGGGGTCTAATAAATGCATAAAAAAAAATTAAAAAAAAATATAAAAAAGTATTAAAAGTTCAAATCACCCCCCTTTCCCTAGAACAAATATAAAAGTAGTTAAAAACTGTGAAACATATACATGTTAGGTATCCCCGCGTCCGAAATCGCCCGCTCTCCAAATCTATAAAAATATTTTTCCTGTTCGGTAAACGCCGTAGCAGGAAAAATAGTCAAAGGTGCCAAACCGCCGTTTTTTCACTGTTTTAATTCTGATAAAAAGTGATCAAAGCAATAACATTTCCCGAAAATGGTAGAACTAAAAAGTACACCCGGCCCCGCAAAAAAAGACGCCCTATGCATCACCGTACACCTATGTATAAAAAAGTTACGGCCGTCGGAATATGGCGACTTTTAGAAAAAAAAAATTTTAACACCGTTTTGGAATTTTTTTTAGGGGTCAAAATGTAAATAAAACCATATAAATTTGGTATCCCTGGAACCGTACCGAAACACAGAATACAGGGGACATGTCATTTTGGCTGCACAGTGAACGACGTAAAACCAAAGCCCGTAAGAAAGTCGCAGAAATGCATTTTTTCTTCAAATCCACCCCATTCTGAATTTTTTTCCTGCTTCCCAGTACATTATATAGAATAATTAATGGTGGCATCATGAAGAAAAAATTGTCCCGCAAAAATTAAGACCTCATATGACTCTGGGAGCGGAGAAATAAAGTTATGGGGTTTAGAAGGAGGGGAGTCAAAAACGAAAATCAAAAAATGCCATCGGCGGGAAGGGGTTAAGGTCAAGGGATAATCTGTTATAATAAGTGACTTCCTGGAACCAAACAGCTTAAAGGGACTCTATCGTTGGTAAGTCATTTTTAGCTAAGCACATACTTGCATAGCCTTTAGAAATGCTATTCCACACCTACCTTTTGTATGTAAATCGCCGCAGTAGTTTTTGAAAGCCCATTTTTATTCATATGCTAATTAGCTTCCACTGTGCACCTGGAAGTCTCATCATGCACCCTCTGTTATTATCTCCTGTGTGTGTGTACAGTACAGGCTGCTGCTGATGACTCCTCTTCCTGCTCGTACACACACAGATAGGAGAGAGGGTGCAGAATGGAAGCTAATTAGCATATGAATAAAAACTACTGAGGCAATTTACATACAAAAGTTAGGTGTGGAATAGCCTTTCTAAAGCCTATGCAAGTATGTGCTTAGTTAAAAATGACTTTTCCCAATGATAAAGTCCTTTTAAAGGGAATCTGGCACATGAAAAATGCTGTCCAGTTTGCAGAGCTGAGCAGACTGATAAAGTATATCTTTACCCATATATCTGTATAACTTGTTTAGCCATTGAAATCTTTGTGTTGAGGAGGCGGAGTGATTGAGGGATCTTTGTATTTACTGTTAATCACAATAGCTCCACCTCCTCGACTTCTCAGTATAAAGCAGAGATTTCAGTAAATAAGTCACTAGTTATACTGAATCGTTTTCCACATATCTATAAAGATGTCTGCTCAGCTCCTCCTGCTCTATAATATGATTGCACTGTATTTTCCATGTGACAGGGAATGTATTTGGTCAGTGTAGGGACCTCTTATTGACAATATGTTGGGTATGGGGTCTTTGTTACTTTCCTGGTCATCCCATGGCAGAATCCTGATCTCAAAATTCATCCAAATACAGCCAGTTAAAGGGGTATTCCTAACTCTCCAATTTTCCTGAAATGCATAGTGCAGGTTAATATATGAACCTGTAATATATCTTATTAAAGAAATGTTTGTTTTTTTCTCAATATTGGTCTATCCCTCTCCACCCTTTGTTCACCATAGAGCTGTATGTATAAGGCTGAATATGGAAAAGGTATGCGTAAACAGTCAAACTGAAGATGAAAAGCTTAATAAGGGGGTGTTCACACTTGTGCTGCAGTCCGCCCACCGTAATTCTGCCGAAATTGCAGGAAAAAAAAACAGCTTGTGGACGGCTTGCATATGGTCATTTTAAAATCCCATTCATTTCAATGGGTTTTTAAAACAAACCGCTGGCGTCCATAAGGCCACTCCACCATGAAAGTGCTTTTTTGTTTTGTTTTGTTTAAATTTCAGCAGAATCATGGTGGGTGGACAGCGGCGCAAATGTGAATGCCCCCTAAGTGGAGAGGGAAACAGATCACCTCAATAAGATATATTACAGAGTTTCTCATCTTCATCTGTACTATTCATCTATGGAAAGTTGTTGTAAACAACAACAAAAATGAAGGTACACGTTATGCTAGGTTTACACTAGTGTTGGCCTTCCGTCTTTCATGTCCATTGCAACAGCAATTACACATGGAGCCCCACAATTCCCATAAACTATAATAGTGTCCGTTATAAAGTCTCAAATGCAGATGTGACCCTAGTCTGTGTTTTTTCTTTTTTTTTAAATGTAGATTGAGCCCCACAGAGTTCACAATGTACATTACCTATCAGTATGTCTTTGGAATATGGGATGGAAATCCATGCAAACACGGGGAGAACATACAAACTCCTTCCAGATGGTTTTTTGCCCTGGGCGGGCTTTGAACACCAGGACTCCAGCGCTGCATGGCTGCAGTGCTAACCACTGAGCCACCGTGTGGCCCCTACCCTATTCTGAGTTTTGACCACATCAGCTGTTTGTTAGCAGTGGCTGGGTTGGAGTTGTCACTCCCTGTATCCTGCACCTCTGTCTTTGTTGTGATTGACTCAGAGTTGACAGAAGGCTCCATTAGCCAAGTCCATTTAGCTGCTGAGCCCTGATAAGTGCTAGTACAGGGGGCATGATCAGGGGCTCTCTTATGTCTGTAGGTAAATCTCAAGCACACTGTTAGTTTTGGAATACTCTGCTGCTCTGAACTGTCCATCTTTGTAGCTAAAACCAGCAAAAGGAGAAACCTGAGATAAGGAAAAACTTTTAGGCCGCAGCGTTTTACAGGACCTGCAAAATTGAATTGCATCCACACAATGTGGTAAAACATGTGCAGTGGACATGCGACTTCCAAAACCGTCACGGTTTTGGAAATCGCAGCATGTCAATTACCATATAAGCCGAGGCCCCTATTTTTACCACAAAAAACTGGGAAAACTTATTGACTCTATAAGCCTAGGAGGGAAATGCAGCAGCTACTGGAAAATTTCAAAAATTAAAATGGTCGGAGTTTTTGGGTGCAGTAGGTGCTGGGGAAGGGGAGGGGGTGTTTTGGTTGTCTGTCCGCGCCTTCCCTGAGCTTGAGGACTGAGGGTTTTTTTTTGTTTTTTTTTTTCCCCACTTGGAATTCAGCCTGGCTGAATATCGGGTATCTGCATTGCTCCTATTAACCCCTTTCCGACGGAACAGGAGCACTGCAGATCCCCTATATTCAGTAGACCGGGCACTTTCAGACACAGGGATACCTAATGTGTATGTGTTTGTCATTTTCTACGTTTATATGTATCCTACCCTGTTTCCCCGAAAATAAGACAGTGTCTTCTATTAACTCTCTTCCGAAATATATGACCTGTCTTATGGAGCGGGAAACAATCGGCAGTCATGCCAGCGCTTCCTTAATGGAGTGCCGGCATGACTGCTGGTTGTAGGTGGTGCAAGAGGTGGTGGTGGCGGGGGGAGGTATGCTAGTTACCTTCCCCATCTTCATAGCAGCGCTAGTGCTGCTGTTGGTCACTGTGGTGGAAGTGGTTGAGATTAGCGAGGCTTCCGGCGGTTGTGCCGGAGAGCCTCACTTAGTGAGCATTGCAGCCGGCTGAACGCTGTGCTCCATGTGCACAGGAAATCTGGCTTCCTCCTCTGCTGTGATACCACTGTTCCGGCTGCTGTGGGATGAGCTGGGAGAGTGGACTCCCCGCAGCATACGATGCTTTCCCAGCTCATCTTACAGCAGCAGGAACAGTGGTATCACAGCAGAGGCAGCAGCCGGCATACCTGTGCACACGGAACATCGTGCACAGTGTTCTGCCGGCTGCAGTGTTTTTGGGGATGTCTTATTTTCGGGGGGTGCCTTATATTAGGCAATTTAACGAAACCTCCCCCATGCCTTTACTTTTGGGGATGTCTTATTTTCGGGGAAACAGGGTAGGGAGAGGAGGAATTTAGAACTATTTACTTTATTTTTTTTTTTTGTAAAGCCTCTTTTTTTTTTTTTTTTCCCCACTATTTTTTGGGAGATTCTATACATTATTATTGTGGCTGGTCATAGACAAACACCCCCCCCCCCCCCCATCCCCCCCAAAAAATATTTTTATTTATTATTTTGCTTGACTCGAGTATTAGCCGAGGGGGGGCTTTTTCTGCACAAAAACTGTGCTGAAAAATGCGGCTTATAAAAACATGTGTTTCCACAATATGGGGCCTCAGCCTTAAACTGAGTGCCCATATCCTTACTATAGAGGGAGAAGGATTGATGTTTTGTTGCAGTCTGTACACACACTTGCAGTGTACATTGGAGGGTTTCCCAGCACACACCTCTGAAGGGTGCCAGTGTATAGGCATATATATGTCTGCATTGCACACGTCATGTAGTATATCTTTTTGTAGGTTGCCTCTGAATGGGATAGAACAGAGCACACTACACCAGCCCAATAACTACCAAAGGGCACTCTTTTGGCATTGGTTGGTTGAGTGGGGGTTTGGGAACACATTTGTCCTTAGTCTCTTTATTCTAATTGTACTCTCTGCTGTCCTGCAGGTTGACCGGGAGAAAACTAACATGGAGCTTAACATGCAAGAAATCCGAAATAATTTAGATGAGATGAACAAAGATCTATGTAAGGAGCAAAATAGAAATGCCGAACTAGTTGAACAATTGAAAATGCTTCAGAAAAACGGTAATCCTAGACACCAGCTGGATAACGGAGATGATGTCACCAAATGTACGTGCGGACAAGAAGGGGCAGAACTGTTAAGACTTGAGAAAGAGCTCAAGGAAATAAAACAGAGATATGAATTGTTTGAGAAGAGGTACCAAGAAGAAAAAGAGGAGTGGGAGATGAATAAGCAGGTGGTGGTCAAGGAGCTTCATACATCTGCAAAATTGGACAATGATGATCGAGGACTCTTATGTGCTCTCCAGGAGGAGTTGAGGATGGCAAAAAGATTGTACTGTGACTTTCAGAGCAAGTTGACCTTGGCCCAAGACGAGCTCCTGTCCTTCATAGAAGAGCTCGCCCATCTCTATAACCACGTCTGCATGCGCAATAACCTGACGCCCAACCGCGTCATGCTCGATTACTTCAGAGATGGGAAAGGTGCCAAATTGACTTTTAGAAAAAGAAAATCTTCAGACTTTTTTGGTAAGATTCTGGTAAATCCTGACTTGGAGATAACTGACCTTCACAGTGGTGAGCGCTCGCCTCTAAGTAGCCCCGATTCCTCCATAGGGTCAGATTTTGGTGACTCTTCTAGAGAGCCTCTCAGCATCACCCACCTCATTGCAATTGTTAAAGACCAGGTCAAACATCTACAGGGTGCCCTTTCTGTGTCTTGGCACCACACGTCACTCGAAACGATCACATCAGAAATGGATAAGGAGAAAGAGGTTCTGGTGGAAGAGATCATGAAACTGAAAGCTTTGCTGAGCACTAAGCGAGAGCAGATCGCTACTCTGAGGACTGTTCTGAAGGCTAACAAGCAGGTACATTTTGTCTTAATCAAGGCTCCCGCTTTTATAGTATTTATCTTTTAAGTGTTCCCGTCGTGTCTTGTCATTGTTAGTTATGTATATTTTTATACTTTTTTTGATTATTTAATAAATTAAGTTAGTTCTCCTTTTTAAGATTTGTGTTTTTTATTCCCAATAGGTCCTCTAGGTGTGTTTGTATGTGTGGCCAGACAAGCTATAGACTGTTGGGGGTCCGTTCATTGGCATGCTGCTGCTCCACTCATCTGAGACCTGCCAAAATAGCTGAAAGCTGGGCACAGTTAGCTCCGGTAGTCCCATAGAATGGAATGGTTTAGCAGCATGCCTCCAATGATCACTGCTCCAGTTGGATGTACAGACTGGCTCTATACAGCAGGTTGGCAGGTCGTACTCTCCTGCTGCTTCTCTCTATATAGTGGGTTGTCAGGGCGTACTCTCCTGCTGCCTCTCTATACAGCGTGTTGTCAGGGCGTACTCTCCTGCTGCCTCTATACAGCAGGTTGTCAGGTCGTACTCTCCTGCTGCTTCTCTCTATACAGTGGGTTGTCAGGGCGTACTCTCCTGCTGCCTCTCTATACAGCGTGTTGTCAGGGCGTACTCTCCTGCTGCCTCTATACAGTGGGTTGTCAGGGCGTACTCTCCTGCTGCTTCTCTATACAGTGAGTTGTAAGGGCGTACTCTCCTGCTGCCTCTATACAGTGGGTTGTCGGGGCGTACTCTCCTGCTGCTTCTCTCTATACAGTGGGTTGTCAGGGCGTACTCTCCTGCTGCTTCTCTCTATATAGTGGGTTGTCAGGGCGTACTCTCCTGCTGCTTCTCTCTATATAGTGGGTTGTCAGGGCGTACTCTCCTGCTGCCTCTCTTTATACAGTGGGTTGTCAGGGCGTACTCTCCTGCTGCTTCTCTATACAGGGGGTTGTCAGGGCGTACTGCTTCTCTCTATACAGTGGGTTGTCAGGGTGTACTCTCCTGCTGCTTCTCTCTATATAGTGGGTTGTCAGGGCGTACTCTCCTACTGCTTCTCTCTATACAGTGGGTTGTCAGGGTGTACTCTCCTGCTGCTTCTCTCTATACAGTGGGTTGTCAGGGCGTACTCTCCTGCTGCTTCTCTATACAGGGGGTTGTCAGGGTGTACTCTCCTGCTGCTTCTCTCTATACAGTGGGTTGTCAGGGTGTACTCTCCTGCTGCTTCTCTCTATATAGTGGGTTGTCAGGGCGTACTCTCCTGCTGCTTCTCTCTATACAGTGGGTTGTCAGGGCGTACTCTCCTGCTGCTTCTCTCTATATAGTGGGTTGTCAGGGCGTACTCTCCTGCTGCCTCTCTATACAGCGGGTTGTCAGGGCGTACTCTCCTACTGCTTCTCTCTATACAGTGGGTTGTCAGGGCGTACTCTCCTGCTGCTTCTCTATACAGGGGGTTGTCAGGGCGTACTCTCCTGCTGCTTCTCTCTATACAGGGGGTTGTCAGGGCGTACTCTCCTGCTGCTTCTCTCTATACAGTGGGTTGTCAGGGCGTACTCTCCTGCTGCTTCTCTATACAGGGGGTTGTCAGGGCGTACTCTCCTGCTGCTTCTCTCTATATAGTGGGTTGTCAGGGCGTACTCTCCTGCTGCTGCTTCTCTCTATACAGTGAGTTGTAAGGGCGTACTCTCCTGCTGCTTCTCTCTATACAGGGGGTTGTCAGGGCGTACTCTCCTGCTGCTTCTCTCTATACAGTGGGTTGTCGGGGCGTACTCTCCTGCTGCTTCTCTATACAGCGTGTTGTCAGGGCGTACTCTCCTACTGCTTCTCTCTATACAGTGGGTTGTCAGGGCGTACTCTCCTGCTGCTTCTCTATACAGTGAGTTGTCAGGGCGTACTCTCCTGATGCTTCATTATACAAGGGGTTGTCAGGGTGTACTCTCCTGCTGCTTCTCTCTATATAGTGGGTTGTCGGGGCGTACTCTCCTGCTGCTTCTCTATACAGCGGGTTGTCAGGGTGTACTCTCCTGCTGCTTCTCTATACAGTGAGTTGTCAGGGCGTACTCTCCTGCTGCCTCTATACAGGGGGTTGTCAGGGCGTACTCTCCTGCTTCTCTCTATACAGTGGGTTGTCAGGGCGTACTCTCCTGCTGCTTCTCTCTATATAGTGGGTTGTCAGGGCGTACTCTCCTGCTGCCTCTCTATACAGCGGGTTGTCAGGGCGTACTCTCCTACTGCTTCTCTCTATACAGTGGGTTGTCAGGGCGTACTCTCCTGCTGCTTCTCTATACAGGGGGTTGTCAGGGCGTACTCTCCTGCTGCTTCTCTCTATACAGGGGGTTGTCAGGGCGTACTCTCCTGCTGCTTCTCTCTATACAGTGGGTTGTCAGGGCGTACTCTCCTGCTGCTTCTCTATACAGGGGGTTGTCAGGGCGTACTCTCCTGCTGCTTCTCTCTATATAGTGGGTTGTCAGGGCGTACTCTCCTGCTGCTGCTTCTCTCTATACAGTGAGTTGTAAGGGCGTACTCTCCTGCTGCTTCTCTCTATACAGGGGGTTGTCAGGGCGTACTCTCCTGCTGCTTCTCTCTATACAGTGGGTTGTCGGGGCGTACTCTCCTGCTGCTTCTCTATACAGCGTGTTGTCAGGGCGTACTCTCCTACTGCTTCTCTCTATACAGTGGGTTGTCAGGGCGTACTCTCCTGCTGCTTCTCTATACAGTGAGTTGTCAGGGCGTACTCTCCTGATGCTTCATTATACAAGGGGTTGTCAGGGTGTACTCTCCTGCTGCTTCTCTCTATATAGTGGGTTGTCGGGGCGTACTCTCCTGCTGCTTCTCTATACAGCGGGTTGTCAGGGTGTACTCTCCTGCTGCTTCTCTATACAGTGAGTTGTCAGGGCGTACTCTCCTGCTGCCTCTATACAGGGGGTTGTCAGGGCGTACTCTCCTGCTTCTCTCTATACAGTGGGTTGTCAGGGCGTACTCTCCTGCTGCTTCTCTCTATACAGTGGGTTGTCAGGGCGTACTCTCCTGCTGCTTCTCTCTATACAGCGGGTTGTCAGGGCGTACTCTCCTGCTGCTTCTCTATACAGGGGGTTGTCAGGGCGTACTCTCCTGCTGCTGCTTCTCTCTATACAGTGGGTTGTCAGGGCGTACTCTCCTGCTGCTGCTTCTCTCTATACAGTGGGTTGTCAGGGCGTACTCTCCTGCTGCTGCTTCTCTCTATACAGCGGGTTGTCAGGGCGTACTCTCCTGCTGCTTCTCTATACAGTGGGTTGTCAGGGCGTACTCTCCTGCTGCCTCTCTATACAGTGGGTTGTCAGGGCGTACTCTCCTGCTGCTTCTCTATACAGGGGGTTGTCAGGGCGTACTCTCCTGCTGCTTCTCTCTATACAGTGAGTTGTCAGGGCGTACTCTCCTGCTGCTTCTCTCTATACAGGGGGTTGTCAGGGCGTACTCTCCTGCTGCTTCTCTCTATACAGTGGGTTGTCAGGGCGTACTCTCCTGCTGCTTCTCTATACAGGGGGTTGTCAGGGCGTACTCTCCTGCTGCTTCTCTCTATATAGTGGGTTGTCAGGGCGTACTCTCCTGCTGCTGCTTCTCTCTATACAGTGAGTTGTAAGGGCGTACTCTCCTGCTGCTTCTCTCTATACAGTGGGTTGTCAGGGCGTACTCTCCTGCTGCTTCTCTCTCTATATAGTGGGTTGTCAGGGCGTACTCTCCTGCTGCTTCTCTCTCTATATAGTGGGTTGTCAGGGCGTACTCTCCTGCTGCTTCTCTATACAGTGAGTTGTCAGGGCGTACTCTCCTGATGCTTCTCTCTATACAGCGGGTTGTCAGGGCGTACTCTCCTGCTGCTTCTCTATACAGTGAGTTGTCAGGGCGTACTCTCCTGATGCTTCTCTCTATACAGCGGGTTGTCAGGGCGTACTCTCCTGCTGCTTCTCTCTATACAGTGGGTTGTCAGGGCGTACTCTCCTGCTGCTTCTCTCTCTATATAGTGGGTTGTCAGGGCGTACTCTCCTGCTGCTTCTCTCTCTATATAGTGGGTTGTCAGGGCGTACTCTCCTGCTGCTTCTCTATACAGTGAGTTGTCAGGGCGTACTCTCCTGATGCTTCTCTCTATACAGCGGGTTGTCAGGGCGTACTCTCCTGCTTCTCTCTCTATACAGTGGGTTGTCAGGGCGTACTCTCCTGCTGCTTCTCTCTATACAGCGGGTTGTCAGGGCGTACTCTCCTGCTGCTTCTCTATACAGCGGGTTGTCGGGGAGTACTCTCCTGATGCTTCATTATACAAGGGATTGTCAGGGCGTACTCTCCTGCTGCCTCTCTATACAGTGAGTTGTCAGGGCGTACTCTCCTGCTGCTTCTCTCTATATAGTGGGTTGTCAGGGCGTACTCTCCTGCTGCTTCTCTATACAGGGGGTTGTCAGGTCGTACTCTCCTGCTGCTTCTCTCTATACAGTGAGTTGTCAGGGCGTACTCTCCTGCTGCTTCTCTATACAGCGGGTTGTCAGGGCGTACTCTCCTGCTGCTTCTCTATACAGCGGGTTGTCGGGGAGTACTCTCCTGATGCTTCATTATACAAGGGATTGTCAGGGCGTACTCTCCTGCTGCCTCTCTATACAGCGGGTTGTCAGGGCGTACTCTCCTGCTGCCTTTCTATACAGCGGGTTGTCAGGGCGTACTCTCCTGCTGCCTCTCTATACAGCGGGTTGTCAGGGCGTACTCTCCTGCTGCTTCTCTCTATACAGCGGGTTGTCAGGGCGTACTCTCCTGCTGCTTCTCTCTATACAGCGAGTTGTCAGGGCGTACTCTCCTGCTGCTTCTCTCTATACAGCGAGTTGTCAGGGCGTACTCTCCTGCTGCCTCTCTATACAGCGGGTTGTCAGGGCGTACTCTCCTGCTGCCTCTCTATACAGCGGGTTGTCAGGGCGTACTCTCCTGCTGCCTCTCTATACAGCGGGTTGTCAGGGCGTACTCTCCTGCTGCCTCTCTATACAGCGGGTTGTCAGGGCGTACTCTCCTGCTGCCTCTCTATACAGCGGGTTGTCAGGGCGTACTCTCCTGCTGCCTCTCTATACAGCGGGTTGTCAGGGCGTACTCTCCTGCTGCCTCTCTATACAGCGGGTTGTCAGGGCGTACTCTCCTGCTGCCTCTCTATACAGCGGGTTGTCAGGGCGTACTCTCCTGCTGCCTCTCTATACAGCGGGTTGTCAGGGCGTACTCTCCTGATGCTTCTGACCTTGGATTTTGAGAGGCACAACAACACACTGAATTGGTTGAATTGTCAAAGCAACAACTGAAGAGGTGCGTTTCGTGTATGGGTCTGATTACTTATAATAGGACCTGTGCATGATACTGGTAATCAGGACACATTGTATGTGTCTCTTCATACCTGATGCCAGGTTATGCTAGGGCAACACCTTTTAAATGATTGGCACAAAAGTAGAAAATCATTTGTACAGGAATGGTGCCACTTGTGTCCAATGGTTATGTCTGGTATTGCAAGTCATCACTATTAGCATGTCCCTGGGGTTTTGTTCCAACATAGTATGCAATGACACATCATACTCATTCTTTATAATTCAGGACTTGAGAACTTAGTTCATGTTATTCAAAAGCTTTACTGCCTAAAATCTACAAAAGAAAACTTTGCAAGTCTTTTGCCTTATTGTTTTGTAACCATTTTAACCCCTTCCCGACATGCGCCGTAATAGTACGGCGCATGTCGGGTCTGTAACTATGGCGACCGCCCGGGAGCCGGGCGGCTGCCATAGCCGCCGGGTGTCTACTGCTTTAAGCAGTAGACAACCGGCTCTAATGCCTCCGATCGGTCCGGGGACCGATCGGAGGCATTAACCCCTCCGGCGCCGCGGTCAAAGGCGCCGGAGGCGCCATTTTCCCGGCGGCGCATGGGCGCCACCATTTTGTCCGTGATCGCCGGCTCCTGGAGCATGCTCCAGGGCCGACGTCATGTTGCCATGACAGCCGGGAGCCTGTACAAGGCTCCCAGGCTTGTCTGCAAATTGTCTCTTTTGCAGGCTGGTCTATGCAGCCTGCAAAAGAGAGGATGATGCATTGCAATGCATTAGCATTGTAATGCATTGCATTAGTGATCAGACCCCCTGGGGTTCAACACCCCTACGGGGTCTAATAAATGCAAAAAAAAAATTAAAAAAAAAGTTAAAAAAAATATAAAAAGTATTAAAAGTTCAAATCGCCCCCCTTTCCCTAGAACACATATAAAAGTAGTTAACTGTGAAACATATACATGTTAGGTATCCCCGCGTCCGAAATCGCCCGCTCTACAAATCTATAAAAATATTTTTCCTGTTCGGTAAACGCCGTAGCGGGAAAAATAGTCAAAAGTGCCAAACCGACGTTTTTTCACTGTTTTGATTCTGATAAAAATTTGAATAAAAAGTGATCAAAGCAATAACATTTCCCGAAAATGGTAGAACTAAAAAGTACACCCGGCCCCGCAAAAAAAGACGCCCCATGCATCCCCGTACACTTACGTATAAAAAAGTTACGGCCGTCGGAATATGGCGACTTTTAGAAAAAAAATGTTTTAACACAGTTTGGGATTTTTTTTAAGGGGTCAAAATGTAAATAAAACCATATAAATTTGGTATCCCTGGAACCGTACCGAAACACAGAATACAGGGGACATGTCATTTTGGCTGCATAGTGAACGCCGTAAAACCAAAGCCCGTAAGAAAGTCGCAGAAATGCATTTTTTCTTCAAATCCACCCCATTCTGAATTTTTTTTCCTGCTTCCCAGTACATTCTACAGAATAATTAATGGTAGCATCATGAAGAAAAATTTGTCCCGCAAAAATTAAGACCTCATATGGCTCTGGGAGCGGAGAAATAAAAAAGTTATGGGGTTTAGAAGGAGGGGAGTCAAAAACGAAATTCAAAAAATGCCATCGGCGGGAAGGGGTTAAAGGGTTATCCACTTTCTGCTATTGATGGCCTAAAGATTGGTAGAGACCCCTGCAGATCAGCTGTACAGAAATGTAAACCATACCGAAGCTGTTCAACTGATGTGTAGGGTCCCAGTTATCAGACCCTACAAATCTAGGCCTAGATAATTCCTATAACGTTCCCCTTAGTATATAAACTTCAGTTTTGCTGGCTGTCTTTGGGAACAGGGAGGACTTTAATGCTACCTTTTGTGACCTTGCATGATCTATGTACTTGTTGCCTTACGCTAGGTTCACACCTGTGTTCTGTTTTTTTTTTGTTTTTGTTTTTTTTAAAAAGCGGATTTGGGGATGGAAACCCCAGAGAGAGACCCTTCGCAGGTGTGAACCTAGCTTAAGATGCCACAATTGAATTTTAGTTGCTCATACTTGGCACCATATAAGTAAAGCAATGTTTGGCAACATTAACTAGGGTTGTCATAAAACACTATTCAGAAAAATTGATTTCCTTCTTTGTCAAATCCTTTTATGAATTAGGTAACGTTTATGTTACTGGGAGCCTTATAGTATATAACATAAGAGATTGTTTAACAATTCTAGCTGTGGACATGCTCTTAATCCCTTATATACCCTATACTGGGAGCTGTGGCTGCTAGGTGTCTACCAATGACTTTATGTGCATGGGTGTTCTCTACTCCCTGAAATAATAGGCTAAGGACCTATGTTTCTTAGGGCTAGTTCACACGGGATTCCGCATGAAGACATTCCGTCGCGGCTTTCCGCTCTGGATTAGGCCCAAATGAATAGGCCTAGTCCGGAGGGTGGTGTGGCGAGGCGGACGCCACGGCTGAATCAGCCGCGGAATTTGCCTGAAGAAAGGAAGTGACAGTCTCCCATTGATTTCAATGGGAGGCGGCAGGATTTTGACGTCAGAATCCTGACCATTTTGCCCTGTGTGAACTAGCCCTTACAGATTTTTCTCTAAACTTCTTTGAGGTGATAACAGTTGTCTGGATGAACTTCCTATGGATACAACCCTGAATACAGGAACTGGGACTTATCAGACACCCAGCCATATGCATATTGTGGACAGGCTATCAGGAGGACACTACATGTATGAGAAGATATCCCGGACACAATAAGGACGTCATGGCTAGCAGACCATAGAAAGTCCCTGTACTCATGATTGTATCCATTGGCAAATGTTCAAAACTAAAAATATCACAATTTTGATGGTTAGAACAGCTTTAAAGTTTTGCAAAACATATTTATATTTGCAAAAATGTTGAATTCTCCACAAATTGCCAAACGAGCATTTCTGACCTACAGTAAAGGCCTTTATTTTCAGGGCCCTATAATCTGTCCATTTATCAGTGACTACTGTTCCTACGGACAGCGATTCCCAGTCATTGGCCCATGTAAATGTTGCGTGACTGAATGTTTTATACAATATATAGTTCATTCAGTAAATAAGTGGGGAACAAGCTCTTAGAACATTTGTCCCAGGCCTTGTGTGCTGTTTTGACCCCTATAAAAGGGCCTTTGTGCGGTGTATGGTTGGCTAGAATCTTGATCATTTTTGTGATAGTTTTCTACAATGTATCAGTGCTGATAAGACCATATCATGTGATGGACCTGCAGATCCCTTCATACACCCGGGGTCCATCAGCCAACAGCTATTGAAGAGTTTGCAGAATTCATGTGAGCGCTGCAGCCTCTTGTGTACTACTGTACATTGTATAGTGGCTGTGCTGGTCATTGCAGATCAGCCCTTTCACTTGAATGGGACCAATCTGATCCTGCCGTGTGACCGATGAACCTGATGTCACATGACCTGTGAAGTGGGCACTCGGTGAACACCTTTGTCTCCTCAGACAGCAGATCTGCAGGTTCCCAGGTGTCAGACCCCACAGTTCTTCAATCGATGTCCTAGCCTAAAGAGTTGTACACAGCTTGCATAGATTTGGCAGTCAGCAGAAATCCCACCGTGCTGGATCTCTCTGTGACTACACTTGCTATCATTAGTTGACTGACAGCGCAACATTTGCAAACTTAACTCGGGCTGCGTCTGTGCAAGAGCTTGTGGCCGTCCAACATTGAGTCCATAGGAATGAATGGTAGTTGAACAATATAAAACGGCCCTTTAAAAGTGAAAAATGCAGCAGGTCTTTTATGTGGGGTGTGTTAGGGGATGATGTGGTTTATTGCTCCTATAAATCACAAAGCATCTGATAGAATAGTGACAACATACGTTGTTATAGATTTCTCACTATTTATAGCATGTTGTAGAAACCCGAATAGGCAGATTCATCAAAAGTAATAAAAGGGAAAAGTTGTGGAGTTGTCATCGATCAGATTCTACTTGTAAGGCCCTTTGGTAAATGAAAGCTGTAATGTGATCGGTTACAGTATCTGCAGCTCTGCTACTTCTCCTTTACAATTAATCTTCAGTCTGGATAAGGTAACGACTATAAAGGTTTAATGCTGATGAGGAGGAATAAATAGTTCTTTCAGATATAGTCTATCCGTATTATCATTACCAAGTGTCAAAGCCCCATTGATTAATATCAGTTTTCTATGTAGGGCATTGTAGGTAGTCATCCTAAGGTCCATATACTCAGAGCCGTCTAAGATAGTACATCAGACGCCAAAACTAACTGCAGTGATTGCTCAGGAATCTCTCTCCCCCCCCCCCCCCTTCCTATTTTAAGAATGTGGATAAGACTTGGTAACATCTCCTCCGCTTTGCTACTACCGTAAATGCAGCAAATCTTTCGCCTGCAGTTGTCCAGTGGATAAACTACAACGTATACATGGACGTGTCTTTAAGGCCTGCTTCACATGGGAAGAATCAGTCCATGGGATCTGGACCAGGTGTTGGCCATATTTGATCTGATCTAGTCTGTATCTGTGATTCGCTGACCTGTTTTATCTCATTGCCTGCTGTTACTGATATCCTCTAATGTGGACTTGACTTCTGTTCAGACAGCGGAGGTAGCCATGTCTAACTTGAAAAGCAAGTATGAGAATGAGAAGGCGCTCGTATCGGAGACCATGCTGAAGCTGAGACACGAGCTAAAAGCCCTAAAGGAGGACGCTGCTACTTTTTCGTCAATGCGCTCTGTGTTTGCTAGCAGGTACGGTATACGCTTGGTATGGATGTTTGTTTACTTTGTCAACACAAAATGTTTCACTGAGGCAGATGAGCTATTCTAGAGATATATTGGTGAAGGTGTGATCCTGGCGCTCAGCTGACTAAATGTAGGGTTCAGGTGAATGCTCGCTCATTTATTTCCATGCCCAGCTGCATACATTTTATAGTGGCCATAGTGAAAGGTACAGCCATGATGAGATGGAAGGTGCCATCTTTGGTAAGTGACACACTGCACTGCCACAGCCCTTTCACTCAGTTGGTCAGCAGGAGATGGACCCCCACCATTCTGATGCATGTGGCCTGTCTTCAGAATAGGCCATTGATTGTAAAGTAAAGGTACACACCATTAGGCTAAGGTCAAGATGTTGCAGTTAAAGGGAAGCCATCAGGTTGATCTGGGACATAAACCATCCACAGACCAGGAGTTTAGTGTCCCAAATTGCCCTATTTAAATCCATCAGTGTCCTCAATTAAAAAATCAAAACAAAAAAACACTGTATACTTGCCTAGAGTCTCATTGGACGCCTGCAAAGTTAATCAGTAAAGCCGAGGACGTACACCCCAGCTTTACTTCACAAGTGCTGGAGGTACGGGGTATGGGCACTGATTCTAAGCTGTACTCCTCTGGCTTCAGGGAAGAACTGCTGGTGGGAGGAGCATTGAGGACATGGAAGATTTGGGACACTAAAACCCCCGGTCCATAAGGGCCTGTGTGTGGTTTAGTGTGCCAAATTGCCCTGACAGATTCCCTTTAAATATTGCTGCAGGAAAGAAATTACTGGAAAACGGCGGTCCTACAGCTAATATTAACATGTTGTACATGGTTTTGTAAAAACAGTTTTTCTGCAGCTTCCCTCCTCCCATAACGTGTAAAGGAGATTAATCAAAATCTCATCCACTTTGCTGGTACTGTAAAACACAGCGTTTCTGCAAAGTGGCGGCTTAGCTGTAGATGTCTTTCATTGCGTTTTTCCATGTTTTGCAAATACAAGTCAGTTGGGGGGAAACAGCATAACCCCAGGTAGAAGTTTAACATCTGCATCTTTCAATAACATACTGTACAGTGTTTTTTCTGCAGTTTGTGGATGAGACTGCATAAAATGTCATTCCCTTTGCTGGGTCTGTAGCACTTGTGGCCTTAACCCAATGAGAAGGGCAAAGACAGTCTTTGCATTAGAGCACTTCTTAGATGAATGGCTTACAGCCCCTAGTAGGCCTTGCTTACAGCGCCCACCATTGGCTTACAATAGAATTGTCTCTGTCTTTAGATGTGACCAATATGTTAACCAGTTAGAGGACATGCAGCGCCAGCTTGTGGTAGCCGAGGATGAGAAGAAGACATTGAATGCCTTGCTCCGAATGGCTATCCAACAAAAACTGGCCCTCACCCAACGCTTGGAGGGACGGGAAGCAGCTCAAGATACCTCCAAGTCAACTCGTTGCAAATCTGCGACAAAGGCGAAGACCCGATCTTCGAAATCAAAAGTGAACTGGTGCGTAGTGACTGAAGTACTTAGCCGGGGTGTGTTCTCTCTTTATGTAGGATCCTGCCATGTGATATTAGATGAAATCTCTCTCTTATTTTCTTTCTAATGGAGTGCAAGTCACAACTTTAAATTAGGGAATAGCTTGATTCCTTCTGAATGAGGAGGGGGTGATGAGATAAATGCTGCAGGTCTGGAGATATAGCATTAGCTACATGTGGAGGAAAGCCAGTCATTGCAGGGTTATACCAATGAAGGGGGGGGGGGGGGGTACCTGCATATTCGTGTACTAGAGGGCAGGCAGTACCGGTGGGACAAGCTACAAGAGATCACTCATTTAGACTGCGGTTAAATGTGGCATGCACCCAGCGAGCGAGCCATCTGCAATGTTGCCTATGATCCTCTGAAAAACCTACAGCATTGGTTATTTTGTACCAACACAATTCAAAGGATGAAAGCCTGGCACAAGTGCCCATGCTAAAACCACCTAATTTAGTACAGACTTTGTGGCTGCTTTCAGCTGGTTTTACATGACGGCAGTGTGCCCACCCCATGTAACCCCAGCCTTATGTTACAGGTAAAATGTGGTAGAATATATGGCTTTTTTTCTTTTAGGACAGAAGACCCTTTTTAGAAACCACTTTTTGTTCTGAATTATACAGGGGGGTCCCGATCATGGAGCCATTGCCATGTCCTCAATATCTACAAATAGGGAGTATGAACGGGGTTGCCTAATTTCCTTCAAGTCCTGCATGGAAACCCTCATGATCATCATCTAGGTCAGGGGTAGTGAACCTTCGGCTCTCCAGCTGCTGTGAAACTACAACTCCCAGTATGCTCCATTCACTTCCATGGGAGTTCCAAAGACAGCAGAGCAAGTATGCATGCTGGGAGTTGTAGTTTTGCAACAGCTGGAGAGCCGTACGTTCCCTACCCCTGATCTAGGTGGACCCAGCAGAATCTTGTAATGTTACTTATTATTCTTTTTCTTTTTTTACAGAAAAAAAATGAATTTTTTCCATGGTCTTGGCGATGATCTCCTTCCCCTCCAGTTCTCTGCATGAGACCACCAGCCACAAATACATTCCCTCTTAATGGACATTGGAGACGTCCTGCACAGTAACCACCCGCACCAGCCTCCTGCTCGGACCGCATACGATTCCTTCACCTCTTACTAACCTTTAGGTCCTTCATCTGCTAGCAGAAATTGTTTGCTTTGGGAGACAAAAATGTAATTTTTTAACTTAAAATATTTTATCGGATTAAAAAAAAATGTATATAAAGTTTTTATCACAGAAAGTGCCTTAAATGGTTGAAAGTTGACTAACTTATTTAAGTCTTAAGAAATTACTAATACGGTTTCTATGTCATTTTGCAATCTTTTTTTTTTTTCATATTTAGAAGCAAATTTTTAGTTTTTCTCTAGAAGAATAAAATTGCACATATGGAGATAATATTGCTGAACAGACTTCTGGAAATATTTGACATTCATATGTAATGACCATAAGCTATGATGGGGTTGATGGTATTGGCATTGGATTATGTGGAGCTCTTCTGTTTGGGAATAGGAGCTGAAGTGTAGTAGGGAAGCACAAACTCTCTACCTGCTCCAACTCCACACCATGCAGATATCAGCTGATCAGTGGTGGTGCCGGGTATGTCACCCCCACCAATCTCATTCATGGCTCTGTTCAACCACATGGCTCTACTGTACCTCCAACTACTTGTGACTGCTGCATTTCCACAACGTGGGGCCTCAGCCTTAAAGTGGGTCTGTCAGTCTACGTGGAAAAGTTTTGCTTCTATAGGAAAGACCCGTCTTAGTTTAATTTTTGGACTTAGAAATTTTGTTCTGTCTTTCCTTTATTCTTCAGCCTGGTCCCTTGCGTGGTGACATTCTCACGCATATGTGCACGCTAGTGTCAGGGTGTTGGACTGTTGGAGGACCAGAACAATGAATAAACAGACTGCTAAAATAGCAGACACCAACAGAGCACGACTGAACCCATTGACTGTAATGGAGTCCATCAGGTGTCCATTTCTTTTTAACTGGAATAGCTGGACAATAAAGTTACACTTGAAGGACTGTTGGTTTTTTTTTTTTTTTGTTTTGTTTTTTTTGGGGGGGGGGGGTTGTTTTGTGAACCCATCTTGATCCACCCACTGAGCAGAGGCTGCTACACTACTCAAGTTTGTATGTTTAGCTGTCACCCACACAGTGGGTGGTCATGAAGGGCCGCAGAACTTAAAGGGTTTACACTTCTTCACAGGATAGTTGATGTGTCTGATCAGTGAGGGCCCAACCCACTGACCAACAGTAGGAGGACCCTGTGCCTGTTGTTCCATGTAAACAGTGTTACCTGAAACCCCCATTCCAGTGATTGGGGGGGGGGAGGGTCTTCAGTAGACGGACCCCAACCAAGGGATGTTTTAATTTGTTGTACAACCTCCTGCAGTGCTGCTCAGTTCTTGAGCAGATCACAGTTCCTATTATGCCTGGGTAAGTAGACTGAAGAATTGCCTTGTTACAAGCACAGTCTACTTCCCTATGCTTCAGACACTTACAACTGTTCGCCCATACTGCTGCAGACGTCTGCCATTGAAGTGGTATTGAAAGGCACGTGGCATCAGTATGGATACTCTTGTGGCACATGTTCAGCTGTTGCATTCTGTGGACACTTGTGCATACACATGTGATTTTTGCACCCTATACACTGACATCACAAGTGAGTTAAATTTGGTCAGCTGCTGTGACATAATTATGTTATCGCAATTTCAACCTGGAAACACAAGTTGGTTTCATATAGGTAATGTGTTGTGACATCACAAGTGGGATTTAGACTGGTAATGTGACATCACAAATAGGTTTCAGACAGGTAATGTGAAATCTCAAGTGGGTTTCAGATTAACAATATGACATCACAAATGGATTTCAGACAAGTAGCATGTGACATCACAATCAGTTTCAAACTGTTCATATGTTTTGCAGGTAGATAATGGTGGTGCCTACTAAACGGAGTAGTAGCCGGAGATGTCACCGCTGCTTGAACGGGGGTGGTGGGGGAGAGACCTACCTCTTTGAAAAGCTTTCTCTATTAGTGTACATATTCATGGGATGGTTTTGACTGCAGAATTACATATTTCTTTATCGCTTCTCGGCCTTTTGTAGTATGTAGTGTAGTATCTGTTCTTAGCAGAAGTAGCAAGTAGGCGAAACTGCTGGAGATTGCGGTCCGCTAGGCCGGTCACAGCAGGAGTAGTCCGAAAACTATGGAGATCTGAACGTGAGAACCACTTTGGGCATGTTGCTGGGGGAAGCAGCTAGTAGTCGGATCCGCAGGTGGTATGGCATGGGCCACCGTAGGGAACCGACGAAGACTGCTGACGCTGGCAACACGACCACTTGGCACTTCGGTGTCATGGATCTTGGCTGGAGGTCGGGGAGCGCTCGAAGGTCTCTGTTGTCGTGCCCTGGGGGTTGAGTGGCCCCCAGGGTGCCTTAAGTCACTGGGCGTGGGAAACCCACTGATTTAGGCACTATTGCTATGGCACTGGATTACACCATTTGAGCACCCCACTCCTTAATGCCTGGTTTACCTGCATTGGAGTAATTTTTATAGATCCGGCGGTAAACCGGGCTCTGATGGGCACTTTACCACTTATTTAACTGTTTTCTCACTTTTTTATTTTACACTCTGTCACCTTTTTGTGTGTCAACGAAGGGATGCTGTACCCTTTTGGGACGCTTCCTGACGGTTGTCCGGGGATGAGGCCTGTAATGGGTCTCTCCCCTCTTTCAGCTGACCTGTCCTGGGGAACCAGGGCAGGCGCAGACTTCTTGCCTGAGCCAAGGAGTATCTCTGGTGGTGGCAGCCCGGAGAGAAACTTGGCGACTGGTAATCCTGAGTACCCTTGGTGGTGGCAGCCCGAGGGGAAAACGGATGTGTTGGTAGGGGCCATCCTGCTCCGGAAGATGGCCCTTTCGGATACTCGACCCCACTCGGTCACCTTTTGGTCCTTGTGGGGAAGAGTTTGAGTCAGGAACCTCTCTCCCCTTTAGGGGAAGGGTACGTTTTTGGCAAGCATCCTGGGCACGTTTTTTTTTTTAGTGTGGCACCCACACTTTTTTCGTGCACTTGGTGTTTTTGATTTGGCACAGACGGAGACCTTCGATTAAAAAAAAAAAAAATTACATATTTCTTTATGTGGTTTTGGCCTTTTAACTAGAAAAACACTTGGCAGACATTATACTTGTTTGTCTGGGCCTGAACAGCTTTTGGCCTTTATGTTCGATCCTGGTGAAATGGAGTCCATCAAAATAAATTCACACTTGTAGGCTTTGGATAGACTTTGCTTATCATCTACACCCACAGAAACTGTGCCGTCCGCAGCTGAGAAACTGATTTGGTTATAACCTCGCATCATGCAGCAAAGGCTTCTGGGAAGTCGGGCATGTTATTCAGGGTTGCTTGCTATAGAGGGCAGCAAACAGAGGCACTGTCTCCCTGTTTACATCTTGGGAGACAGATTTGCATATTCTCCCATCTACACCCAGTGTATTGAGGCTATGGATTTGTGCATACCCCCCTCTAGTGGCACAGTTGTAAATTACAAGTTCTCATTTATCTAACCTCTTCATGAGCATTTTTGCCATTTTATTTTTGCATTCTTTGTTTTTCCTATTGGAAGCATGATATAGGTGACACTTGTGTTGATGTTTTTACTGTTTACTTTTTTTTTTTTCTTCTTCTGATTTTCTTTATAACTATGGCTGCAATAACAGTCCCAGTTACAGGGAAAATTAGCAAAAAAAAAGTTAAATTACGCCCGCCAAAAAAGAACACGGTTTTAGTATAACCTGGGGACAGATGTGGCACTTTTTGAAGGCAACAGCCATGTTTTTCTAAACTTGAACAACCCCTTTACACAGCACTCCATACAACTCCACAAACTAAGAGAAATGGGAAGAAGCCTAAGTAGCTTTACTGAACCATACGTAGGTTAATTGACTTCTTATGAAACCTACCCTGTCACATCTGTATGTGTGTGGAATTAGATTGTGAGCCCTCTGGGCAAAGGGACAGATGTGTTCTTGTTCTGTGGCCCGGGGTGAGGTGTGGGAAGCAGCTGCTGACATCACTATGACAGACACATGGCTGCTGACTGAGGTGGCAGATGTCTGAGCTCGCTCTTAGGCCTCTTTCCTTTCTGCCAATAATTTTTACAGATATCCATTTTATTATAGATTTCAAGGGAGTCTGTCAGCAGAACCAGCATATCACCCCAGATAGGTTAGTCAGATCAATCATAAATTGTTTCCCCCTTGTGTATTACGTCATCTGTTACCGAGATATCGAGAAATGTCAATATGCAACTGACCTCTGGAGCAACAACGGCATTGCTGCTTCTTTCTATGGATAGGGGATAACTTGCTAGGATGGGATGCCTTTACCTGCACTTTCTGAATACGCCCTAATTTGAGGGGTAATGGCATTTCTGCAACATTTGCCAAACAGTCTTATGTTGTGAAGTCATGATATAAAACCTTGTATTATACCTAAACCTGTCCAGATCAAGATACCAAAAAATGGCCCATAACAGGTCCGGCAGTGTTAAAATAGTTAAATGAATGTTCACCCTTCCCCAATATTCCTAAAGAACATGGCACACCCCTGAACAGTGATAGAGACCATAGACAGACACATGACCGTCATTTATTTCAGTATTATCCGTGGATTGCATACAGACCTATTCATACTATGGCCCCATACAGCTTTTACTGATCAAGGTCCAGGCCATAAAAACTACCCTCAAAATATGGAGCATGTCCTAAGTCTATCCTTATTAGTGACCCATATAAGTGTACAGGATCTGTGATTGCGGATGACACGCTGATACAATGCGAATGTGTTTTTTTGCGGAATATGTAATAAAAACCACTACGGTCATGTGCATGTCGCCTCACACTTGGAAAAGTAAACTGTGTGAGAGAGAGAGGCGCGCAGAGAGCGGCGGGGGAACGAGGAGAAGGGAAGTGTAATGTGTACACTGAGGTGGAACGTGAAACTGGGGGCAGATGAAGGAGAGGACGGCATGACACTGGGGGCAGAGATGGCGAGGACGGCATGACACTGGGGGCAGAGATGGAGGGACATGAATCTGGGAGCAGAGATGGAGAGGACATGAATCTAGGGGCAGAGATGGAGAGGACATGAATCTGGGGGCAGAGATGGAGAGGACATGAATCTAGGGGCAGAGATGGAAGGGGGACATGAATCTGGGGGCAGAGATGGAGAGGACATGAATCTGGGGGCAGAGATGGAGAGACATGAATCTGGGGGCAGAGATGGAGAGGAGATGGAGGGGGACATGAATCTGGGGGCAGAGATGGAGGGGACATGAATCTGGGGGCAGAGATGGAGGGGACATGAATCTGGGGGCAGAGATGGAGGGGACATGAATCTGGGGGCAGAGATGGAGGACATGAATCTGGGGACAGAGATGGAGGGGACATGAAACTGAGGGCAGAGATGGAGGGGGGACATGAAACTGGGGGAGAGATAGAGGGGGAACATATAATTTACGGGTGACTATAGGAGGATTATACTGTGTGCGGGCACATGAAAAATTAATGAGAATGGGCGGAGTCAAAACAAAAGTGGGAAGGGCTAAATTTGCACAATTCGCACATTTTGTCCCTTTCAGTTCTTCAAAAGTCGGGAGGTATGATGGTAGGTTCGGGAAGATTGGTAGATAGACCTCAAAAACAATTTGGGTATTGCTGGCGCCATCTCCCCCATTCAGAAAAGGTAGTGGCTGAAGAAGAGTACTTACGCTAGGTTCGCACTAGAGTTCGGGCCTCTCTCTTTTGGGTTCACATGGGGACCTGAAAAACACAGAAACCCAATCTGCTTAAAAAAAAGGACCACCAGGTTTCTGCTCAAAGGAAGGAGGACTTCTCCCTCCACTGATTTTAAGCAGAATCTCCAACACAGATGTGAATCCAGCCTTAGGCAGGTATGGAGACATTTATTATTGCTTGTTATGTTTTTTTTGTTCGAAGAGTTAATGGCAGCAGAGGTGTAACTTGAAGATTCTGGGCCCCAATGAAAAATCTGGGCCCCCTACCTACCTTTTACCATTTAAAATAGTGGCACACTTTATGTGACGGAGGGACCATTGGGACCCTTCATGGTCCAGAGTCGGGTAGTGAGTGCTACCCCTGCGTTACCTATAGCTACGACCCTGACTGATGGCGCAAATAACTTCACAGTGCCAAGTTTCATTCCACATTAAGCATGAAGCACATATTTTTTTTTCCACTGATGCTGATGCATCACATCAATGAAGTCTATGGGTCTGTGAAAGAAAACGATGACATTTGTAAATGAGGCTTAAGGGTGGTATAAGGCTATAATAAGACTATATTACCACAACTATGGAGAGAAATGGATGTAGAAAACAGGCGAAACAATCCTTTATTTCAGGAATCATTTGTGCGGGCACTGCGCGGCAAGCACATGGACCCCATTATAGTCTATGGGGTCCGTGCGTGGCAATTGCGCTTGTATTCCGTTCGGGGGTCTCCATGCGGGCTCCTTCCGGACGGAATACATACGCAGATGTGAAGCAAGCTTTACTCTAAGGATGCAGAAACAAATGAAAGTAGTGTAGCTTGTATATAGAGAGCATGGCAGATGTGCCCTAAAGAACTGCTCTTGATGTTTACTCCTTGTCCCAATCCCTCCACCAACTCCTCCAGCCCTGTTGTTGCTGAGACCTGGTTGTGAATAGACTTTCCTTCACCTGTGCCTTCTTGGCGCCCCCCTGGCACTCAGGAGACTTTGCACTACCAGTACACTCCTACCCTATTTCTCCAAAAGTATTATTTATATTATATATTTTTTTGCTCTGAAAGATAGCTTAGGGCTTATTTTCAGGGATGTCTTAGGTTTTTTTTTTCCATGAACAACAATCCACTGACCAGACCCCTTTACACCCAAAACAATTAAGAGTTGGCAAGTGTTAGTGGTGGATGGGCTCTCACACACAGATCTGTGCAGTCCTTTCTCAGGCCCCTTGCCATTGCAGCAGCGTTCCACTTTAGGCAAGTGTAGCAGTTGGCTCCCCCTGGTGATTGGAGGCAGCCACAACGTAGTCATAGCAGTGGGACTACCCGATCTGTGTGTGAGAAACCAACACTACCGGTAGTCAACCCTTATTGTTGTGGAGAACTATCTCACTAGAGCCATCTTGTGCAAATAGCTCCCTTAATGTCAATGTGCGATTCTCTTGGGGGTACAATTCTTTTGGGGGTGTCTGTTTTCTTTTGGGGATGTCTGCTTTGCTTAATGAAGGGTCTAATTGATCTGTTCTGCTATACTCTATATACTTCTTTACATGTATAACTGCCTGGACGCTGTTTTTTTGTTAATGAACTATAACTAGGGCTTATTTTCTGAGAAACAGTAGCTTTGCCCCTGTTTGGAGGTGCTAAATGGTGCTCCTGTGCTCAGATCCTGTGCAGACTGGCTGAACAACAAGTCATCAGCATGACAGAATCCAGTCTCCATTAATTCAGGTGACGCCTGCAAGCAAATAATTCAATAAACTGGGACAAACAAGTGAATAAAGCACAATGGGCAGTCCTTAGAGAGTAATCCCTTGAAAAACAAATGTTAGGTGGCGACTTCTGTCACTAGATGGTCACATGACTAAAGGTGCATGATGAGACTTTTCCACAAATTCTGCAACTTTTTATTGTGTGTCAGATTTCACCTGACATCAGAGGGTGACTATTGTGCGATATGGTGCCATACAAAAGTTGGAAAGTTTGGTTGTCCACATCAGCCACATCCATGATATGAACATCTTGGATCTTGAGCTGCTGTAGGCCCTTAGTCCATAGGTACAGAGGCCTGGGATCTTATGCACCATCCTTTTATTCCCACCATGTGCGTATTCTTTAGTTATGCCATGGAGCCGACTGTGGTTGTAGTTCAGCACTGTTTAGTACTTGGTGGGACCTTTCTCATCTTCAGAGCCACATTCAGTGCTGAGATACGGTCACAAGCACTGGCGTAACTAAAATCTTGTGGGCCCTGGTGCAATCATTTGTCCAGGGCCCCCTATCTCATCCCTACAGCGAAGGAGTTTAATCCTTCGCTGTAGGGATCCGTATCTTAGTGTGGTTTGGATAATCTATGGGTCTCTTTGGTTTATGGGCCAGATGGAACCTACAATCTCAATACTGATTACTGTGCTTATGGGCCCCCTAAGGTTCCTGGGTCCTAGTGTGACTGCACCCTCTGCACCCCCTCAAGTTACGCCTCTGGTCAAGAGCCACATTCTATGTAAATAGATTGTAGAAGCCATATAATCATGAAAGAACAGGAATAAACTTACATGTTTATTAAAACTTAAAGGGGTTGTCCAGCATCTTTCTCTATATCCAATTTGAGGCTCTGCTGCATATTGGTGGGGCAGTTGTCAAGGCAACCATGCAACAGCCATGCCCATGTCCTATTAGTTGTAGACCCTTGCCATAACTGATGTCAGGTTGGGCAGAAGAAAGAGGAGCTAGTGAACCCCTTTGTTTGTTTTGCTAATTCTGCCCCATTTTTTGGCCACTTCCAGTGATAGGGTTAAAGCTAGGGCTACGCGGTGCTTTGGTCGTGACTCCTGTCACATGTCTGAAAATTTCTGGGTTGTCCTTCATTAAGGTTTATTAATGGAATTTCATTGTGACCCCAAGGGTGCTGCAAGTGCTGTGACACCTGACGCCATGTTTCATCTTCCCCTGTGCAGTGACTCTGCCTCCCCTAACTCATCTACTGGTAGAAAGTATTGTCTGCTTGACCTAGCACTAATGTTCTGGGTGTAGCAGATACATGAGGCACGGGTTGGTGAACTGTCCTGTAGACACTGGGGAGAATTTATTAAGACCAGTGCATTGTGTGCTAGTTTTCACATTGTGGACTGGCATCAGTTGCCCCAGAATTATTGGGAGGCTTTTCATAATTCTGCTACACCATGGGAGGTCCACACGCCAGAGTTGAAACATACCAAGTGGCTTGAGACATAACTGAAATCTACACCAGCCCTGACCGACGTAGCTCAGGCCAGTTATGGTAAATCTTTTGGTACCAGCAGTGGCGTATCTAAAGTCTTGTGGGCCCGGGTGCAAAATTTTGTCCGGGGTCCCCTACCCACTTCCTAGAGCGAATTCTTGATAGTGGCGGTAATGGGCACTTAAGTGATATCTCAAATACTTTAAAGGGATCCCTTTGCAGGTTGCCCCATGGTTGGACTCCTCCTCATTGTCATCTCTCTTTTCTCACCCTACCCTTGGTCCCACGCTTCGGATTTGCTCCAGGGGCCTTGTTCGCTCCACTCTCCTCCCTAAGGATTCCGCTCTTTTCCCAGTGCTGGGCAATCCTGCCTTTCCACCTGGAATGTTTGACCGAGTTTTTCGTAATTGGCGCCGTCATGGGATTTTCCGTGCCTGTCACTTCCAGGACGCTGGGGGATGGACTACACTTCTGAATTCCCAGGCCCCTCCTGAGCTGCCCCCTTTGGACGCTTGGCGGGGGATGCAACTTCGTCACTTTTTACATTCTCTCCCTGCTCCTGCAGAGTTCCGCGTCGAACCTACCCCCTTGGAGAAGATTTTTGTTGGTGCTGGCCCCCTTCGCCACTCCCTCTCGCTCACTTACCGGATCCTGGTTGAACCTCCGGAGGACTTTGTTCCGCCGTTCTTGTTGAAATGGGAATCTGACTTATCCCTTTCCCTCTCTCAGGAACAGCGTAGGCGCATTTTTCGCCTTTCTCATACTGCTTCCATCAGCTCTCGCCACCAGGAGGCCAGCTACAAAATCTTGTCCCGATGGTATAGGGTTCCTACGAGACTCCATGCTATGTTCCCTCAGGTCTCCCCATTATGTTGGCGCTGTGGCGACCAGGAAGGCACGCTGCTACACATTTTTTGGTCCTGTCCTGCCCTTTCGTCCTTCTGGGAGGGGGTCAAGCGGATAACCCTCCAGCTTACTGAAACTTCTCACCATTTGGGCCCTGCCCTGTTCCTCCTTAATCATTGTGAGTCTTCTGTAAAGGTCTTTAAGCGTTCCCTACTTAGATTCCTGATCCTCGCTGCCCGGGCTTGTATCCCCCTTTTTTGGAAACGAGTGGATCCTCCTCCTCTCTCCCTCTGGATTTCGAAGGTCAACGAGATAATGCGCATGGAAAATCTCACGTCTTTCCTGCATGGCACGACTGAGGCGTACATCAAAACCTGGTTCTACTGGTTCAGGTTTCAACAGTCTGCAGAGTACCGGACGCTCCTGGGCTCTGACCCCTCCTCTGATTGATACTCTTGTTGTTCGTCTCAGGTATTTGACCAGTGGTTGCTCCCGAGCCCTTCCCAACTGGCTGTGGTATGGATGACCTGGCGAGCGCTCTCACTGGTTTCCTGACTGCTCACACTCACCCCTACCTACCCTTTCACCCCCCACATTTAGTCCTCTCCCCCACTCATCTGTCCCACTAACCCCTCCCTCCCCCCCCCCTTTTTTTCCTTTTTCTTTTTTTTCTATGTTGCTTTCTTTGTCTTTAATTTTTTTTTTTTATTTTTTTTTTTTATTTTTAATTTTATTCTTCTGATTGTATTTTGTGTTGCACTGTGTGCTTTTTCTGTTCGCAGGGCGGGTGTTCGCCTTGTAACTTGTAATTGTTTTTTCTTTTCTTATTGTTTAAAAAAATTTTCAATAAAAATTTGAGTTATAAAAAAAATACTTTAAAGGGATACAGCTTTAGTAGCCACAATTGCAGTTATCAAGAATACGGTGAGTGACCAACGCAGCACCCGGCATGTAAACAATACTGGGACAGTATTACATGCTCCGCAGTGGCCCCCAAACAGTATTATGTGCTCCACAGTGGCCCCCAAACAGTATTATGTGCTCCGCAGTGGCCCCCAAACAGTATTATGTGCTCCGCAGTGGCCCCCAAACAGTATTATGTGCTCCGCAGTGGCCCCCAAACAGTATTATGTGCTCCACAGTGGCCCCCAAACAGTATTATGTGCTCCATAGTGGCCCCCGAACAGTATTGCTTGCGCCACAGTGGCCTCCACACAGTATTGCATACTCCTCTGTGGCCCCCACACAGTATTATGTGCTCCACAGTGGCCTCCACACAGTATTATGCACTCTGCAGTGGCCCCCACACAGTATTATGTGCTCCACAGTGGCCTCCGCACAGTCTTGTATGCTCCCTTGTGGCCCCCACACAGTATTATGCACTCTGCAGTGGCCCCCACACAGTATTATGCGCTCTGCAATGACCCCCACACAGTATTGCATGCTCCCTTGTGGCCCTCACACAGTATTATGCGCTCTGCAGTGGCCCCCACACAGTATTGCATGCTCCCCTGTGGCCCCCACACAGTATTATGCGCTCTGCAGTGGCCCCCACACAGTATTGCATGCTCCCCTGTGGCCCCCACACAGTATTATGCACTCTGCAGTGACCCCCACACAGTATTATGCACTCTGCAGTGGCCCCCACAGAGTATTATGCGCTCTGCAATGACCCCCACACAGTATTGCATGCTCCCCTGTGGCCCTCACACAGTATTATGCGCTCTGCAGTGGCCCCCACAGAGTATTATGCACTCTGCAGTGGCCCCCACACAGTATTGCATGCTCCCCTGTGGCCCTCACACAGTATTATGCGCTCTGCAGTGGCCCCCACACAGTATTGCATGCTCCCCTGTGGCCCCCACACAGTATTATGCACTCTACAGTGACCCCCACACAGTATTATGCACTCTGCAGTGACCCCCACACAGTATTATGCACTCTGCAGTGACCCCCACACAGTATTATGCACTCTGCAGTGGCCCCCACACAGTATTATGTGCTCCACCGTGGCTTCCACACAACATATAAAGTTTGAATGGATTTCATACACTGGACAACTATAACAGCTCATTGACATATTTATTTGTAATAAGTTTAGTATTGGAACTGCCCTTAAATTTTGCAGACCAAACCTATGGCTTCTCCCCTATAAATGGTACATTCCCTGTATGCTGAATGAGGGGTTCTCTCTATTATCAGGGTGTACAGGGGGACCCTGGTGCTTCTCATGTATCACGCAGCAGCTGCGCCGTGGCTGGTCCATTGGGCGTGATAACTAAACTGAGACAACAAAGTGCGGGAAACCACTCCTCTAACTAATTGTCTTGTTTTCTATTGGCCTGTACATTAGACTCCGCCCACGCTGGGGGGCGCTGGGCCAATGACAGCTGTGGCAGGAGGAGTGGCCTCTATAAGTTGTTGTGATCTTTGGCTCAGCGTGTCAGTGTCTAGCGCTGCTGGAGATGGCGGGTGTGTTGCACAGGCTGTTGCGCGGATCCGCCTGTAGAGTGGCTTCTGCTGCCTACAGCACGGCCCGGGATGGAGGTTCTGGTCCTGCGGCCTCCGCTGCCCCTCCTGTCCCACCCTCTTCGGGGTCCCCTAACCCGACACAGACTCATCTGCACCCAGCCAATGCCGCCCGCCGGTCCTCTTCTACCGCCCCAAACTTTGACACCAAGACCTTCTTGTGGTCCCGGTATGGGGAGATGAAGAAACTGGTGCAAGGTATACACTGTATTATGTGTCGGGGCTGCAGCTTGTGGGGGACTACAACTCCCAGCGGCCACTGGCAGGAGGCAGGGAGTTATAGTCATTGCACTACTGCCTAACTTCTGCACGTGGACCAACTGCTTTATACTTGTTTATTTAAAGGGGACCTCCATATGCGGTGACCTGACAGAACAGAACTCCAGCTAGTTAGGCTTCTGTAGGCATAAAGGGGTTGGGGATTTATAGACTGGTACCCCAGATTTCCATAGACTTTAATGGAAAAGTGTATTCTATGTTCTTTGGCTACCTGGCTGATATACTTGACCAGATCATAGTCTGTAGGTTTCATTGGAGGCTTCATGAGTATTCATGAAATACACTTCTGAAAATGGAGTACCCTCCCCAAATCCCTGAAGTTGCAGTAAATGTAGAGATGGTGAAAAGGGATTTTCTCACAAACCTAACCATATCTAAACTTGCAGATAAGAGATGTTGCACTTTTAAAGATTTCCTTTATCCATCTTAGTGGTGATATCTTCTGTCTTGATCAGTTGCTGATAGATTTGACCATGAATGCAGGAACTTTATATGGACTGGGACTTGTCAGACACCCAGCTGTGATGTCCTCATTGTGAACAGGTTGTCAGGAGGACACGACATGTATGAGAAGGTAACCTGGACACAAGGACATCATGGCTGGAAGACCTTAGAAAGTTCCTGCACTCATGGTCATATTATCTGTTGGCAGCTGATCAGGACAATAGATGCCGCCACTAAGATCAGAGAAAATGTATAAAACTGAAAACTTTATAAATGGTTCCTGTATCCTAGGAAACCACTAATTAAAAAGATGGGAATTTTAACTTGTGGCAGTTCATTCATGCTACATAAGATAATTCCTGAGTGACTTCAGTGATATCTCAGATTCTATAATGACTATTTCTTTAAATGGTTCTGAGACTCTCGGCTTTCTTATACCAGAACCTTTGTTCTAGCTGGTGTAAAAGTCAGCCATTTGAAGTGACCATCTCTTCCCCCCCCCCCCCCCCCACACACACACACACACACCACACACACTTTGTATATTCATAATGTTTGTACAGACTTTCCCTAACAGCTCAGAGGGTTGCTAAGGAGAATATTTCTAGAACTGAAAAAAAAATGGGGTAATAAAGTATATTACAAAATGGTCACCAAACATCCCCTGACATAATGGCAAAAGTTACTTTCCATATAGTTATGTGGAATCCCCTTTAAAGGGACAGGTTACACTTCTTACACGCCTTGGGTAGTCAGATGCAGTCACTCTAAGACCTTCAATCAGTGTTAGTGAGCTGACCATGCTTAAGAGTCCAGTGGGTGGTCCTTTACAGTGATTGACAGCATTCTCTATTTGCAGTCACAATGGAATGGCACAGTCCTGAAGAGGACCACCCACTGGACTCCTAAGCAAGCCTGAGAGTAAAAGGCAATTATATTGACTATTTTCTCCATAAACTATATAGCCATGTGCTTCGCTCCTGCTGCTCCATAACTTGCTGCCTGCAGATAAGACACAATGTTTAGAGACAGATTCCCTTTAAGGCGGTTGACTTTGTACCTGGTCTTCTAAGGTTAAGTTTACATGGTGCAGTTACTGATGAGTATCTCGTTTCCATTACTTCTGCTACAGTATTTGGTTTACCAGGTGTTGGCCTGTGGGTAGCATGTATAGTAACATGTACTAGGCATTACTGATAGTAAGGACTGTATGCAATGCTTCAGACCACACAAGTCCTTCCTCTCTAGCTCCCATGCCTTCCGAAGCCTCTCTCGGCTCTGGTGTTTTTCTGCAGTGTGGATTCTCAACCAGGCTGGATTTTTTTTTGTTTTTTTTCTTGAACCGCCTGCAGGTTTTATAGCAGCAATGCCTCACGTTACTCTACATGTCACCTATATCACAAGCCAGTACAAGTCCTAGGCGTTACTTTAATTAAAAACTGCATGATATTTGTTCTTCAGCAAAAAAGCAGTGTAAATAGAGCCGTACATAGAATGTCCTACACCGTGTATACTCTGGCTGCAGTCCGCTGCTGACTTGGTTTTTGGATGAATTTATGACGTTGTGGTTTCATCTGGATAGTGGCCAACCCAGCGCTCCTCTGCTGCAGGGCAGGAGTCTCTGCTGGGAACTACTCCATCAGCTGTTTGCACTGGCCGTGATGGAGGGGTGAATAGAAATCACTGATATCCATGTCCCTGCTGCTCCCCAATACCAAGAGTTATACTGTATGGGGAGCGAATAGTCACCCATAAAAATGTTTAGGGTTCTCTTATCAACATTCTTCATTTTACATCATAGTATGAAGTTGCCTAGGGATGCTGCATGGCACAAGGACGCACAGACCTATTTATTGAATACTTTTAGGCTTTTCAAAAATCCCCACTAATGTGAATTGTCACTTACCCTATACTATGCTACAGTCAGTCTGCGCTTAAGGCTGATCAATATCCTTCCTGTATCTGTGAGACCTCTGTCCCCTTGGTTGGGAATAGTGTACTGTACATAGCAGTATGTTCTCAGTTGCCATAATATTGGGTTGACTGCAGATCTGTAACTTGGACCCACAAGGTGTACATAAGGGTGAGATAGTTTGGCATATATCACTTGGGCAAAGGACCTCGCTGCTAGAGAAGTTGGCACTCAAAATGTTGTTTGGGCTCTCATCCTGTTTGAGGACCTTGCCTTCTGAATGATAAATTGGGGAACACACAATTGTAAAGAACTATTCAGTGTTTGATCTCCTTCTCTTTACATTGGTGGTTCAGTGGAACAACAACTCCCAGCACCCTCCCAAGCAGAGGCTTCTGGAGCATGCTGGGTATTGTAGTTCTGTGACTGGGTGATCTGTATATGGCTTATGTGTTTAGCTCCTTGACTCTGGTGCCAGTACTGAATGCCCCTGAGCCCGCTGCACTCGGTCACCTAATCCTATACTGTGGACACGTTGAGGCACAGATCTGGCAGGGGATGCTCTGGCTACGTTGCTTGCAGCACGTACAGGGTAGGACAGTGTGCATACAGATCCAGGGGAGAGAAATCTGTGGCTGAGTCATTGTCTGCACTTTTCTGCTGGAGCTGAGCTGACTGCTCTCTTCTCCTGCTTGTTACTATAATTGTGTTTTATTATAGACTTGTGAGCTGTACACAGTGATACATTGTTACAATAGAAGGTGACTTCCTTGTGGCAAATAACCCGCTTTTAGTTACTTGTAGGCAGTAGCTATTGCTTTAGTTTGCATCTGCTGCAAATGGAATTGATGGTGGGAAACTTCATGATTTTATACTTGACCTCTGCTGGGGACACAAACTGTAAATAATTATATATATATATATATATATATATATATATATATATAATTTTTTTTTTTTTTTTTAACCCAAACCTCTGTAGACTGATATCTTATCACAGGAGACAACAAAAACCAACACTTTAACAATCTGCAAAAATCTAGGCTAGAACTATGAGATACTGTATAAACACTTTTACACTATATTAATCCATCAGAACTATTTGCACCATCTCTGCCTCACATTTGCTCCCAGCCTGACATATGCTTTAGAAGTTGCCCAGGATTGGGAAATCCTGAAAACTTGTGAAGGCGTTGGACAGTGACTTGGCCTATGAACTCCATAGTCCTGATTCCCTCACATGACAAATGGCTGGCCTGCCTGCTCTGTTCATTAATATATATAATATTTTTTTTTTTTTATTGCTTGTGTAGTGCCATCATATTCTGCAGAGGTATTGTATCAAGTAAAGCTCCAAATCTACATTTCCTATCAGTATGTCTCTGGAATTTGGGAGGTACCTTGTGGTAACCTCATACAGACACCAGATGTTGGCTTGCCTGGTTCCAAGTCCAGGACTCCAATACAGTAAGGCATCTGTGCCAGAAATGGCAAAATATTGCAGTAGTCTGTCCCCAGCATTCCTATGAAGATTAGGTAGAGCCGTATCTTGGACACTTGACCTGTTACTTCATTCACGTGGGAAAATGGGACCTCCATAGATCAACAGGTTGTTCCTTATCTACACAACATAAACTTAGAAGGGATTTTATTTGACAGTTTATGAGATAAGATACTAAGGGGATCCACCTGATGCCATCAGGTGAATAGGGGCTGGATAGTCCCCATTCCCCCCCCCCCCCTGCATCTTTCATGTGACTGAAGGTTCAGTGCTCTCTGCCAGATGACTCTCCACTGTTCTATGGGGCTTCTTGGACTGCAATCTCGGGTAGTCCCATAGAACTGGAATCTCTTTATTGCACTCATCATCCATAGATCATGTTCAGTGAAACATGGCTGTGTGATGGAGCTGTTGCAATAATAGAGGTTCTAGCTTTATTGATGGCAATAATGGTCCTGCACACACTATTACTCCTGCTATATAATGCCTTATTCAAAAAGAATGGGAGAATTGGAGTCTTAGAGAATTTCTATGCGATATTTTTTTATTTTTTTTGTCTAGCTTCATGTAGTAGACTTCACAAGTAAATGCATTGGCTTCCTTTGCCTTAACACAAAGCACTGTAGCACCCTGCCCATAACTAATGAAGGGGTACAGGCTGGATGGGGGAGGGAGGTTTACTTTAAACCTTCTGTTTTTGACTTTTGTGGAAGGACTAAATGTTCTCCTCTTAGGTTTCAGCAGGCTGACTTTATTCAGGATTATTCCTCTGAGCTGATGATGTGGCAGTCCCTGTAGACGGGCAGTGACGCAGGGTGATCTGTATCGCTGTACTGCCAGAATCCACAACTGTTTACCGTCCTGCTGTACCCTCTGCTGCTACTGCTTTATCATCTGGGGAAAGCTGTGCTAAAATTGCTGAAGTGTACACTGCACAGCTACGGGGAGGGTGGGGATGTGACGTGTGCATGTATATTGTGAAGGCATGCATGCTCAGCACATGCTCTGTGTGTCATCACTGCTTATTTCACAATTATCAACTTTTTTGTATAGAAAACCTATGTATTACAGCATTGTGCTGTGGTAAGGCATTTATAAGATTATATTTGTCAATACTCAGTGTTTACCAATCCTGATGCATGAGATACAATGTTACAACTGCAAGATTATTCCACTCTTTTTTTTTTGGGGGGAGGGGGGGTGCTGTCAGGTCTCTGCACTAGTTAAAAAAGGTGATTTGTTTTGTGCATATTTTACATGAAGGTGGGTAGTAAGAATAGGAAGGGGACAAAGTTATGTTGTAAGAAATAGAACGATCCAGAATATTCTGCACTGCCCATATTTTGCCTACCATAGTCATCTGGTTAGGGTTTCTGAAGTTGCTGACAGCCCACATCCAGCCATTAGTCATGTATATCATGTTATGGTATCGTGCTAGTCTTTAACCTTTGTGCTGTACTGGCCCCCACTTGCATTGCCCGAGGTCTCAAAACCCATTATGTGAAGGTAGTCCATAAACTATAGAAAGCTGTCTATGTTGTACTTTGGGCAGCCACATGGTCCCCATTATTCTGATTTTACTGATCTGCACCCCTCCCCCCTCTGCCATATGCAGTTTTGTTTTTGCTACTAGATCAGTCTGGGTGTAATGAATAGGACTCAAGTAATTCAAAGGAATTTCAAGAAGTCAGAATATTCCCATGTGGAGTCCACTTTCTGTCTTGGAGGAATTGGCATTGTAGTAAAGTAATTTCTGTTCTGGCAGAAAATGACTTGCTATGAAAAAACAAAACTGTGCATCCAAATTATATCCATACAAACTAATGGTTTCTGGTCTACTCTTATGTGACTTCTCTTCTGTCTGCAGATCTCTTACCTCCTGGAGTGTGTAACCTCCTGAATTCTTCTACAGTGTACGCAAATAACGAAGTTTGTCTTGGAGATATAGAAATTTATGGTTTTGACTATGACTATACTCTAGCTCTATACTCAAATGCACTTCACTCCATGATCTTCAACACCGCCAGGGACATTCTGGTGCAGCAGTACAAGGTACATTCAAAAGCAGGGCTATGGAGTCCGTCTGGACCAGTTTTGGGTGGGGGGTGGAGTTGGTAACCCTGGCTTCAGAATAAAAGGACATTTAATTATATTGTACTGTATGACTAGGTGTACATTTACACTAACTTTGATGGGAACTTATGCAGTGCCATATGTTGCCCTTAGTGGGGGTTTTGGTTTTTTTACCCCTTCAAAGTACATGAGGCTTAATATGTGAATTATGGGAGTGAAGGTGATAAACAGCTGTCAGGTGCCTCCTTATCTACTCCTAAAATGTCTGTTGGGTTGCCAGGCCACTGACAGTTTATCATTGGTAGGATCTGCTTATACATATGGTTATCATAAATCATAGATAACATGATAAACAGAGTATTATACTACAGAGGTCAGTGGTTTTCTCAGCGGTGAACCTTGCTGGTTAAAACTTCCTTAGACTGCAGTTAACACAGCGTCTGTGTTCTTTATATGTAACTCAATGATTAGATGATGACTTCTATTTTATTTTTACATCCTAGTACCCAGAAGGAATCTTGAAGTATGAGTATCTGCCCAACTTTGCCGTCCGAGGTCTGCACTACGACATGAATAAGGTAACTGCAACTCATCAGCGTTAAATGTTGGGTAGGATCAGAGAAACCTAAATAGAGCTCAGGCTTTTGGATCATGGCCAAAAGCAAGGTTTACCCTTCCATGCTGTCCTGTCTCAGATGCTACTGTTCACAAGATAGAAAACACATCTGGGAGGTCATTTATTTAATCAACATATGGGCCAGACACCAGTGCAAAAGTTTAGAGCACCCCTAATATTCAATAAATACAAACCTCCAGATCAGATATGAGGATATTGTCACTGTTTAGGGAGAGACCACCATGTAGGTGTGTGGAGTCTTACAAAGCCCTTTTCGTTTCACTGTGGGGGATTATGGGAAGAATTTTGCAAATGTTTCCCAGGATGTAAATAGGGAAACATTGCCTTTGTATGCTGCCCTCTATGGGAAGCTCCCTTGAACATCATGCCTGACTTTCCAACAAGCATTTATTGCAATGATGCAGGATTTTGACAAGTCAGTATCATCCCAACTGTGGATGGCACAGTTTTGATCTGATTGGATCTCATCAGCACAGCCTAGGGAGAATATTTTTCCCATAATCCCCCACAGTGGAGCAAAAAGGGCTTTGTAAGACTCAATATCCCCATAATCTGGTCTAGAAGTCTCTCACCTCTGCCAAGCAAAATTCCAGATCAGACTAAACATACACCTTCCCACCCCCCTCATAGACTATCCTTCAGATCCAGCTATAACCTAATTAGTCACTAGGCACTTGTATTACAGCTCAGATTCTGCTCCTGGTCTCTGCTTTGAGGACCTGCGCAAATAAGGCTGTGACAACGCTGGGCAGGTCCTTCACCAATCCTCCTTGCTCTTGTTACTTTGGGTCACTGGTGCTCTTCTGCTGTGCTGCTTCTTAACTGAAAATGGAGAAGGTTAGAAGATGAACTATTTGCCCTGCAGACACTGATATTAAATCTAACTTCATACCAGACAGTTGGTCAGTCCATGTAGTAGGTAGTTATAGGTATTTATAAGGGTTCTGACTGTTCATATACATGCATGTAACAAATGTTATATAGTCTTGTATCTGAACCTACTTGTACTTGTCTTGGCACAGGGACTACTAATGAAGATAGATGCTTACCATTATATTGAGTTGGGCACAGTGTACAGGTAAGGATATAATATTGTATAGTTTATTATGTAATCTTCTAATACTAGGATGTGACCAAGCTTTGGAAGCCTCTCCATAAGGTTCATATGGTCTATGTAACCACAACTGAGTATGTCCATATTGCCTTTTGAGGGCACACATAGGGTTTATTCAGTTTTTGGCAGTGGATTTTGACACTGAATCCACCTCAAAATCCGCTGCCAAAAAACAGCTCCCATTGACTTCAGTGGAAGCTGCTTTGCTTTTTTTTTTTTTTTTTTTCCCCCCTCCCCTTGTGTGGTGTGTTCACCTTTCATACTTGGACATTAATCTAATCTGCCTCCCTCCCCATTCACTAGGGGCCTCAAGCCGGTCCCAGTTGAGGAGGTGATGGAGCTATACCAGGGAACACACCACATCCCACTTCACCAGGTCAGCGGGTTCTACGGCAAGGTAAGGAGCCTCTGCATTGTGTAACTTTGAGACTGGTATCTTCAGTTTTCCAAGAAGAGATTGGTTTGACTATGGACTGACCAGAACTCTGACCAAGCTGTTTGCTACTCTAATCCATTGCATCAGAAAACATGGCTACCACAAGAGCCTACATATCCAGTTTCTTTCTATAAAGTGTCTCGCTTAACTTATGGTCTGCCTCTTCTGGGTACAATGTCCAGGATTGTAAAAATTGTCAATATGGTTTAAGTCTTGAAATCCTCAAAGCATACTCCACCAAATTATTAAGCAACTCTTCATGAATGAATGGCACAAGTGAATATAAGACTTTGTCATATAAATGCTGCTTTTTCAATTTCAGGTAGTTACTTCTAATAGAAGTCTATGGAGTCAAAGGAGGCTGCTATTACGTACAGATACTAAGCTCTGCTACACTTGTAGCGCATTTGTTTCTATATCTAGTAAGATCATGCTCTAGCCCAGTATGTCATGGCAATATGTTACTAGATGGCGACAGCAGCCTCCTTCTCCCCTTTCCTTAGACCAGTGTACAGGCTATTAGATGATACTTGCTTGTACGACTTATGAAAAATTTTAATTTGTCACTTTGTTTGCCTTTAATACTTTAAACCAAAATGTGACTTTTCCAATGTCCTTTCTTCTCCTTACCATCTGAGGATCTCAATTGATTAGTATTGGTGTTAAATGGATTGGACATATTCTTGTCCTCCAGACGACCAGGGATGACTTTATTACTTGACTTTCTAGTGGTTCAACTGTAAGAACTTCCATCATATTCTATAATCCAACCCCAACAAACTAGAGGGTGCTGGCAGATTTCAGAACTTCTGTTTAAACCATAAACTTGTTGAGTTCATACCATATTTCACAGACAAAACAGTCTTGTGTGCAAACCATCATTCCTGGTAGTTGCCCAATCACTGGATGCATATTCCCTTCAAACGTAAAGCCTTGTTGGCAGCAACACTTCTCTTCATGTGAATGGGAGGTCCTGCCAACAAGAATACAGTATATGGGCATACTTGCAATGTTTGGCACATATTACAGGAAGATTGTTTTGACTTGGTGTTATTTTTGCCAGGGCCCTGCAGTCAAACAATACATGGACATCTTCTCTCTGCCTGAGATGAACCTTCTGGCTGTAGCCAACGACTTCTTCCTCAGCAATGATATTGATTATGATCCTGTCCATTTGTACAAGGATGTCACAGTAAGTATTCTGGCTCTTTGTTTAATATATACCACTGATGTATTCCAAAAAAGTCAGATCTCAGATGTTAACCATATTTAAGGGGTAAACTTTGGGCATATCTTCTGGTTAGGGATGAGAAATAACCCAAACTGAACATCAACCTGAATAACCGTGATGTTTCTCTACATCTGTTAATATAATGTTCACGAGGTTCCACCTGCAGTATCACTCGGACTGAACATGTCCAAGCCAAAACTAACTGCTGCTGTACTTCAGGGGAGGTGAGCAGACAAATGTTACTTGCTGCTCCTGGGCTCGGACAACTCCTTGTTCTCTTCCAGTCTTTAGACTGTCGGAGAACCCTGAGCCTGTGATTGGTTCCCTGGTCACATGGCATTGCAGCACTTGTCTGGGCCACAGTGTTTTTTGTTTCTTTTCACAAAAATCTGTCTCCAACCAGCAGAGACTGGAAATGGTGGTGGGGGCTTAGAGGAAGCTTCTTGTAGTTGTGTTGACTCGCTGTGCACCCCCTCCTCCCTGCAGCACGTGTCCGGGTTACTGTGCCTCAGAAGAACATTTTGTGCCAGAATATGAGCAGTGTGATGTCAGCACCCACACATGTTTGTTATCACACCAGTGAAGGGAGACTCAGTGTGGGGAGGAGGGGGAGGCGTGGTGATAAGTACAAGCATAGCAGCCTTGTGTGTAGTGTGTTCTGCACTATTATGTGTGTAATTTCATATCCAAAATCGTGTGCACACAAACACCAGACCACTCTAGACGCACGTACCACATTACACACCATACACGCACGCAAACACTCAAATGGATACACACTACGCACACGGACGAACAGAGCACATGCATACTCACACACAACTACTGCATGTATGGCCATTTGCACTGCAGACGTGTGCACACATGGATCACATACATACATGGATCACACGTGGACACATACATGCATATACACGGAACACAAACTTGGATCTTGCACACATGCACTGACAAAACACGTGTGGCAGGCTCCATAGAAGTCTATGGAGCTGTAGAATCCACAGCCTGCAGACACGTGAAATCCTGTAGTGTACAAGCAGCCTTACTGCTCGTTCACATCTGCGGCCCGGTCTCCGTACTTAGGTTTCCGTTTCCTGCATAAAACAGAGGCAGGATACGGAAACCTGCAGGAGACTTTCTCACCCATTCATTTGAATGGGTGAGAAAGCTGTCTGGCCGTGCGCGGCGGTGAGCGTTTTGCGCTCTCCGCCGCGGAACCGGGTTTTATAATCCGGACACAGTCGGACATGCAGTACTGTGTCCGGATAAAAAAAATCCGGTTTCGCGGCGGAGAGCGCAAAACGCTCACCGCCGCGCACGGCCGGACCCGGTCTATGGTTTCCGTCTTCTGGCATGCAGAAGACGGAAACCATAGAACGGAGACCCCAGACGCAGGTGTGAACCCAGCGTTACTGAGCAGCAGTAGCAGTCAGGTGAAAACTGCCCCATAGTAAGTGTCAGTATTGCTTACGCTGGGTTCACACCTGCGTTTGGGGTCTCCGTTCTATGGTTTCCGTCTTCTGCATGGCAGAAGACGGAAACCATAGACCGGGTCCGGCCGTGCGCGGCGGTGAGCGTTTTGCGCTCTCTGCCGCGAAACCGGATTTTTTTTTTTTTATCCGGACACAGAGTACTGCATGTCCGACTCTGTGTCCGGATTATAAAACCCGGTTTCGCGGCGGAGAGCGCAAAACGCTCACCGCCACGCACGGCTGGACAGCTTTCTCACCCATTCAAATGAATGGGTGAGAGTCTCCTGCAGGTTTCCGTATCCTGCCTGTGTTTTAGGCAGGAAACGGAAACCTAAGTACGGAGACCGGGCCGCAGATGTGAATGAGCCCTATTGTAGTAGCTTTCATCACTGACGCTGCTGAGGTAAAGTGAAAGCTGAGCCCTGGTTGCTATGGGCAACTCCACAAGTCTGCCTGTGAGACGGTTTTCATTGTGGAATACAGAATGTTGAATATGTAAAATATCAATGTTATGACAAATTAGTAAAGTGCCAAAATAATAAAAAATGTGAGGGGGGGAGAGACTTACTGTAGCATTCTGAAAGTGTCAATTTCACTGACACTGAAAGTTTTACCTTGCTACCATAACCAACAATTTGTCTTATTTTCTGAGCGCCGCTGCGGGTGTTCTACTAGTCGCCTATATTCTGCGCTTGCAGGCTCTTATGACTTGTATACATATATACAGCCACACTGTTTAGTTCTGTGCCTGAGGGATTTGCCCCGGGAGAAGCAGCGACACAATCCCTGACCCTGCCATAGCTTGGAGAGGATCTAGAGTCACATTCACACCTGTGGCCTTCTAATGTGTTTGAGCTGACAAACCTCATAATACATTGTGTCCTGCCCATTGAGCCTCCAGCAATGGATAAGGGTTAAACAAATCTGCCTGTAGAGCCAGGGGGGTGATTTATGGATTTTGTGACAGAGGATCTTGCTATTTGTTCTTTACTCCGAATGCTCCAGGTACATCTTGGATATTTGTTCTAGCAATTGTTTGCTTTCCTAAAGTAAAAACATGTCCTGAGTTATAGGCTTTCCCTTTGTAGTATTGCTTTAGGGGCTTTATACTTGTGATCTGACTGGGCAGCGTACATGGAAATGAGTCTTGATGGCAAACTGTAGATTCATGGGGTCTGTTGGGTACAGTAGAGGGACTTGTATATCAATTTGTAAAATGACTGAATATAATTGTAAGCTCTTGTGAGCTGGGCCCTCAGTCCCACTTTGTGAATTGACTCTTTGTAAATATCCCCCCTTCTGTACTTGAATCCTATAAACCTTAGTGTACAATGTATTATTCAGAGCTATATACACCCTATATATCTACATAAAGGAAATACCTGGTTGTCAAGGTGGGCTGGGCAGTGTCTGAATGGGGGAGAGGGGTAGATTTATATAAACTCTTAACACTCCATTAAGGGCTGACTATTCCCCTTAGTGTGTTTTAGTGAAGCCGCTAATAACTTTTGCTTTGTTGAATATTTTTTTTTTTTTTTACCAAACAGGAAGTGTCTTGGAAACTACATAAAAGTTCTTGTCTTGTTGTTTAGATGGGAAAAGGGCCGGGTTATGGCTTGTATCTGTGACTTCAGGATTGGTGGAGCAGTTCATGTATACAGTCATGATTTATATGGTGCTCCTGGCCAAGCAGATCCAGGGATTGGCAGACCTTCTGGAATGAAGACAGTTTGGGGGGGGTGGGGATTGTGCTTTCCGTGAATGTTGTCTTAATCTGTAAAGACTTGGCAAGTGTAAGTCTGAATGCATCATGGTGTCCTAAAGGTGCTGCATCACCACAGCACTGGTCATATTCCTTACTGGGACACATTGAGTGGTGGCCATGCACACTAGTTTTGGACAAACCTGCCATATAATGTGTATAGACTCCTAACTCTCCCCTGATAACTGTTCAAGAATAAATGATCAGGCCTGTTAAATTTCAACATGCCTGATCCTATCAGTTGCTCACCCCTCTTATTAGATGTAAAGTTAGGAGGATTGGCTGTAAAGCTGACCACTGCTAAAGCAGATCCTATAGAGTTTTGTGGGCTTTTTTTTTTTTTTTTTGGTCATCCTTAAACTTTCAAGTTGGTGGTTTGCGATGACTCTTGGGTGGTGGGATCCACCACTTGACAGTATGAAGGCAACAGAGCCAATGCCAATATCACTGTAGCAGTGGAGGTTGGCCCAGACTATAGATGTGTACAGCCCATATACTGAGAAGTGTAACAAGCGTAACCTCTAACCATCTTCTTGCAGGACGCAATCCGTGATGTTCATGTGAAAGGATTCATGTACAAATGGATCATGCAGGATTTAGGTAAGTGACTATAAAGTGGCCCCAGATGACCTGCTAGATAGAGCAGAACTAAAGTTGATGTAACTTTAGGCTATCATTGTTTTTGCATGATGAGCCCTCTTGGTATTATAGCAGGTTTCCAGGGTACACTATCTCCAATAAATGTGGCTGATACCTGATGTCTTTCCTTGGTGGGTTTTATGCTCTGTAGTCCATATTGGCCGTGTGATTTACAGAAATCCCAGTGAGCCTGTGCTGAATCTGCTCTTTTCTCAGCCAATCTGTACAGTCTGCAGTGTAAAGCATGGGGGAGAACAAGGCATGGACTTATGGTGTTCATCCAATTGATGAACAGCAAATATTTAGAGTTTTAAGTAAATTCCAAGATTAGTCAGGCTGTAGGATAACTGATGTAAAACAGTCATAACACATAGTATAAAGTTTTATATTCAGTAAATGTGGTACTGCCAGATACACACGTACCCTTGGTTTTTTAGGTTCTAGAACAGCCTTGCCTTGTGCTTGTTTACATGTACTCTGTAGGCAGCTTGTATGGTGGGGCGGATGATGGTCTTAAGGGGGGAGGGGGGGGGAATGAGGAATATTTACTAAATCCTCTAAACAATGTCGTCTTTCACTAGCACGTGAACCTAAACTCCTTTGCTTGGTCCCCCTCAAGGGTCGACCATTAGTCCCGAGGCTAACACTTTCATCGGCTAAGAGGGTCACTAATACTCCCAAAGTAAAAGTTCAGTTTTCCTGCATTCTTGTATGTTTGGATATGCGCTCCCCACCCCCAGCCCATCACATGTCAGTGCTGAGTGAGCTTATTGAATTGACATGACTGTAGCAAGTAAAAACTAGAATAAGTAGAATATTTTACAGGGGGTGATAGATTTCAAAGGGCTAGTACCCAGCTTTCCAGCCTCATCTGCCTAGTTATAGAATACATCCCTTCTCCCCATATTGGCACGCAGATCTATAGATGAGCTGTTTTGGGTTCTAGGAAAGCTGGGTGACCAACTTTGTGGAATTTTTAGAACTGCTTAATACAGTGGGATAATTCAATGAAACTGCAGAAGAATATCATGTGTTAAAGTCCGTACCTGAATAAGCGGCTCCAGCCACTCGGGTACCCTTCTGTCCACCCTAATAGAATGTATGCCAGTCAGGACCAGCTGTAGACTTGACATGTATAACTCATCTATGGTTACTGCATAAGTTGTAATGACCTGGGCAAGGGTATCCCGGACTCTCCTTGCCATCCTGATCCACACACTTCTACAAAAACTGTCAGTGACATGGGCCATCTTTGGTACAATGGGCAGCATGCTGCAGTTACACCCATCTAGTTCACTAAATGGTATAGAAGGGTTAATAAATGCCCTCAATCTTGCAGCTTTTTCACATAAGACTAAGTCTGTAGGATTTTTTTTCTTTAAAATTCTAATGGTTGTAACCTTCAGTGTAAAATTGATCAACATTTCATGTTTTTAGAAAAATACATCATTCGTGGGGAAGAAACGTACGCAGTCCTGCAGCGCTTGACCTCTGAAGGCAGGAAGCTTTTCCTCATCACCAACAGTCCTTTTAGTTTTGTGTAAGTTGATGTCTGTTCATGTTTATGAAGCCGGTCATATGCTGTAGGTAACTGGTGCCCCCCATCATGATCAGTAGAGCCTAGTCTACTGTTATGTGGACCTCTGTATCTGCCCAGGTGATTCACACATGGGATCTCATATGGCGTCCCAATACTTTAGGCCCAGTCTGAGCCATTTAGTCCACCTCCTATTACTTTTAGTGGAGGAATCCTAAGAAGGGAGCTTTAATAGGATATGTTGTAACATGATCAGTGGGGTTTGATCTCTGTAATCCTTGCTGATTACAAGAATAAAGGATCTAGTTCCCTTTTGTTTATATTCTAAAGGAGCGGTAGTGCTCATCCATCAGCACTGCATCTTCATCCCAAGGACTTCGGTTTGTGGCAATCAGACCCCATAACCAGGCTGGCCATACACAAGTATTACAGCGGTTGGTTGTATTTTGGGAAAGATTGTCCGCTGACCAAAGCCCAACGTGTGTCCTGCTTTAAAGACTTATCCTAATGAATTACCTCCTTGGCAAAGACTTTGTAACTATCTTGAATCTGTTCATTTCCTTTGCAAAATGGCCTCTGTAATGTGTAAATCAAACTGCCACAAAACGAATTTGGCTTTGTTTATTGATCAGACATTGAATATTAACCCATTCTCTACTGTTTACGCAGAGACAAAGGGATGAGGTACATGGTGGGCAATGACTGGAGGGACTTCTTTGATGTTGTGATTGTTCAAGCCGACAAGCCCCATTTCTTCAATGACTGCATCAAGTAAGTTCTTGCTGAGCACTATTGTAGGGGAGAAACTATTTAAGAATCTTGGGTTTAGCTCCATGATGCCCTCATGTGCAGCTAAGGGATGGGTCTAGAAATGACAATGTGTGACATGTAGATGGGGCCATGAGGGCCTGCTCAACAGGTTTTTCTGGTTTAAACAAAATTTAGTTGCATAGTGGAAAGGGTTGTGGATTTTTTTATTTTTTTTTTATGGGATTTGAGATCTTAGTCAGTGGATGGGAAAACTCATTTGAGGATCTATTCTGATCCCATTATGTAGAGAACACAGCCATATTTGTGCTGTATGGCTCTTTGCCAGCAAAAAAAAAAAGGATTTCTGTCCCATTCAGTGACTGCAGGTAGAGATCTGGAAGCCTTCATGAATTGTTGCACACAGGTCTTGTAAGAAACTGCAGAACGCCCCATTATACAGTGAATTGTTCTAATTCCTGAACTGTATCAAGCTGTATATATTCACTGTTTTTTGCAGTCATATTTTGATGTGGAATCAATCTCAGAATCCGCCTGCAGAAAGTCTCCCATGCATTTTAATGGGAGTCACTTTTTTTTTTTTTTTGTTCACATCCAATTTTTCTTGGATGTGAAATTCTGCCTCCTTTTCACATCATTGGGTGTTATTGGGCAGAATCTGCCTGAAGATCCATCCTGACGTTTGTTCCCCTAGGTAAAACTTGGCTAGAGAAACTGGCATCCAGCTCCCATTTAAATGAATTGGAGGAAGATTTCTGGTGGAATTTTGAGCTGATTTCAAAGAGCAGCCTGTCTCACAGCAGTGTGAACATACACTTAGTACAAAGATACAAGAACTGCTTAAGTGGGAACTAAAGATTTTATCATGTACTAGAATAGAGGTGACAAGTATAGGAGAATTCAGTAGGTGTTCTACCATATACCCTCAATAACTGGCATATGGCACGGGAGTGGATTAGGCAGACTGATATTAGCTCTTCCGTCTTGTCAATGCTGCTAATAAGAATTTTGCTAAATGACATGCGGCACCCCTGCAACTACTTGTCCACATAAATGTCCTTGAATACAGCGGTAATACTATAGGGACCCTCCAATGCAGAGAGGCTACAAAAACAAACTTTTGTTGTATTTGAATAGCCCCTCAATTTATAAGGGACTTGCAAAATGCACAATTTCTCCAGTAGGGGTGCTGCAGAAAATTTAAAGACTTCATAACAAGATCCTGTGCACTTCAGCAGATTTTTGGATGTGCCAGTAGTAGAGCACCTTGTGATCTGCTTATTGTCCAGGTATCAGTAATTCTCCTACCGTGCAACCCCTTTATCCTGCCTCACCCCAGGATCTATGCTTGAAGGCTGATATATGCACAAGGAATCAAGTTTCCTGTCCAGACTAATACATAAATCAGATTTATTTCCAGTGTCTGATGCACACTTACTGTTACTGGCATGACTCATTGGTATCTTCCATGCCCTTTGGATATGACATACGTCCAGTGTTGATGCTGGAGCGGGATGTTTGGGTAGCTTGCATCAGTGGTTCAGTTCTCATAAGCTGCAAACGTGAGGTTACAGTATTAACCTCTGCAGCTATTTCCACATACTGTGACTGTCACTGCCTGTGACTCATAAATCATATTTACTGTGCAGTCCTTGACATGAGGCGTAACATTTGCCCCATCTTGCCTGGCATTATCCTATTAAATAACCCACAGTGCCCGGCCTTATGTCTATCACTGATTCTTCAGTGCAGTAGACAATATCTTGTCTACTAACTGGATTTGGCGCTGCTGATCTCCGCCAGGATTAGGACGTGTTTCCTGCTCACATCTTCATAGCTTCAGTCTAGACAGCAGGGGAAATGTTTGACATCTAAATATAGGGACTGAATCTTGAGTAGGAATTAGTTTCCTTACTGAACTAAAATTAAATTTATTTTATTTTTTTTTAGACCCTTCCGACGACTGGATGGAAATGGAGACCTCAAGTGGGACAGGATTACTAAACTGGAGAAGGGGGAAGTCTATAAACAGGTATGGTATGTCACCTAAAGTAAGGGGCCACCTATGATAAATTTTTAAAACCTGACAGATATTGACCCACTGGTTTAACTTTGCTTTAACAGGATTTCCTGCTATTGTCTTTAATGACTTGCACAATATTGATTTGGTCCTGGTTTACTGATATTCCCTATCGATAGCAAAGAGGATACTTTTGATGGATGTAGATATGACTACTTAGACCCCATGCCCTATCACCAGAATATGGGGCACTTGCACACAAGCTATTGGGCCTGCTACTCAATTCAGCTGGGGGTACATGTATCCACTGTCTTATCTTAAAGGGGAAAGTGGAATGTCAGGCCTTCTACCAAGCACAAGTATAGGTGGTCCAGTGTATGCCTAGCTGAATGGCGCAGTGGTCAAGCAGGTGTACTGGCGCTCTCTATGGGACTTCCAGAGATGGGTCAAGTTTAGTGTTGAAAAGAGCAGCAGTGTGCCAACGCTGAAACTTTAGCCTAAGGCTCCATGTAGCGAAACATTGCAATGAGTTTCCACTGCAGGTTTTCTACAGTCTTCCTCTATAGATATAATATGGGCAGAAATTCTGTAGACAATATTAATCCCAATATACATACCATATCACTAGACACTGAGAAGCTAGGTACAATGAATTATTCATGCAAGCCTGTCACCCATTGAGCACAATGGGACCCCCTCCCTTCCATTCACCTATTTATGTGGGTTTTGTCCTTAATAGCTTTAAAAACTTAATTTTGAGCAGATATTTTGCACCCAGTGTTAGACCGACTACTATAGGAGCAGTAAACCTACAATCTGCACTGCTTAAGTCAATGACCCCATTTATCGGCACACACATGCCAAGTCACATGTCTGCTCTGAGGTATCAGACAAAGTGACAACTTCATCTCCCAGCTCTGACACATTAGGACTTGCTATGTTAGCATGGGGTATCCGCAGGGTATAGGGCTACATCCTGCTCTTCACACCCAGCAGGAAAGGGACAGCTCTGCATACGTGGATGTGCTGTCGTCCATGGTGCAGTTCCTCTAGATTACAGGATGTCTTGTTTCTCTTGGGATTGACAAGCCAAATAGTTTTGGCTACAGTCCAGACCTATAGAGCTCACTCCAGATACTGCTGGGAGGGGAACTGTCCATTGGATGTAGTGAAAAGAGAGGGGTAAGCAAGTTCACAAGCTTATGTCCTCTTAGCTTTTGTTCTGAACACTTGACCATTTGTGAAGGCTGGTGATCCATGTAGCATGTGCTGAATACCAGTCTCACCTCACAAGACTGCTCTGACCTGCTGCACTTGTCAGATGAATGTGACCTCCATATTTGCACATCTTCCACTAAATTCCTGGCCTGCCTCACATGAGCACTAGAGACCCCAACCAGAACTGCTGACAAATGCAAAATCCAAGTCACATAATGTTCTGAAGTGGTGGTAATCCTCATGTACACACAGTTGCTTGACAGGTATGGTGTAGACAGCTTTAGATGTTTTGCTGTCTAGCTGTAGGGATATTTTGTACTGTAAGGCTGCATATGGGTGTGCCCGCAGATCTGGGTAGCTGGCCCCTTGTTTTTCTGACATGGTTGAGAGACTTGGAATTTATCATGCTGCTCATGTCTGCCTCCTTGCCCCCCCTCCGGTTTGCAGAACACTGTCACTTTGTTTACCCTCGTATGAGCAAAGTCTCCATCTGTCAAGTGACTGCTGCGTAGTATTGTGCATGCAAAGGTATACAGCAATGTCTTCACCATTGTCGCACAGAGGGGGAGAGCGGGCTGCCCCTTTGTCATTGCTCTATTTGCTATGTCACCACCTTTTTAGCTTTACCCTCACTGACTGTGCAGGCTGTGTTTTCTATAGAGGCCAGCAGAACAATAGCCTTGTTTGGACTGTAGCTGCATGTGAACTTGGGCTTTGACCAGATGCCCTGCAGCCCTCCACAGTCATCACTTTGCATTATGACAGTTGGCAAAGAAAGTGTTAACCTCAAGAAAGTTGCAGAAATGGGAGTAGCTGTGAAACTGTAGCTTTTGCCATTGGATGTCACTTACAGAGAAGTTCTCATAGACTTGGCAATGGTCAGGGTGTAAATATGTACTAGATGGTCTTATACTTTTGTGTGTAAAATATAAAATGGATATTTAACTTTTTTTTTTTATATATAAAACTCAATGCACTTGTGACATCTGACAACCATGCAGGGCTTGTGCACATTCCTATCACCACTACTTCTGGTCAGGGCTGCTATATGGTCAGATGTGTCCCTTCCAAGTCTCCTTATCTCCGGCACTGGATGTGCACACAGGAGTTGGCTGTAGAACTGGAAGAGCTTAAGACGTTCTGCATATACTAAAGGGATTTACAAAGTGCAGGAAGGAAACTCTTCAAGGAGTGTCTTGTGCAATAGTAAAGAGGATGCAATCTAATAGGAAGCTCTGAACAGGAGGGGGTGGATCTGTGCCGACGATTGTTTATTGGTGAAACACTGGATATTTGTAGCATGGAAATTGTGTGGGGTTTTTTCCCTAGACCTAAATTTTGCTGTTGAAAGAAATTAACTTTTTTTTTTTTTTTTTTTTCCCCCCCCAGGGTAACCTTTTTGACTTCTTGAAACTGACAGGCTGGCGAGGTTCCAGGGTGCTGTATTTTGGGGATCACTTGTATAGTGACCTGGCAGTAAGTACTCCCTTTCCCTGTGAACAATTGTGTACTTATAAGTAGAACATTACTTTACACTTGTCCTTTTGCAGGACCTGATGCTTCGTCATGGATGGAGGACTGGAGCAATTGTGCCAGAATTGGAGACAGAAACAAAGATTGTTCATACAGAGCAATACTCTCAGTCCTTGACCTGGATGCAGGCACTTACTGGACTGGTTGAGCGTATGCAGGTAAGGAGGGGGTAACAATGTAGTCTTTGCCATGAATCCATTCAGCCACACATTAAATTCAGGTATAGGTTTGTGTATCTGGCTTGAAGAACCAATCCCTGTGCCCCAAGAATTTTTTTTTTTTTTTTTTTGGGGGGGGAGGAGGCAGGTGCTCAGGCAGCAAATTTGTTTTGCTTAGCTGCCCAACCAAATGACCCATGTTCACTACCAATAGGTTAATTCATGCAATAGCTCAAATTGTTGGAAGCGTGTTGTAGACTTTAGAGGGTGTCCCCAATTAAAACACTCTTGGGAGAAGCCTTAAGGTCTCATATGACTAGTCCATAGGTTTCATTGGCCACATGAATCTGCCGACTAGCTGCTCCAAAAGACCCTGTTTATCAGCTGTTCCCAAACAGTGGCAGCCTGACTGGGGTTCCCTTGTTTTGGATGAAGCACTTGGGCAGTTGTTTGCTCTGCCCCACTCATAGAAGTGCTGGATGTGGCTGACATAGGTCATGGTGCTCCCACTTAATTGAATGGAGCTACGCATGCACTGACCTGAACCACTGCTTCTGAGTGGTGGACTCCATGCCCATTTCTCCCGATAGTTTTACCCCCAGCAATCCCTATAGATGGGTTTGTATCATAAGTCATCTCCTATTTTACCTGAACTTACTGTTATATGAACTCGCAGCAGTTGCCATTTGCTCCATATATACAATTATAGGTAGTTTTGGTAAATGAGTGCACATTAATAAGTCTAATAGTCCAAGTTTAGTTAATCTGAAGTTCTGTAAACCCTTAATGCTCTTCACACCCGAGTGCCCTGTGTGAATGGACGGCTGTACTAGGATTCCTTTGAAGACTGGTCATGTGAGGGGGTGTAGCGTTAACATAACATCTAATCCTTGTTCTTTACAGAGTTTCCAAGATCCAGAGTCTCAGCAGATTCTACAAGACTGGATGAAGGAGAGGCAGGAGCTCAGGTATGAATTCTAGTCTGGTACCCATACACTGAAGTTGTCCAAACCTGCTGAAGTTGGCAGGCTTGGTCAACCGCACTTATGCACAAAACGGTGTGCATGTCTCCTGCTAAGGTTGAACACCACATGGGTGACATCTACATGTGCTTCCACAACCCCAGGGGCAAAACTTGGGACAGGTCCTGATAACACATGGGTATGTATGGGGTCATAGAAATGAATGTTGCTAGTCATGAAACATGGCACTGGTAATATACGGTCATGTGCTGGAAGCCAAACTCCTTTGTATCCCCCCCATAAGTAGAGACTTTCTATTAGTAATCCCAATAAAGAACCAATGTCTGCTCCTACATACAGTGGGTAACAGTGCACTATAGGTAACTAGGGCTGTATTCTTTCCTTTCAGAGCTGTGACCAAGAACCTCTTCAACCCTCAGTTTGGCAGCATCTTCCGCACCTGCCACAACCCCACGTACTTCTCTAGACGACTTTGCCGTTTCTCTGACCTGTATATGGCCTCTGTCAGCTGCCTCCTTAACTATGACCTGAACTACACCTTCTTCCCTCGTCGCACACCATTACAACACGAGGCTCCTCTCTGGATGGACCAGCTCTGCACTGGCTGCATGAAGACTCCATTCTTGGAAGAGATGGCGCACATCCGCTAAACATGGCGCTGCTCTCCTATGACTTCACATTATGACTGAACTTTAATTTTTTTAATATCAATTCCAGTGCCACGTGCAGAGTGTACTGGGTCTTCTTGGAAACGGAAGGATTTTTTAAACTTTTGAGTGGGCTATGTTACAGGGTAACGGGGTGTACAGGAACTTTTTAAAGATCTGTTCTTCCTGTCCAGAAAGGCTCTTTACTCAAGGGGTTGTGCCATTGCATACACTTCATTCCCTACCCATAGGATAAGGGATAAGTATCAGATCACAGATCCCTGGCGATCGCAAGAACTGGGAACAGTCTTATACCACTCTGTGAATGGTCAATGCGCTTGTGTGGTTTGTGCTGCACAAGCTTCTATGGGGTTACTGGTGACTAACTGCAGTCCTATCAGTACCATAGAAGTAGAGCAGTCACTCATTGTGCTGGTGCTTCAGTCAGATGGAGACCTGACGGACCCTGTTCTTCTGATTTCTTGGGGTTCCTAGTTGCCATCCCCATAGCAATCTGATATTTATCCTCCTATCCCGTGTATAGGGGATTGATGTATGTATGGCAAAACCTCTTTAATCCTAAGCTGGCTCATTCGAGCACAATTCTACCTATAACATTAGGTCATTTTATTTTTTTTATAACTTGTCATTCCCACACATACACCGGAGCATGTTCTCTCCTCGCCGGCAACTAAAGACTCTAATTTAGGACTGGATTAACAAACTTTCCTCAAGTTTGAGCTGACATGAGGCTGAAGAGCTGCACATGTTCCTATGGAGGTGTGACATTTTTGGAATCTGCCATCTGTCGTCTGGCATCTGCTTTTACTTTTGCCACTTTGGGGCTCTGACTGCCAAATGCGGAACAATGAGAAATTCAGAGCCTTGTAGCTGCCGTGTTTGAGGGGTGATGTAGAGCTGTAATGTTCTGGCGTCATGTAGGGATCAAGGGACTTGACATGAGAAACTATGGAACAATTTTTCTTTTTTAAAAGCTTAAACGCACAATTTTTAGACTTTGAAAACTTTACCGAATTTTCTTATGAATGTATTACAATCAAATCAATCTGAATTTTAACCCATTACATGAAATTGGTAAATATGGCTGGAGACAAATGTTGCTGGGTTAAAAGAAAATTGGGATTGAAATAGTGCCACACTTGTTCACAGATTGTACCTGGTATTGCAGCTCAGCCTCAATGACTGGCATCACAGCTTAGCTGCTTGGAGTCACTGGGGCGGAACTGCAATACCAGATGCAACCTTAGAACAGTGTGATGCTGTGCCTAGAACCTCTAAACCTTCTTCTAGGGACATGTATACAGGGGTAACTTTTTTGAAGGAAAATCATGAGGCAGGCAGACTTGTCCTCTAAGGCAAAATGGTTGTAGCTTGATTAAGGAATAACGAATGTGATGTATATTGGGTAGCACCATTCAGGGCATGCTGTTACTATAAGGGCAGACTCACACATTTAGTGTTAAGATTCTAAGTGTTGCTCTGATCATGGGCAGTGTCTGGTTTTGCAGCTTTCTTCAGTACACGAATATCCTGCAATACCAGACTCTGCCTGTAGACAAGAGTGGCGCTGTTTCTCTGAAATCTAATTTCTGCCTTGCATGCAGTATACTAATGACTGATCTCTTACATGGACACTGTTCAGGGATCACAATCCTGACAAGTAAGTGATAAATCATGATGTGGAAGTGACGCTCTGCTGACTAGGTATTGGGTTAATGTATTTGAGGACCTGCCCTTTTTTATACTGTTTTTATGCTCGGATAAATTTGCCATGAAAAATTTTTTTTTTGTTTTTCCCTGCGCAGCAGTTGACCCGGTTTTGGGGTTATTAGACTGGAGTTAGCTGAGCAGCAGGAAGCGCCAAATAAACTTTCAGTAAACTGTCTCTTGTGGTGTGTGTGTCTTATCTAAAGGTTGGGAAAAATCACATAATGTCGTCTGTAATGGAACATGATAGAAGTAGCGGGAACAGAATGTTTTGGGCTGGTATTTGTGTGGTGGGGTTAAAGGTGCCCGTCCTCCCAGGAGATGGAGAAAGTGCAGCCAAAATGTAACTTTCCATTTCTCTGTCAACATGTTTTGATTAATACCAAGAACTAACAAAAATTGGGGTAATTTCCTAGACCTGGGAAAATTAAGGGTTGGTTCTCTGGTCCATCATGGGTCAGACCCTTCATCTACTAGCCAGAGTGGCTACAAAGTGTCAACTTGCTCTGGAGGACCCATTGTGTACCTGCATTACATGACCTCCTGAGTTGTAATTCCTCACGTTTCCTGTGGTGGTGCTGCAGAGAAACAATGGTTGCTAAATGCCTATAATTGTACCTGGGGAAAGCCCAGTGATCAACTATCATGGGACCCTCTGACAAATAAGGTTTCCAAACTTGGCAACCCTTCAAGTGTTGCTATCAGATGTCACTACCAAGTGAGATGAAGGGTGTGGTTACATAGGCCATAAATTTATTTAAAGGGGTTTTCCTGGCTTTATCAATGACCTGGTCTGTGGGATAGACCATTAACAGATGAGTATGTAGTTCAGCTGTCTGACATGGTAGCAGCACTCCATTAGTTTAAAGGTCCTGTTTGCAGCAGTCCCACTCAAATGAATGGAACTGAGCTGTGAGACAAAGCACAGCCACTATACAATGGGTTTTGTGACGAGGCTGCCCCCATGTGTACGCCAACGTGTATAACAGTCTGGGTTTTCTACCACAGCACTTTAAAGGGTTATTCCCACGTCGCATACTCACCAGTCTTCGTTGCTGTAAAATCTTGTCTTCCTGCTTTGTTGCGTCATTGGTGGGCGGGGTTACATATGCAAAGCCAGCGGTGAGATGGCCCTGCATGCAAGCTCATAGATGGTGAGACCAGTCTAGCCTTCACAATGCGACTACAGACCCGGCATCCGCTGTAATAGAGAGAGGTGGATGCTGGGGAGTGTAGACACTGGCACAGGTGCCTGCAACATTGCTATGCTCCTGCCCTGCATGAAGCCAGCAGGAGCGATGCTGTTATTCCGCTCCGCCTTGCTGTAATGGGCAGTATTGACTAATGCTCCTTTAATGTGCATAAACATTTTTAGAATAATCAGAAGTCTCAGGCTGACCCCCCTACCAGTCACAAAGGGCTGTTGTCCAATGGAATGTCAGTGCATACATGACCAGTGCTAGTCAAATGACACAGGACCCCCATGTAGTGAACAGCGGGGCTCCAGCATGAATCAGACCCTTCTCCTGTACTGCAGCAGTCATTCTAAAGCCACAGGGTCATTGTGTGTGTTTCAGCAGGGGTTTGTGGGTCATGGGATAAATGGCTCTCATTTGTCTATAGCCTTCTGACCTCAGGTCTAACCCTGTCTGTATGTTGGGAACCCAGCTGTGACAGGTCAGTAATGGCAGGGTGTTACTAGTTCACATCTGCACCTGATAGAGTGTGTGTGTATATATATATATAATTTTCTAATTTTTTTTTTTTTGGATGGAGTAAGAGTGTTGCGAGTCTGGCCTATGTCTCTATCCAACAGAGCGGAAACCCATTGAAACTGAAAACTGTTATAATCTATTTTTATGATCTTTAGATTGATCACAAACTGATGTGAAGCCAGATTAAAGGGGTTGACCACTTTCAGACCAATATTGACAAATGTTACAATAAAAAGATATACAATTCTCCAATACTTTCTGTATCAATTCCTCACGGTTTTCTAGATCTCTGCTGTCATTCATTCTGTTACTTCTAGAGGATAAAACTCTGACCGTGGTCATGTGATTTACAGTCCATGGTCATGTGATTAGCACAGGTGCTGCTCATTAGTCAGTTTTATCCTCTAGATCAGGGGTAGGGAGCGTGCGGCTCTCCAGCTGTTGCAAAACTACAACTCCCAGCATGCATACTGGCTCTGCTGTTCTGGGAACTCCCATGGAAGTGAATGGAGCATGCTGGGAGTTATAGTTTCACAGCAGCTGGAGAGCCAAAGGTTCCCTACCCCTGCTCTAGAAGTAACAATGAATGACGGCAAGCCAAAATCTAGAAAACCCGGAGGAATTGATACAATTTTCCAATATACTTTCTATCTTTTTATTGTACATTTGTTTGTCAATATTGGTCTGAAAGTGGCCAACCCCTTTAACATACCGCCATATAGGTCATCCAGCAAAACTAGTAGTGAATGTTAAAGCAGATGTAGATCCTTTAGGCCTCTTCTCTCACCCCATCTCCATGAATATCACCAGTAACTACAATGTGTGAACCTGATTCATCTGAATTGTTACTATACTGACATTATTTGGTAAAATCCTTTATAAAACAAATTTGTCATCCTCAGGACCTGCCCTCAATGTCTGATAGATGTGGGACTCCTTTATCTGTAAGAGGAATTCCTACCATACCCCGTCCCTACTGACCACCAACTCGAGATGGTCAACAGTGGTCTGGGTTTCAAGAAGGTTCGTAGCTCTGAGATCTGTGCTGCTTCCATAAAAGCCAACCACTGCAGACAGTCTGGACATGATGGTGTCTGGGTGGTTCATTTTAGGGAATGGTGGGTGTCTTTACTTAATGTTAGGGCTAAATACAAATTTTGGCAGACCAGAAACCCAGAATTGTCATAATTTTCTGACACCTTGTGGGGCAACACGGCTCAGTGGTTAGCACTGCAGCCTTGCAGCACTGGAGTCTTGGGTTTGAATCCTGCAAGGAACAACATCTGCAAGGAGTTTGTATGTTCTCCCCGTGTTTGACTTTCCTCCCATTCTACAAAGACATACTGATAGATTTTTTTTATTTTTTTTTTTAAATGTACATTGTGATCCCTATATGAGGCTCACAATCTACATTAAAAAAAAAAAAAAAAGTTACACCTTCTGATTTGTGACTGGGCAATATTGTGTAAAAACTAATTTAGACTTGCAGGAAGATCAGCATTTAACCACTTCTTGCTTTATTGCAGTACATTGCATGGGGAGCAGTGATCCCAGGATAAAGTTCCCTTGTGGGCCCAAAGTAAAATAAGATGGACCACCTAGTACAGGAAGCTGAAACGGCAGTAAAATACTCATAAGAATTCAGGACCTTACAGGGGACAGCCATGATGTGTTGTCACCACCTAGTGGTCCACTGTCAGTACTACAGGTCTCTGAATTTACTAAAATCTTAATAAAACAAACTTTTTTTTAAAGAAATCTACAATATTTGGACACAGATATCGACACTAAGTTATAGTTTACAATTAAGAAGAAAATCCCATCTAATGTGTATTTTAATAAACCCTTTTCCTAGATTTACTGATAATTCAGGGTATTATTCTAGAATATTTTGTTGTGGTAAAGCCCCCTTGGATGAGACTTTCTTGAAGTGACGTCGACTTCTGAGTTTCCTGTGGATTAGAAACCATTGTGGCTATTGAATAATTGATAAGGACTGACAAGAGGAGCCAGGAATGAGAGCAGGTCAGGATCTGCGGTGACAGGGCGTCCAGACAATCCACTGCCCGGCGGCCTCCTGTCTGGAGGGTCCCAGGATCGACTGGTGATGTCACGGACCCCAGAGGCGCAAAGCCACACCAAGACCATGTGAGACCCCTAAATTTTTACATTCTCCTAACATTTCTAGGAAATAGAATGTTATGTTAATGTTCACAATATTAAAATGGTTCGGGCCCCTTGATGGTGTTCTATATTGTATATTAGACTCGTCCTGTTATTAGTATCTAATATGGAGACCAGACCTTGTATGAAGCTGTATAGTTGATGCATGTCTGGTATTGTTATAGAGAGGCAACTAAGCTAGAGGGGTTGTATATTATTAGGAAATATGGCTGCTTTTTTTTTTTTTCTCTTCTCCATAAAGCAGCGCCACATCTAGACACAGGCAGTGTGTGGTATTGCAGTGCTACCCCATTAGTTTAAGGAAACTGAGTTGCAATACCAGGCATGGCCAGTGGACAGGTGTGGAGCTCTTTCTTACAGTGCTGCGGAATATGTTGGTGCTAGATAAATAAAATTTATTATATTATTTCTGATACAAAGCAGTGACCGCACAATGTAAATGCTATGGGACACTCGGCGGCAATGAGCGGCTTCCCTTCACATAGTCATAGCATTTGCATGCAGTCACCACTAGGGGAGATTACCGAATACAGATTTTTATAGCTTTTGTTTCAACGGGTTATGCAAAAAAAAAAAAAACACTCCTATACTCTATAGAACAGAGGATAAATAGCTGATTGGTGGGGTCTGACCATTTACAACAGGGCGAAACCCCCCTGGCTCAGGATCATGAGGTCTCAGTGGGCAGACCCCAACCAATCAGCTCTTTTACCCTATATCCTATGGAGACAGCTCCCCCTAGTGGTGACTGCAGACAATCAGTTTTATTATTTCAAGGTTTCTTACCATCTTGCAAATACAATATGATTAGTGGTGGTCTGGTGTCCGAGACCCACACTGATCCTGAGACTGAAGGAGCCACAACCCTGACTTAGGGCCTCTTTGCTGATTTCCATGCACAGTGGTTCACCGACTACCTGGCTGTGCAGGGAACTGTAGTGTGACTTCATTTAAGTGGCTGCGACAGTTCCCTGCACAGTAGGGTGGTCTGGAGTTCTGCTCTACAGGGGCTGGATCACTAAATCAAAGCTGTGGTCCTTTATTCTCAGAATCGGTAGTGGTCTAAGACATCGCCCCCTACTGATTATAAAGAGAAATTTCCTCTATATGTGAATATAGCCCCTTCCCATATATATATATATATATATATATATATATATATATCTATCAGGACATTTTGATGGCCCACCCTCTACAGAATAACAGACTATTTCACATACAAGTAGTTACAGTGCAGAATTCTTTCCTATTGGGATTGGCAGACGCTGTGAATATGTAAAACTGGAAGATTTCCTAGAAAAATAGAGCAAAGTTACCGGCACTGAGCAGCAGAAATAGGACTGATGATATGGAAAGTTGTCAGTGGGTGGGGGGATGCTGTCAGATTATTGTTTATGGCCAGATGAATCTGATCTGAAGTGTATAAAGGAACGCTGATCCTACAGTTTTCAGCCATAATGGTCTTCTCATACCCTTCATAAATATACACTCAAAAAATACACAGATTGCTGCAAAACTCAGAATGTAGCTACGTCTAAGGCTGTAATGTAAATAATTACAGTTGTGGTCTGATCAGCCACTGGCTCCTGCCACAAGAGGGCGCAAAAGTGCTTCCCTAACTACTATATATAAAAGGCTTTCAGAGGCTGCTTTTGGGTAGTATACCCCTTGGTAAGAGAATATTGACTGCTAGATGTGTCTCTATGATAGAATCAAAGATATTTTGTTGTTTTGACAGATTATGAGATGGGCTACATCATTAAACTGAGTGTAGCAGGATAATGTTTTTGAGGACTTGCCATTTTGCCCTAGCTACTAGGAGGCATTGGGAGAAGTAGTTTTATGTGAGGGTACACACATGACCTGGACAGACCACCAGTACAGAGGATTGTTTGATCCGCTGACAAGTACCAGCAGCTCCCACAGTTCCCTTGCCCACCATCCAGACATAGATGGCACCTTCATTACACACCCATGTCTCTGCCCGGACCATTTGCAGGTGTTTAGCAGAAGGAAATTTGGTGTGAAAGTGCCTTCCTGGTCACCAGATTTACCACCAATTGTGCATTTATGCATAGCTCTGAACCGTCCCAGAGCCAGCAGGACAGTCCTGATTTTACACTGCTGTCCTGCCGTACTGGGTGGCTTATGGCTTAAAGACTTTCTGATGTCAAATGGTCACGTGGTATTCTCTAGTCATGTCTTTGCTTGGAAGAAGATCCTTCCACATGAAAAAAAGTTGTATCCTGTGCAGTGGAAGAACATGGAAAGATATGGGGTGCAGAGTGTATGGAGGGGAGAGATGTGGGCATGCAGGGTGTACTGTAGGGGGGGGCGAGAGATGTGGTGTGCAGGGTCAGGTGAAGAGATGTGGTGTGCAGGGTCAGGTGAAGAGATGTGGTGTGTTGGGTGGAGAGATGTGGGTTGCAGGGTGTATTGTTATGGAGGGTAGAGATGTGGGGTGCAGGGTGTACTATGTGGGGGGGGATTTGGGGTACATGGGTGTGCAGTGGGGAGGAGTTGTGGGGTGTAAGGTGTACTGCGAGGACAGAGATGTGGGGTGCATGGGTGTACTATGGGGGGAGATGTGGGGTGTAAGGTGTACTGCGAGGAGAGAGATGTGGGGTGCATGGGTGTACTATGGGGGGAGATGTGGGGTGTAAGGTGTACTGCGAGGAGAGAGATGTGGGGTGCATGGGTGTACTATGGGGGGAGATGTGGGGTGTAAGGTGTACTGCGAGGAGAGAGATGTGGGGTGCATGGGTGTACTATGGGGGGTGTAAGGTGTACTGCGAGGAGAGAGATGTGGGGTGCATGGGTGTACTATGGGGGGTGTAAGGTGTACTGCGAGGAAAGAGATGTGGGGTGCATGGGTGTACTATGGGGGGGGAGATGTGGGGTGTAAGGTGTACTGCGAGGACAGAGATGTGGGGTGCATGGGTGTACTATGGGGGGGGAGATGTGGGGTGTAAGGTGTACTGCGAGGAGAGAGATGTGGGGTGCATGGGTGTACTATGGGGGGGAGATGTGGGGTGTAAGGTGTACTGCGAGGAGAGAGATGTGGGGTGCATGGGTGTACTATGGGGGGTGTAAGGTGTACTGCGAGGAGAGAGATGTGGGGTGCATGGGTGTACTATGGGGGGAGATGTGGGGTGTAAGGTGTACTGCGAGGAGAGAGATGTGGGGTGCATGGGTGTACTATGGGGAGGAGATGTGGGGTGCATGGGTGTACTGTGGGGGAGAGATGTGGGATGTAGGGTGTAACCAAAGAGAAGTGGATGGGAATCGGATGAGTCACTTCAGAAGTGTGTGGAGCTAAATGTCACGGTGCACATAGCGTGCCCATATTTTGTCTCTCTTTCTGCCCTTTAAAAGCTTGGTGGTATGTTTATGGGACCAGTAGGGACCCCAGCTCCGACAATCTACACGTGTGTAGGATCTACAGGACCAGCTGTAACATCTGTGGGCATCTGTGTGCTTTAGGATACCATACACAACCTGTATGTCACCATGTCTAACCTTATCTCCTCTTGTATCCAGACTAGAGGTGCCCAACAGGGTCCTAGAGCCTCTGTCCAATTGTACAGTTTCCCCAATAAACTTGTCTTTTTGCTTTAATATTATAATCACAGTCATGGAAAACCCCATTAATGACCCCAGCATAGGGGTTGGTAAGTAGGAATTTTGCACTTGTTAAACCACACAAGAAATGGACCATTGTGGCATTAGCGTGTGTGATAGTTTTTGGCACAAATTGAACCAGAATTCTGCCATGTTTAGCTTAGTAAATCTCGCCTATTGTATACTGACATGTGTGTTTGCATTGCCGTCTGTATCTGTACACTGTTCACACTGCACTTGACTATCAGGGGTCATCTGGAGTTGTAATGAGAATAAATGGTTAGCAGGCATTCAGACCACTAGACCACCAGGGATAAGAGCATTGAATGTAGCACTGGCCTGGGAAAGGGAAGATGTTCCAGACAACATGAAGACTGCAGTGCAGACAGGCTGAGACGCTGCTGCTCAGAAGGTTGTGGCCAAGGTCTGTGGACTGAAGTAGCTGTGGCATGTTCTGAAAACTTCAGTACACCGAATAAACACATAACTATTTATGTCTTACTGTACAGGTCATGTGCACTACATATGATTTAAAAAAAGCACTTCATGTATAGTGTAATAACTTACTGACAGCTTTATTGTGAAGTTATGTGCTCTCCTCCATAGTGTGCTTCAGAGTCTCCAGTGTGAGGTCAAACTCACAATACAGGACTATGGAAATCAGATCACAGCTCTAATAAACCTCCATTGATCTAATAGACCTTCTTGCTCATACAGGAGACACTGTGTGCAACAGAGGAACAGAGATGAAGTCAGTGCTCTGGAGGGGAGCACATAACTCCACAGTAAAGTTCAGTAAGTTATTCAGTAACCTTACATTACACAGACTCATATTTTAAAATGAAGAATAAAAAATTACTAGAGTGCTTCTTTAAGGCCAGTTGAGGCCCACCCTTAGGATAGTCCATAAATATCTGATCATTGGGGGGTGACAGCTAGCTCCCACACTAATTGGCTTTTCGAGGTTGCATCCAATCCCCATTCTATACAGTGATGGCCCCCAACTATGAGTTACTTAAGTCCTATCCAGGGGCGTAACTACCGTGGTAGCAGCAGTAGCAGCTGCCACAGGGCCCGGGCCATTAGGGGGCCCGGTGACAGCCGCTACCGCTGCGGTTTTTTTCAATAGGCAGTTACGGGCCCTATTCACTTGGCGATCCTGGCTGGGCCGGGATCGGCAAGTGACACCGCGGGCCCCACAGAGGCTATCATTATACTCGGGGGTCTTTGCAGACCCCTGAGTATAATGATCGGCGGATCAGAGAGGTAAGAAACATAAAAAACTGTTACTTACCTCTCCGCGATCCTGCCAGGCCTCCGTCCTACTGCTGTCTGACGTCTCTGACGTCACATGAACCCGGCATGCTTCCCGGGTCATGTGACGTCCGACGTCATTAACGAAGGACGCGAGAGGAGGACAGCACAGCACAGGAGCCGGGGAACAGGTAAGAAGCAACAGTGGGGGTTTTTTTATGTTTTTATTCCCGATTTAGTCTCCGATTATTATACTCTGGGGTCTGAAAAGACCCCAGAGTATAATAATTGTTTATGGGTGTCCACAGAGGGACACTATTGGGGTTAACACTGTGTGTGCAGGGGACACTATTGGGGTTAACACTGTGTGTGCAGGGGACACTATTGGGGTTAATACTGTGTGTGCAGGGGACACTATTGGGGTTAATACTGTGTGTGCAGGGGACACTATTGGGGTTAATACAGTGTGTGCAGGGGACACTATTGGGGTTAACACTGTGTGTGCAGGGGACACTATTGGGGTTAACACTGTGTGTGCAGGGGACACTATTGGGGTTAATACTGTGTGTGCAGGGGACACTATTGGGGTTAATACTGTGTGCAGGGGCAAGTAAGTAAGGGACATAATAGAGTGCGGAGGAGGGGGTCAGTCGAGGTCTTCGGCGTCAGTTGGGATGGGGGGGGGGCCCATGTCAAAAGTTCGCCACGGGGCCCCGCCATTCCTAGTTACGCCACTGGTCCTATCCTAAGGATAAGCCATAACAAATCCTGGACTGGTCAACCCTTCTAAGTAGTATTCAAGTGTTCTACTGCACCAAGTATGATCTGCACCACCATTCATACCTACGCCACCTAGAGTGTACTGTAACCATCAAGCATACTGCGCCTTGTAATGTGAACTGTAACCAAGAAGCGCCTGTGCCATAGTAGTCTGTTTAAGCAATGCAGTCTGCAAATATTTTTTTAAGAAGAACCCCCAGACCACCCCCTACAAGTCCCAGCTACCTTCCCTCTGTACACCTCAGCGATCTTAGGTAATTCTGTGTTTCAGTTGTGACACACTTATCTGATCTTGAGAACTACAACTACATGCATAGGAGTCCTGGATATACTTTCAAGCAGGGTAAAGATTCGGCTTGGGTGCCAGGGTCTGTAGTACTGACTGTATATACATGGTACATCTAGTGCCTTGTCTGGTCATTGTCCTGCTGTAGAAGCTGCTGATCCATAGCAATGAAACTGGAGACCGGAGCTGCTGAATCCATTATTAAACATCTGGATGAGGTTTCCTAGACACAGACACTGTAGTAGATGAATGGCTATTGTAATGTCGTAGGCACAGACGAGGAGGTGACCCACGTGTCTGCAAATCTGCCCTATGACTTGTTTGGTTCTGATATATATATATATATATACCTTGGTGCTAATTCCTTGTTTTTCTGCATATATGTCCCATACAGAGACCAGCAGTGGAGAATGAATCCCCCCATCCCACCTCAGTGCAGGTAACACAGACATATACAAATGTTTTACTAAGTTTTTCTGAGCCTCATGGTCAAACCTTACCTCAGGGTCTCCACTATCTGGGGTCTCCATTGCTCTCCTCAAGATGATTCCAACCAGCCAAAAACAGGAGACCACATTGCAATATGAGTCCATTACAAAGCCATGGTGTTTTTTTCGCTTTCCATTGTGCAAAGGGAATAGGACCAAATAGAAGTGGGCATTGTATAGGAGTATTATTTAGGCAGACGGTATTATAAGCGGCTGCCCTAATGTGCATACATCCCTCTGCCAGTGGGCACACACTTGCTCCCTTTGGAGATCTCTGTTGCTATTATCCTCTATTTGGCAGGATATCTCAGGAGTTATGGATGTGGGCCAAATGTCAAGTCTTGTCCTCGTTGCGAATGCCCTTTGGAATTGGAACCAGTATGCCAGTTCTTAAAAAAGGTGAGTGAAGCTTCAGTTTTCCCCTATAGCCCAATTTACAACATTCCTATGGGAAGTCATGCAAGGTTTTCATAGCAATAGTTGATTAAACTAAGCCAATAAACAGCCCTCATATTGATAAATGGGTCATTAACCCCTTCATATCCAGGCCATTTTTCCTGGTTCGTAACCAGGCACATTTGCAGGTTTTTGTGTTTTTTGTTTTTTTTTTTTTTGGGGGGGGGGGGGGGGAGCTAACATTTTTCAGGTCATAAAAATAATTTATACATATTTTTTGGGCGGTGCATTGGGATTTATTTTTACGTCATTTTTCTTTCTGCATTTTTTTAAATTTTGATGTATTTTTTGGACATAGATATATCATGAACTGCAAGGCTGTGGTAGGTCTTCTATGACCCAGCAACTTGTGCAGTTCTTGTCACCCAGCATATCACATGACCACTGGGCCAGGAGCAAAGCCGCATCATCCAACAGCTGTATACATGGCCATCATTGAGTGCTGTGTATACAGGGTTCGGGGATGTCAGGTTGTTAATAACTGCCCGCTCCTGCAGCTGCCTGATCTTGTCTAACTGCGTAACTCTGCGAGGGCATACAGGTATGTGACGTATAGAGTTAATGGACGCTCAGCAACTGATTAAGAAAATGTACTGAGTATGTTACATTTTTAAACACATTTGGAAAATATCTTCTTCGAACTCTACCATGTGATGTGCCTCTGTTATTCCTCCTGGAAATGTATGACTAAGGCAAGGTTCACACTTGCGCCGGGTTCTCAGTGAGACCCGAACAATGCTAAAATTACCCATTACAGTTACCCACAGACCCCACAGGACTTTTCTCTCCGCTGATTTTTGGCGGACGACAACGCAGATGTGAACCTAGCCTAAATTGGCAAATGAGTGTTCTCTTCACCATGTCAATAAAGCATATACTTAAAGCTATACTCAGTGTCCAACTATGTAGACAGGTACCCAGTTGACAAGGTGAATAGTGACACCCAATTTTTAATTTATACATTCATTTCCAGGAGGAATAACCCAGGAAAAATCTCTGAAGAACGGTTGAGACTTCAGTATTGCTGACTTCTGCTCCTTGTATTTCTCTAGCTGCAGGTAAAGAAGGATCTTGTGACTCCATGCTGTCCAAGAGCCTGGCTCCCTACAAACCTGATAACCCCCTGAAATCCTCACGAACCCACCAAGAACTTCATCGAGAGCTGCTGCTCACATACAAGAAGTATGTACAACTGTATGAACAGTTTCCGAAACGTTTAGTCACGAGTCATGAGATTGATGGATGGGATAGTCTTTCAAGGGTTATTCCTAGAATCCCATTATTTTATGCATAGTCCCTACATTCATAGTTCCGATACTTCCCTGATCACATGCTGGCCTACTTCTTGGTCCAGAGGTGACGAGGCGTCCTCAGATAACTGGCTGTAGCAGTAACCCACCCCAGCTGCTGCAGCCAGTGATTCTCTCAGATGTCCTGTGTGTCGAGGATGACAATAAAGTAGAGACTGGTGGGGAACCTAGAGGTTTTGGAACGGGATTGGCAGGGGGTTGGTAAGGAGAATGTGGCTTTTTGGGGTGGTATACTAGAAGGTTTTCTGAACCCCTTGAACAATAGTTTGATCCATTGTGTCCATGTAGAGGCCTGGTCCTACACAGTAAACCTGAACTACTACGCGTTTTGGAGAAGAGACGGTCTCAGTGGCAAGAAGGTCAGAACACGAAGACGACTTATTCTCCTCTACAGCAGGAACTGCACAAATGGCAGCTACGAAGAGAAGAGGTATATAGAAGCTTGTCATGGAAGTGGTATCCAACATCAATGGCGTATTGCACGTCCTGTCCAGATTTCACATATTTACACCAAAAATGGCATTGTATAATAGACAAAATTGGATTTTTATTTTTTTTTTTGAAGATAGCTAAGGATTTTTGGCCAAATAAAGTTGACTTTTTATAATTCTATTTTCTGTACATGATTCTGGGGGCGGCCATCTTATCTAATCTTATTTTCTGCCCTATTAACAGCATTTAGTGATATGCTTTACGGCATACTCAGCAATACTGTGGAGCCGACTCATTGAGGTCTATGGGAGAGTTTTCTAAACCTGCTCTATGCCGGCAGAGGGAGCAGATAAGTTGTGACATCATCTATTGTCAGTAGTGATGTAATAGATGGGTCACTATGGGTTATCTTAGTGGCATAATCTTCTATGGTGATCCTGCCTGCCTTGTTAATGATGTACATGAGGTAACTGCTGCAATGAAAATCCCTAAGGAAAAGGCAAGTGTCAGTCTATTATTAGGCTTAGTAGTCAGAGTGAACTTTGCAGGATATAGTACTTTTTTTAAAAAGTAGATAGTGACATGGAAAATTAAAAATAAAAAAATAAAACATTCATAAAAAATGTGTCATATAAAAATTTTATTTAAAAAAATGGGACATTTTTGGTGACATATTCCCTTTAAATCGCTCAGGCCATGTCCTATGTTATACCGTTATATCTCCTAATCTCAGCCTCACTACTCACGGCCACTACATAGAGTACATGCTATCTTCTTCCAGCTCCGTTCTCTGTGTAAGCTCCTGTGTTTACGGCTGCAGAGAAAAGTGATGAGCCCCTTGGTCTGTTTTATTTTTACTGGGATGACGATGGGATAAGTCTTAGACCAGGAGCAAAGTTTAATGGCCTTGATCCTATTTTAAGCAGGGCATTAGGGTAGGCTCCTGATGCAACGAGTTGTCTTACAGCCAGGCACAAGAAAGTGAGGGAAGAGGGACATGACTGAGTTCTTGCAACACGTAGACAAGTTCTAAGAAAATTGAGTGACTGAGGGAAGATTTTCTGTAATTTTTGAATTTTTTGTGCATTTCAGAGAGAGCAGAAATCAACTGTGAGTGAAGCTCCAGCTGTCCACGAGTTCCTCCGAGTGAGAGAGAACCTCCGGAAATCCTCAACAAGAGATGTCCAGAGTCCATCACCACCCATCAGCTGAATACCATCTACAACAATGGACCTGTCCAATCACAACATATCATTGACACTGGCCCATCAGGGATGCTTTGCAGACTGTTTGCTCCACCCTGTGCTCTGATGGTCAAGACTATGGGAAGACATCAAGCCCAGGACTTCTTATTTTACTGTATCTTTGGTAAAGAAGATCTTTATGGAAAGCTTTGTGGAGGACCTTGGATATTCCAAAAAATACAAAAGACATGAACTTTGATAAAAAGAAAAATCTAAGTAATTGCTCATAGTAGGTGGTCCCCCTTGGTCAGTGGGTGGAGCTACAATCACCATTGCGAAAGATATATGATTTGTAATTACTATTTCTTGTCTATTGCTCTACAATTATTATGATCCAATCCTCTACCAATCCTGACCAACGTGAAATTCATTGTGTAAAAGAGACTTCCAAATATCGACCAACTGGAATCTCAATGCTTCAGACATGTCTAGATGATAATCAATCTGACCCATAAGGGGTTAAATATACTGTAAATATACTGCATTTGTTTTATCTGAATAGAATTGGTGTATATGTAACACTCTGTAGCCAGTGATATCATCAGACGTTACAGCAGCAGGACATGAGTGACTTGATCTTGCTGGAGGCAGTGACTAGATACCGAGATCCAAACTATATGTAGCAGTAATATTGTATCGTGTAAGGAGAGTATGCAGGTCCCATCATAGGCACTGAGGGAATTATTGGTCACCATTAAACTTGGAATATGGAAGCAAAGGTCATACTTGTGTTCTCTGACTTGCTGCACTGCCGTGTAATATTGTACTTTTACATAAGACACTTGAAGCTCCCAGGCCCCAATGCAAAATCTGTGATAGGGCCCCTACCTACCATTCAGAGTATTGGTGTAGTTTATGTAGCAGAGGCAGTTAGGGGCTCAGTAGTGACTGCTCTACCTATAACTGCACACTAAGGCCCACGTCGCGGAAACGCAGTATTTTTCGCTGCAGATTTTGCTCCAGTTTTTTGGGGGGACAAAGGATTGGATTGAAAAGGAATGGAAGACATAAAGTAAGTTCTTAGACGTTTCCCTTCTGTGAAATCCACTCCTGACTTTGGTTCAGAAAACAGATGCAAAATCTGCACCATAAAACGCTGTAATTCCGCAATATGGGGCCTAAGGCCCGGGCCCTTCGGGCCGGAAACAACGCAATTTACCCGTGGCGGAAACGGCACGGGAAAAATTGCAGCGTTTTATGGTACTTGCAAAGTGGATGGGATTCATGCGAATCTCATGGCCACTTTGCGGAAAAAAATTGCAGCGTGGACATGCTGCGATTTCCCAAACTGTTGCGGTTTTGAAAATCGCAGCATGTCAATTATATGTATGGGAACGCCGGCGGTTTTCCCGTAGATATACAGTAATTGTAACAGAAAGTCCAAGGAGGAAAACTCCATGATCTTTCTGCTGAAAGCGCTGTAGGAAGAACTGTGATGCGTTGTTCCCAGTTGTTCCCACAGCGCTTTAGCGCTGCATTTACGGCCCGTGGGACCTTTGCTTAAGGATACATTTTTCATCAGCGGATATTCTCCCCTTATTAATCCAAATAGAAAATGCTGATTTTTTCTGCAATGTGAGGGTCCATTCACATGGAGTAAACGCGCGCTCATTTTGGTGTGAATGGACCCTGAGGATGGCCAGAATCTCATTCACTTTGTAGGTACTGTAAAACGTAACGTTTTTTTTCCGTTACATTTACGCAACGTGGGGCTTTAGAGTTTGTCCACATATTCAGTGTATTCCCTATCTTGAAATGCTGAATGTCTTCTGAAGTTGAATTAATAGGGGTTTTCAAAAACAGAAAAATCCTTTAAGGATGGCTTTGTGAAGGAAAAAAAAAACCTGCTAAAAAGCTGCAGCTTTCTTTCCACCAGTTTTTTCCTTTTTGCTGTTGGCTCAAAAGATTCCAGTATAAACTGTCCAAAAAACATCCTAAAACCACATTTACCGAAATTCAGCTAAAAAAATGCTATAGAACAAAAGTAGCAAATACGCTTATGCTTTTCACTTTTGCCTCCCCCTTATAAGTCTATAGGGAAAACGCTGTAATTTTCCAGTCAGGCAGGAGCAGACAAGGGGGGTGATTCTGAGCTCTAATATTGGCTGCCTCTGATTGGAGCTCTGAGGCGCGCCCCCCCTGCCTGATACCACCCACCTGACATTACAGAGGCTAAAGTACATCAGAAACCAAAACTACCTACACCTTGCTCAGGAATGGTGGGGGCTAAACAGAAAATTCCAACTGTGTTGCAATCAATGGATCAGCGCCTAGTCACAGATGCTAAGAATTGGTAGGGGTGATGAAAGGTCCTCTTTTTGGTTGAAGCACTTGCTACCGGGTAAAATAAAAGGTATTTCAAGACTATTAATTACTAATAGCCATGATTAACCATATCCTACCCGGCGCTGTCAGCAGTCCTATTATCTTCTTTATATGTGTAATGCAGGGCTATTTAGTGTCGCCATATGAGGCAAACAAGGCTCTGTGCACACATCTCTGTGGGTACTATGGTTGTGCATTTTAACCACGTTACTGCAATGGTTACTTGTACTATATGACAGGGGCCCTTTAAGGCTTTCCCTCTGCTCCTAATTTTCTTAAGACTCAGCAGTCACTCTCTCAGTATGTGTAACTTGTTCCCTGAATGAATCACATGACGGGGAGTCAGCTGACGCTCGCTGTTATCCCCATCACTGATTTCCTTCCTCAGCTGTAGAATTCATAGCAGACGGGGAGTGTGTGCACAGAATATAGGGAGAAATCTCTCTGACAGAAGGGGGCACCCAATCTGTGATACAGGGAGGCGGGCAGAGCCCTGACTGCTTGTTTATTGCAAGAGAAGAGGACCCAGAAAAGTTCTAGTATGGCTGAAAGAAATCGCCTGCAGCAGTGGAGAGACCAGATCAGCACCGAGCTGGACAGAGTCATGGATTTCTGGATTCAGCACTCTGAGGACAAGGAATATGGGTAAATATGATTTATATAGCACTGACCTATACCATGGTGCAGGAGCAGCGACCCCTCAGATCACTGCTTAAAGGGCTTCCCATTAACATAATAACTATATTTATAAATAAGACGTTAAAAGTTGCATCTTGTTTGTAAGTATAAAAAAAATTAAAGACTTTTGCAGAATTTTAGAGATTTATCTGATAACTTTGTGTCCCTGTGCTTGACGTTGTCAGAGGTTTCTTCACGTGCCTTGGTCAGGATGGCGCGGTGTATGATCAGCTCAAGTACATCTGGTTGCAGGGCAGACAGGTAAGGAGACTGCACCCCATGTACGAAAACGCAGCAAAACACATTGCCTTTCTTTCTGCAGAGTTTTTGCAACATTTTTTTCCGTGCCTGTTAAACATATGAGAAAACGTACGCCACTCCGAAGCTAAATGACCATGGCCTGTTTTTCCTGGTAATGTAAAATACAGCATTTATCTTTCCATTGTATTTCTACAGCTGTCAGTATGGGGCACATTTATTAATATGGCCTAAAAGCCAAACTTGTTTTCATTGCCTGTAGCAACCAATCACAGCACAGCTTTCATTTTGTATTCTTCTCCTGAAAAATTAAAGCTGCGCTCTGGTTGCTATGGGCAACTAAAACAGTTTTGCATTTAGAGAGTTTTAATAAATCTGGGGGGCAGATGGAGGGGGACCTTAAACTGGGGCAACTGGAGGAGGGAATTAAACCATGGGGGGGGGGGGTAGCTGGAGGGGGACACGTCTGTCTCTAGTTGCCCCAAGTTTAATGGCACCCTCCAACTTCCCCATAGATTAATGTCACCCTCCAGCTGCCCCAGTTTCATGTCCCCGTCTAGTTTCCCCCAGTTTAAACTGGGGCACAAGGAGAGGGACTTAATACTGTTTTGAAATTGGAGGGGAGCATTATAATATGGGGACGTATAATGTACGGGTGACTGTAGGAGCATTATACAGTGTGGGGCACATGGATGAGAATGAGCGGAGTCAACGTAGAAGTGGATGGAGCTAAATGTGCAGGGGCGCGCATGGGTCAGTGCTACCTTCTGGGAGGTAAAAGGCTGCACGGTGGTGACAAGTGATGCTACAGACTTCCTGACCTATTACAGATCCATAGAAATCTGTGTGTGGATAATGTGCCCCTTACTTTACATGATTTTGAATAAAGGGGGCCTATGGTACGTTTACATGTCTATAATATGGACCGGTATAGATTCCATGTGTTGCTGTACAGGTTCTATGGATATAGCCATATAGTGTAAATGAACAATATCATAAATAGGAATACGGTGAGCATGACCACTACCTGTTTCTGCTTAATATAGGTTTGGATGTATTGCCGTCTTTACAGGAAGGTGTCCAGGTTCCACCAAGAGGATCTACTTAATTCTGCCATTGCAGGTTGGTTTCAGGTTCTTAAAGGGCTTTTCCAGAAATAGAATAGGCCATCAATGTAAGATCAGTGGCATATCATAGTACCACCGCCGATCAGTAGATTAAAGGGGCTGTTCTTCCAAGTGCTACATCACCTTCATTGTTTACTGGGAATAGCACCATGCTTATGATAGTGGCTATCCCTGGTACTGCAGCTCAGTTCCATTCACTCAACTGGGACTGAACTGTACTACCAATAGTACAGTGTAACAATACAGATCTGTTACAGGTTGATCTTTCATAAAGTTTTATTCTGTAATAGAAAAGATACTATCCTGTATATTATGTGATTTATCACCATTATGCAGGGGGTGAATTCCTTATTGCTCATGCTCGTCCGTCATCTGACTCCCTAAAATGTGCTTTTGTGGTGACCCGTGATGGTCGAGCGGTGAAGATCCAGCGCACTATTTTCAGTGAGTGTTTCTACATCATGGCTATGGATGAACTATGGAGGACAACTCATAAGGAGAAGTATAAGGTGAAAGACAGAGGTGGGAGTCCTGCTTACTAATTAATAGGGGGTTAGACTGGATCATCATAGTACCAGAGGATCCTCCGGTGGGGTCAGTCTCTAATGCAAAAATGAACATAAGCCAACCAAATTTGGAGCCTAATGGGGTCTATTTCCTTGGGGTAGACCCCCATTGTATCTGGTGGAGCCAAAGAACCCCAGTCTGACATTGGTGCTGGTCATACTTTTATTATACTTACCAACAATCCTGAATTTACCAGTATTGGCATGATTTTTTAAAAACCATTCCAACTAATTGTACTTGCCCTGGGTAAATTCAAACTGAGAAGGGGTTGGTTTATGCAAAAAAAAATCCAAAAGTTGTTGTCCCTGCAAACACAGGGAGCATAAAGTCTTTATATCCTTATGGGTCCATGCCATATTGGATTCAACAATTCTACATTTGCAGACCAAACCTTAATCTGCACTACCAGCTATGACCACTAGACTGTTATTTAAAAAAAAAAAAAAAAAAAAAAAAAAAAAAAAACAATTTATGCCTTGTGATTTCTAAAGGATTATATAAACTCAGTGACTCCTCTTTTCCGTATATTGCCTATTTTTCTGACGTTCGCCAACATGTTACTAGCGTGGTCTGTTTTCCTTAGATTGAAGCGCGTGAGATGATGGATCAGATTGTTCACTGGGTGCGAGTAGATTCATCTACTTTAGGGAGACCGAAGCTGCCAGGAGCTGAACCAGTGAACTCTATGGCGGTGCCAATGATGCTGTTGAACCTGGTGGATCAGTTATGTGAGGATGATGAAGAGGCGGCAATGAAGTACGCGGAGTTGGGAGACTGGAGTGTGGAGAGAATCCTGCAACACGTACAGGTACCATATACAACAAATAATGTGGTGGGTATGGCTGAGACTGGATATGGCTGCGTCAGAACATGCGAACTACCGCCGTGACGCAGTCAGAGGCTAAAAATGTCATTCACAACTAAACCCTATAGTTATGTGGCGATAGCAGAGAATAGCCGTAGTAGTTATGGCTGTAGGTAGATAAATCAGGCCCCACTCAACATTTTGGGACACTTCTGAATCTTGCCCACTTGACAATTTCATAATATTCTTCCGCAGCGTGACGGTCAGGCGATTTTGGAGAACGTTTCTGAAGTTGGAAAGGAGCTCCCAGGATGCCTGGGCCGGCACCAGAACCCAGGTATGGTCAGCTGACACTTTGATGCTGAGATGTATGGCGGCTGCTCCTTCCTCGTATTTAATCTTCTATGTCTGTCACAGGACATGCCATTGAGGCGGGCTGGTTTCTTTTACGTCGAGCCTTCGCAAACAATGACCATAACCTGGGTAGGACCGCTGTGGAAAAATTTGTACTTCTACCCTTTAAGTCAGGATGGGACCAGGAGCATGGCGGACTCTTTTCTTTCCAAGATGTGGATGGACATTGCTCTACACAGGTGAGTACCCAAAAAAACTGCCATACAGTAGCTAAATAGTGACAAGATTATCAGTTAGGATAGGTCATCAATATCCGATTGAGGGTGCGAAACCCAGGAACAACTGTTCAAAGGGGCCGTGTCCAGGGGCAGTTCTCCAGTAAGAACCACTTACAGACTATGTACTGTCACGTTTATCGGACACATGGTATATTTGCAACTCAGTCCCGTTCCAGTGACTGTGCTTGGCTGGTAGTGAAAAAGCCACAGTGCTTGTCCAAATCCTACAGTCTCTTTATAGAGCTGATTGGTGGGGATGTCACATCCCCCAAGGATCTGATATTAAAGGGATCCTATCATTCAGACGACATTTTTTCTGAGTACCACGTCGGAATAGCCTTAAGAAAGGCTATTCTTCTCCTACCTTTCATTGTCTTCTCTGTGCCGCCGTTCGCCTACAATCCTGATTCTTGTCGGTATGTAAATTAGCTCTCTCGCAGAACTGGGAGCGTCCCCAATGCTGCGAGAGAACTCCTCTTCTTCAGCAGCGTCATCTTCAGCCTCTTCTTCCGGCGGTGTCTTTTTACTTCTAGGCCTTGGGCAGAGCAGACTGCGCATGCCCATAGGCCACAAGAAAATGGCCGCTTGCATAGTATTGTAAGCGGCCATTTTCTCGGGGCCTGTGGGCATGCGCAGTCTGCTCTGCCCGAGGCCTAGAAGTAAAAAGACACCGCCGGAAAAAGAGAATGAAGAGGCCTTTCCTGATGAAGATGGAGGTGGCGCTGGAGAGAGTTCTTTCACAGCATTGGGGCCGCCCCCAGTGCTGTGAGAGAGCTAATTTGCATACCGAGAGAAACCGGGATTGTAGGCGAACAGCGGCGTGGAGAAGACGACGAAAGGTAGGAGATGAATAGCCTTTCTTAAGGCTATTCCAACATGGTACTTAGAAAAAATGTCGTCTGAATGATCGGATTCCTTTAATGATCTACCCTAAGAGGCTATTATTTTGGGTTCTCTAGCAAATGGGGCTTTATCTCGTTTTCCATTCTCTAAACTGATCCTGATAGGATCAGAGGTAGATATTGAATCAGCAACACGGTGGCTCAGTGGTTAGCACTGCAGCCTTGCAGCCCTGGAGTCCTGTGTTCGAATCTTACCAGGAACAACATCTGCAAGGAGTTTGTAGGTTCTCCCCATGTTGGCATGGATTTCTTTCCATTCTACAAAGACCTATTGATAGGAAAAAAAAAAAAAAAAGCACATTGTGACCCTTATATGGGGCTCACAATCTACATAAAGGAAAAAAAAAGTAGATATTGAATCAATTAGGCTGAAGTGCACAATCTGAAACAGAGCTTGTTCCATTTATAATGCTGGTGTCCTCTTATTGGCAGGGGGTTATTGTGTCCATTCAGGAACCTGGAAGAATCGGGCACGATTGCATGCTCTGTACCCCTATAGTTATACTTCCACATAGAACCAAAACTAGCTAATGGAGTCTACTGTGTTCTCTATAGCCTGTTATATTGTAATAGTCAGATGCAGTATATAAAGATTATTTTATAGTCTATATCTATATATTGTGATTGTGTGTATAGTCTATAGGTAGCTTTGTAGTAGTAGCAGTGGTGCGGACCCAACCAGGCAGAGACAGGGACACAATGTCTGGTGCAAACAGGTTTATTTGGAAAAATATCAAAACAAATAAAGCTTCACTTCAGGTACAGAATAAGCAAAATAAAATACAGCCTTAACTTCAGGCAAAACGTCAAAGAAAACCCTGCTTGTCCGAGCACTAACTAAACAATAAAAAGCTAACTATACATGTGGTTTACTACCAACCGCACGAACAAAGAAAATAGCACAGTACGGTCTCACCAAAATCTCAGTATTTCAGGGCAGACCCAGAAGCCTCCTCTCACTACCAGGATCTGCCCTGAAGTGCAGCCTCTGCAGCCTTTTATGGACCAGAAACAAGCCCAGGACCCACACCTGGGGCTGAGGCCTACTCAAGACCCGCACAGGACCACACATATGTCAAAAACCTTGGGGAGATATACTGGGCCTCTGCCTATCATTGTCTCACAAGTCATATGGTATGTTTTACAGCTGGAGTGGAGTATGAAGCTGTGGTGGCCACACACAGAAGCTCTCATTGCCTTCTTGCTTGGCTATATGGAAAGCAAGGATCCAGATCTGCTTGACAACTTCCAGAAGGTCTTCGATTACGTGTTCAGTCGGGTTAGTAGAATATGGAGTGATTACTTTTCACAATTAGCAGTGGCACAGATATACAGTACAGCCATTTGTAGGCTGGGTTATCACATTAAACAACTGCAGTTGGTTTGGACAATGGATGACCTCTTTTGGGGGTCTATAAAACTGGGTTGATAGGATGATTGATGATATTCTCACCACATATCCTCTGCTGTTTCTAAATTTAGTTTTCAGACCCAGAACATGGAGAATGGTTTGGTTATTTGACTCAAGAAGGGAAGGCGGCACTCTCCATCAAAGGAGGGCCCTTCAAAGGTAACTTCAAGATCACATTGGATGATCTGCTATGTTCAACTGACATATAAGTCAGGCTCATTTGCATATTGTGAAATTAATGAATATCTCACAAATGGACACAAATTTTCATGGAGAAAAAAAACATTATAACCAGGTGAGCCTGACCCTGTCCAACTGTGTTGCTGGTTTAATATGCTGCAACCATCTGGTGACAGACTCCCTTTAAGACACTTTTGTAATAATACCACCAACTCCATCTTCATAGTAGGGTAATACCTTCTTGAAGTGGTAAGTGCATTTTGATGTTATGGTGGAGCTTCCTGTAGTGATGTCCTAGGTAGGATTAATAACCAATGTCATGACAGAGCCTCCTCCATTGATGTTCTAAGTAGGATCTATAAGCAATTCCATTGTGGAGTCTCCTGCATTGTCCCAAGTAGGATTCCTAACCAATATTGTGGTGGAACCTTCTGCATTGATGTACTAAGTAGGATCCATAACCAATATCAAGGTAGATCTTCCTATAGGGACATCCCAAGTGAGATCCTAGCACTGGTAACCTTTCTTACAGCTTATTTAGTACCTAGATCAGATTTTGCAATGGCTTCTTGCTACTAGTCTCCAATGCCTAAAACACTGTAGACTTAGACAGATGATATCTCCTTCTCAGTAATAAATACCGTATACAGTCCTCTTTGCTTTCCTACATGTGAGTGACTATACATCTACTGCTTTTAGGATGTTTCCATGTGCCTCGATGCCTGTACATGTGTGAGGAGATGCTGACCAAACTGATAGAAGAGGAAGACAACAATGCTAGATCCCAATGAGCAGACAAGACATTCACCTTATACTGTGAAAACCTACATTTCTAGTATATGATCAAGGTTGCTATTAACTGTTATATATACCCAACATACAGTATCTGCTTTGGTGACCCTCAGCTGTTATCTTATCAGGGCACTGACAGCGGTGGAAAAAGGGAAGTAATAAGGATGTCTAGGTGGCATAAAAACCTTCAAGTAGTCTTGCTGCTGCTGATGGATCTTATTACAGCTTTAGAATTCTATTCTTTAAGGCTCACGTACCTTAGACCCCATGCACATGACTGAGCGTGCTTCCGATGTGGGGCTGAGTTTGCAGTAGGATGCACTTGGATGATACTCAGAATGTCATATGAGCGCAGTCCGTGATGCCTTAATGTCTATGGGGACTTCCGATCTGTTCCGATGGCCTGTAGCAGGATAGGACCTGCTCTATAGTCATGGGTCATTCTAATGGGTGCAGTATAGAAAATGTGACAGCAGTGATGTACTTGTAGGGGTCTCAGCCAAGGTTTATGTTTGTCATGCATAGCCTTACACAAATATGCCAAATATAAACAGTGGCTATCCAAGTAATGCACAGCCCCCTGTGAACCTCTAGAGTGAGGCCTGGTCATTTTGGTATTAAATGGGGGGTTCCTATTCATAAGTCCACCTTTTAGTGACCCCAATGAATAGCTTATCAAATCCACATTGATTTATTGTTGGTTACATAATAAAAATGAAAAAAAGCAACACTTCAAGATGGTGCCTACTTATTCCTGGGATGGGCATAGACAGTAACGGGCCCCTGAACACTCCCATAAAGTGGGTCCTGTTACAGAAGGTACAGATGAAGCAAACATTAAGGGAACACATGTTGCTCGCAGCGCCTTGCACATACTTTATTGGATTAGACTTTCAGTGTCTGTGCTATGCAAATATAGTGGAACACTGTGGGTGCAACTAATGTTTGGTGATTCAAAGATTCATTTTGTCCCTAACAGAAAGGCTATTCATCTCCTACCTTTCATTGTCTTCTCCGCGCCGTCATTCGCCTGAAATCCCGGTTTTCGCCAGTATGCAAATGAGTTTTCTTGCAGCACTGAATGCGGGCCCTAGCGCTCAAATAGCACTGGAGGCGTCCCCAATGCAGCCACAAGAAAAATGGCCGCTTACACAGTAAGTAACTGGCCATTTTTTTGTGGCCTGTGGGCATGCGCAGTAGGCTCTGCCCGAAGCCTACAAGTTTCAAAGCCTGCGCTGGAAGAAGACACAGGAAGAGGATGATCCTGAAGAAGATGGAGGCGGTGCTGGAGAGTTCTCTGGCAGCATTGGGGACGCCCCCAGTGCTGTTTGAACGCTGGGGGCCCGCCCCCAGTGCGGCGGGAGAAATCATTTGCATACCGACAAAAAACGGGATTTCAGACGAATGGCGGCACGGAGAAGACAGATCCCAGACCAGACACCCCTCCCATCTATTCAGATCCCAGACCAGACACCCCTCCCATCTAGTCAGATCCCAGACCAGACACACCTCCCATCTATACAGATCCCAGACCAGACACCCCTCCCATCTATACAGATCCCAGACCAGACACCTCTGCCATCTATACAGATCCCAGACCAGACACCCTTTCCATCTATACAGATCCCAGACCGGACACCCCTCCCATCTATACAGATCCTAGACCAGACACCCCTTCCATCTATACCGATTACACTGAGCCCTGGTTCAAATCTGCATTCGGTATTCTGTTCGGGGAGTCCGTATGAGGACCCCCCGAACAGAATACCGAACGCATTGACAAGCGGTGAGCTTATGAAAGTACATGGACCGCATAGACTATAAAGGGGTCTGTGTGTTTTCTGTGCGGTCTCTGCATGTGTCATGCGGAGAAAAAAGTACTTCATGAACTAGTTTCCTCTCCTGATGACTCATGCGGACACCATGCAGAAAAACACACGGACTCCATTATAGTGTATGGGGTACATGTACTTTCATTCCTCGCCACTTGTTAATGCGTTTGGTATTCTGTTCAGGGGGTCTCTATGTGCACTTCTCGAATGAAATACCAAATACAGATGTTATCTGGGCCTAAGTTCACATCTGCACCGGGCTCTCCCTCGTTTGGGTCCGCTGGTAGATGCAAACAACAGAGAGCCAGACTGATAATACAGTTTTTTGCACAGTAAATGCTGCCTGTACACTATATTGCTGATAATACAGCGGTTACCCGCGTACACCATTGACCATAATGGGGTCCACCGTATTCGTACTGAAAGCACTGTAAAGAGTCTTCTATACAGGACTTTCCTCTCGGCTGGTTTCTGCGATGTAAACTTAGCCTTAAAAAGAACAAACAACCCCCCCCCCCCATATGTCTCCAAACCCTCATTTATATAGGAGCCCCTCCCCCCCTAAACTTCTCTTACTCGCCCCACACAGATAACACCCACAAAGGATTTATTTATGTTATTGGTCACAGTGTGTATTAAGTCTGAGGATGCTGCATGGATTCTGCGTCAGAAAAGCTGAGACAACTCTTCCACAGTTCCAGGGTTTCCTTCTCCCCATATCAGGGAACTTCCCGGACCTTCCAGTCTAACTAACAGCTTTACACTTTAGTAATAACATGATAAGGCCGACAAGTGTGAGGAAGTGTATACTGCGGTAAAGCAACAGGAAACACTCTCACTTTACGACATGTCAATCACCAGCGATAGACCCTCCTTCACTGTATTCATTGGTTGACTCCCGAGTCAATTACAGTAACTGCAGCGTTGATTGGTTCGGCTTCCAATAGGACCCGCCCACACATATCGCTTTATTATTGGCTGACTGTCTTAGCAACCGGCTTGTGATTGGCTGTTCAAGTCTTGCGTAGTGATCGCTTCTGCACTTGCGCGAAAAGAACGTGAGACACTGAGACCTGCGCCATGAATATCCGGAACGCACGGGTAACCGGCAAATTAGGGGTGTCTTGTTATCCAGGGTGGGGGGTGTCAGGGGCCCGTGTGAGGGGCCCGTGTGAGGGCTGACACCGGGGACGTGCGGGCTGTCTGAATAAATCACTGTCATTACACCGGGCCGGGGACTCCCTCGAGTGGAGGGTATAAAGGGCTATGGCTGCATGTCCCATAATGCACTAGGCGCCGGGCACGGTGCCTTGTGATTGGCAGGGCAGTATGGCATTTGTAGTACATTGTAAGTGGTGTGAAAGCCGAGGAAGTGTTGAATCAATTAATCATGGCTGACTTTCCCATCATGCATTGCCCTGGCTTAATGGCCTCGTTCACACGGTGCAGTTTATAGGTTTCTTACTAATCATTATTCTGTATCCACAGACTAGGGAATACATGGTTATTGTGACCACCCAGATGAGGGGGTGTATGTGAGACCGCCCCAGATAAGTGAGTTTATGTAAGACCGCCACTCTCTTCTGTAGGACTGCTAGAGAGGGGTGCCCCAAAAGTTCTATAGAAGTGGATGAAATACTGGACAAGCATGCACATAGCAGCCCTGTCCACATGAGGCAGTAGTGGGCCCTGTTTGCTTGATTACTGTGGGTCCCAGAGGTCAGACCTCAATGATCAGACACTTCTCTCCTATCCAGTGGGTGGCACCACTGCTTCCAGAAGACCCCATTATAGTCAGTAGGGTCTGTCGGACTCTGTGTAACCGCTAGTTTAGCTGTTTGCCTGTCTGACAGACCAGAACAATGGACAGGTGTGAACTTAGGGCTTCAATATTATATTAGCTGTGTCTGACACCCAGGACACCCACGGGGAAGAGAGCAGCTTCCGCTTCACAGGCCATGGGACGTAAGTTCATCAGACCCATGGCTTGTTTGCAGCCAAGTCCCATTCAAATGAATTGGGCTAAGCAGCAATACCAAGCACAGCCACTATACCAATGTATGGCGCTGCACTTGGTAAGTAGTGAAGAGGCTGCTGTGCTTGTCTGACTGCTTTGGCCTCTTTAAGCCACTGATCAGTGGAGTGCTAGGTGTCAGACCCTCACTAATTCCATATTGTTCACCTAACGTAAGAATCGTGTGTCCATATTTTAGTCCAGGGTTTCTCCACCTTTATTATAATCCTTCTGATTGGTTATTAATATTAGATCTGCAGAGTTTCAGAACCCAGACCGCTTCGATCAGCTATTCACTCCTAGAAATATTCTCATTTAGGGAGCCGATCTCCTAACTCTTTGTACAAAGTGTCACAACCTCTTTAGATACTGCAGAACTTCCTCACAGACTACAATGAGGCAGCGCTGTCGTACCCAAAGCCTGTGTGTGCACACGAGACTGAAGCGTTGCAGATTTTGTGAAATTCTGCAATGTTTTACAGTCGCAGCAGAGTGGAGGAAGTTTGTAGAGGGAACTTGTCATCTAAATTTGGGACACTTCAGCACCAGCTGTTCCTTATGGACTGTTGGTTCAATGTCCCAAATATCTGGAAGAAATCTGCTTGGACGTATCCTTAGAGTTTCCTTATAGTTTCCCTGACTCTTTTTGACCTCTTGTCTTTCCGCAGCCCGAGGACCTGATGAATATGCAGCACTGCAATCTGCTGTGCTTGCCAGAAAACTACCAGATGAAATATTACTTCTACCATGGACTATCCTGGCCACAGGTAGGCGTTGCTCATTCGGTTGTGTCATGGCTTCTGCTTATAACAAAGATGACACAACCATGTTACACTAGGTTCACACCTGCGTTCAGGGTCTCCGTTCTGTGGTTTCCGTCTTCTGCATGCCAGACCGAGTCCGGCGGTGAACGTTTTATGCTCTCCGCCGCGGAACCGTTTTTTTTAAATCCGGACACAGAGTACTGCATGTCCGACTCTGTGTCCGGATTAAAAAACCCGGTTTCGCGGCGGAGAGCATGAAACGCTCACCGCCGCTCACGACCGGACATCTCTCTCACCCATTCAAATGAATAGGTGAGAAAGACTCCTGCAGGTTTCCGTCTCCTGCTCTGTTTTATGCAGGAAACGGAAACCTGCAGAACGGAGAGGAGAACGCAGATGTGAATGAGCCCTTAGGTGTGTTTGTAAATGGAAAATGGCAAATCCATGGGTATTTTGGGTGCTACAGTAAAGTTCAACATATACAGCAGTAAACCCCATTGACTCTAGTTTCATTCACACTGCTCGAGTACAGTGCGGCTACTCGTCGGCAGCAGGTTTCCCTGTTGTCAGGATCTTGTTTTTTTTTTTATAGTCCACTGCTGTTTGTTTGTTTTTTTTCTATTTTTTTTTTTTGTCCCCCTCAAAAGATGAAAAAGTGGTGCCATTTTTATTGAAAGGGAGTCTGTCAGGTTTGGAACACCTTCAAGCCAATAATATTGCCACGTAGAGGCCTTTAATAGGAGCAGAAACATTACTTTGTGGTCACAACCCAGTGAAGAAATGCAGAGGTGGTAATTATCTTTGTATGAATATGAAAATCAGCCTGAAAGTGCAGTGGGGGCAGGGACTGATTTACCAGATTTGCAACAATGATGCAGGTAGAGACTAAATATGTTAATCACAGCTAATCAGGCCCCGCCCCCAGTGCACTTGCAGGCTGATTATCTCTGCATTGGTCTGTAAAGTAAAGGCTCCTGCATGGCACTATTATTAGTTTAGGAGACATTTTAGACCTGACACACTCCCAGTAAATTTGCTTTCTGTATTCCAATACTCTATTCTTTTTTTAAACTTCTGCACTTTCATTGATAAATCTACCCCTGTGTGTCCATATGGTTGCCTTTACCCTGCATGGTGATGTGAAGAAGGCTTTAACGTGTTTCCTTGTTACTGTTTTCTCATAGCTGTCATACATCGCTGAAGACGAAAATGGAAAAATTGTTGGTTATGTCTTGGCAAAAATGTGAGTTTTCCACAGTAATTCTATACTTCATTATAAAACATTTTCCTTAGCTAGTCTTTTTTCCCATCTAGGGAAATTAATTGCTATCCATACCATAGAGGCTAAATACTTGATCAGTGGGGTCTGACTGCTAAGAATGGGGGTGGGGTGAATTGAATGAGATGGCGTATACATTCTGTATAGAACGGGCATGCTTACATTCAGGCGAGGGCAGTAGACAAGCTCAGTGCACAATAGGGTAAAACACTCCCGTTCTCAGCAGCCAGACCTCCACTTAATCCTCTGTCCTATTCTTTGTGGCGTAACCCCTTTAAGAATCCGATTTTCTGTCACTCACGGTCAGCAGCATATGGCAGCTAGTCTCCGCCCACCTACAGAGAGAGCCTGCGGAGTGGAAAGGTGCTAAGAAATGCAGAATACAAGTCACAATGGCCAAAAATAGTGTCACTGTTATTTCAGTGAAAGTCACTTGATATAGGGGGTACGGCTTAATCCAATAAGCGGCCAGCTTGATGTGAGAACTGTCTTTAAGTAGTAGTTACTATTGGGGGGTTTAACATTGTAGACCTGCATCTGAACTATTCCTCTTTAATGGTTTATCTCTTGTCCTGTGCAGGGAGGAAGATCCTGATGACGTCCCTCATGGCCATATCACCTCCTTAGTAAGAGGCCCTTTATGTTCTTTATTATATCTGTGTGTCCGTCTGGTAGCTCTTGGTGGTTTTCTGTCTGTTTAACACTGTAAGACACATTCATTGCTGGATCAGTATATAATGGTTCCTTACATATACCCAGGCTGTAAAACGCTCCCACAGAAGACTAGGCCTGGCTCAGAAGTTGATGGACCAGGCTTCCCGAGCAATGATTGAGAACTTCAATGCCAAATATGTGTCTTTGCATGTGCGGAAAAGGTAGGAGACTGGTGATTTCTCTGTAAATATTGCATGGAAGGTAAAATGAGTCTTATGTACTCATACGGTACTGAACGTTCCCCACACAATATGCATGGCTTCCAAACTATATATTACTGTGTGACACTCTGCAGCGTATTCTACAGAAGATGTTTGTCTCTGTTGATGCCTCAGTAATCTATGTCTTTGTGCCTTCACTTCACAGCAATCGAGCGGCTCTGCATTTGTATTCCAACACATTGAATTTCCAGTAAGTCGTTTCCTTCTTTTAATTGAAGTATATAAATAATATTGCCATTCAGTGCTTCATGACATTTCGGCTACATCTTTGTAATTCAGTTACGAGCAGTTTCCTTCTGTCCTCTCTGGAAGATCTAGAGCAGGGCACTGAGAAACCAGTAGATGACAGGATCAGCCATGGACTCTATTCTAGTCTATGGGATCTGTTGCATTCTATTAGTGTCAGTCACTTCTTCACCTCACTGTTGCAGAGGTCCCCTTATCCCATTCTTTCGTCTGGGAACAGACTGTATATATGTGTGCTACATAGTGTCCAGCTGCCAATTGCAGATAATGATCATGAATATGGTCAGGATGTAATTCGGCGGGGCTGTTTTGTTGCAGTAGTTTGTCTGTTGCAGACCAAATTGTATTCACTATTTTTAGCTGTGCTGTAGCAACTCTGATTTTGTGCTGTATGGCCACAAGTCACCATGGAGCCCTAAGGGAGCTTCATTCTCAGCAGTGATATCTGATTGACAGGTTGTAAAATTAAGAAAGGAGATGTCCCATGTCCTAGTGTTAAAGGACATGGGACATCTTCTTAAAGGGGTTTTCTGAGAATTGGCCAAAAAATTAAACAAATATGTTGGTAACTGCCATGATGCTTACCTTTATCATCTTAGTTAGATGCAGGAGCATTTTGGCCTCTGTTTATGGAATTAACCATAACTGCTGTACCCTTATGTAACTCCCATCCTGGATGGATTCCTTACTTCTGCAGGGGTTGGAATTGGGACCAAGGTAGAGCTTATCATTGGTGACTTCTGTCCATGTATCAGCCTTATAAGATTTCTGAGGCAGTGGACATGGCTGAGAAATCCCCTGACATTGCGTTGCCACTGCTGAACTCTGTCCGCCACCCTCCAGCAGCTGGGAATCTGTCCTAGGTGGGTTTTAAATAGAGGAGAGGGTATTCCAACAATGTAACCCCTGGGGCTTTTGCCAAGGACTAGAGGCTCTCACACCATGGCCCATGTAATAATATGAGGCGTAATATGGACTGGCTGCTTTCGTTCAGTTTAAAGGTTTCTTATCTAGTTCACTAAATGGCTGCATTTCTTTACAGAATCAGTGAGGTGGAACCCAAGTACTATGCTGATGGTGAAGATGCGTACGCTATGAAGCGAGATCTCACTCAGATGGCCGAAGAGGTGAGTTGGTGTTGTCGGTCAGAGTATAGCATGTAGCAGCATATGTCAGGACTAGATGTTCCGCATTCTTCCTGCATGTCCGAAATGTACAAAACAATTGAAGTAGCCTCTGTAGATGCTGCTGTAAGATACCACGGTATAAGATACACAAATGCATGATTAGCTAGGTCTGAACCCTAGATGTCCCTAACACAGGTCTGTTCTCTCCCTAAGGGAAGAGAAAGCGTTTTCATGTCACTTGTGGTTTTCTGCCAGCCTTGCCGCTTACAGTGCGTGGGCCATCACCCGCTCCACATTCATCATTATTTTACAGAAGTCATTCCCTCACAACAGATCTACTATATTTCCTGTTTGTGTCTCTCTCTCTCATACAGCAGTTGAGGAAACAGATGGAACTGAAGGATAAAGGTCGGCCGCAGCCCTTGAGTTCAATAGAGAATAAATCTGACAACCGATCTGGGCACGTGGGGGACTGCTGCCGGGATGAGAAGTGTATAACCAACGCTGGCAAGCGTGATGGCACCGAGGACAGCGGCGATAGCAAGGATGTTAGTGAAGTCAGCGAAGCCACAGAGAGCACTGACGTCAAAGACAGCTCCGAAGCTTCAGACTCTGCCTCCTAAGGCTATATTCACACAGGTCAAAAATGACTGTCACACACATTGACGTCAATGTGTCTACTCAAGAGTCCATATTTTGATGGTCTTTTTTAACAGACAGTCAAAAAATAGAACACGCCCTATCTTGATTCATTTTCACGAATTCCACAGTAGACGATCTATGAGGAATCCGTGAAAACTAGTCCTAGATGGATGCGGAACGGCCATAAAAAAAATGGACTGTTTCATCCGTACTTCTTTTTTTGCAAAGTTTGTGTGAATGTAGCCTAAGAGGGATGTCCACTGGTGCTCATTTACATAAGTGAACAAGAAACCTTCCTGTACCCGCTCTGCCACAACATTTTATTACAAATCTTCACAGCGCTGCACAAAAGAAGACAACTGACTAAATCTGATGTGTCCCAAAAATGACAAATTTGTAAATACAAAACAATATTAAAATATCTGACCTCTATCTGCATAGTTGCTGACCATTGAACAAAATGTCAGTTTTGATATATCCTTTGGTATAGTTGTTTGTAGGGAGAATTTCTAGGGGGTTACTGGGTCTGTGATATGGATGACTTGGTAAAGATCAGCAGTAGCAGATCAGCGCAGGTACAACACCGGGCACCCGCTGATCAGCTGTTTGATGTTTTGTCATCTTAGGCCAGTGATGTCACTTTCATATTAAAGTTCCTCAGGTTGAATTACAATGATAAGCCAAGATTCCAGTGTGAAATTAGTAAAACATGGCTACTGTCCACCTGAAAGACACAATGCTTAGGTGGGGTGTGGTTTTACAGCTTGCCTTCTTTGAAGTGGAAGGGGTTGAGTTGCAATAGCGAATCGAGACTATGGACAATGGCGGATTTCTTTCTGGAAGAAAGCACCAATGTGTTGGTATCTCCCCAGGTTATTATAAAACTGAGTGATAACCAATATGTCCTCCACCCAGATTCCTGTATGGCCTTATAGGTGCAAGGATTTGTTATATTGTACATATAGTAGAGCTGAGTTTGTCACAACTCATTGCAGCAATGTATTATCTATAACTTTTCCCATACACAGTACCAGGTATTGACTTGTAATACTACAAAATTGTATCTATGTAGCTGGCAACATTGGCCCTAAAACTACTACTGGGACACCACTTGGCTCACACATAAGCACCCCATTTTCTGACATGCATACCAGGATGGGTGTTAAGGGGTTCCAGGGAATTAAACAATATGTCCATTTTTTTGTTGCAGACAAGTAACTTCCTTGATCATTCTGGTCTTCATCTATAGGACCTCATTTTATTCTGACCTGTGTACCATGACAGCTATTAATCCCTTCCCAATATCCACCATACTAGTCTTTAAAGATGGCGGCTGCTCTGCAACTGAGTGGCCACCACAGCCAATGGGTCTCTGTAGAAATGTAATGAAAAGACCTGGAGCTAATACCCACTATCAACAGTTCACTCTGATCACAGACATTGCACTTAATGGTGGTCCCGAAGTTTTTAAAACAAAAAAGCCCCCACCTCCAAGGGCAGGAGTTGTCCTATTCCTTTGTCAACTGAGCAAAGTTTTGAATTTTTTTTTTCTAAGAGGTTAAAATGTGAACAAAAAACAAACTATGTAAATTTGGTATTCTCAGAAAGTGACCCATAGAATACAGAATGGGGTTAATGGCAGTATTAAACACATCTTTTTGAAAACTAAGAAAGAAAAGTACCAGATACAATACAGACTTTAGGCAAGAGCATTCTGGGAATTACACATCTATTGGGGAATATAGGTATATGGCCCTTTCCAAATATGTTCATAAAAAATATAATACACACTTATGTAGTCTAGACTAAGAAAGGTAAAGGTGGGATCCCCACCCATATGAAAAATAGTCTATTAGGGGTCAAGGAAGACAAAGGCTATAGATGCAATTAACGCCTTGTTTTCCCAGCACCATACAATTGTCAGACTTGGACAGGAAAAACAATATACTGATCAGGGTGCCTGTATTGCATTCCCTTGTTATTTTATCAGCCGATTTAATCACATCCGTTAATTCTCTTTGGACGTCATATCCTGCATTATGTGTTTTTAAGATATCGTTTAAAAGTTATATTTTAATGACTCCCTCTGTGATATAATTTATAATAATTTCCCCCTCAGTGATTTGTCAGTATTATCAGTCACAGCAGAATCTCCTAAGAAGTGCTACATAACAGCAATAAGAGCTGTAGTGCTCCACTGCAGCATGCAGGGCCGCAGCTCTAATGAGGTGAGGTGGCCGCCTGGTGGCCAGGGGTCTTTTAGCCTTTTTTTTTTTTTTTTTTTTTTTTTTTTTTTACCTAAACTAGTCCAGCACTAGTTTGGACCTCTGCTTCTGAGCACAGGAGGCATCATCACGCTGCCTATACTCAGATGCAGACATCTTTTGCCGGGTGAAGAGGAGGCAGCACCGGAGCATCAGCAGCAAGGGATCGCATGGTAAGTAAGTAAATACTTTTATTTATTTATTTTTTTAATTTAATAGGCCGCTATCTGCTAAATAGGGCGCTGATCCCCAGCAGATAGAGGCCTATTTACCTGCCTCCCCGGGCCTGCTCAAAGAAAAAAAACCCAATGGGGAAAATAAATATTAAACATTAAATCCTATAACGTATAAGGGACTTATGCCACCGACCATGAGTTGATGATAACACACTAAGTAATGCGATGTTAGAACTTAGTTACTTTTTGGGATTGGCAGATTCAGTTCTGTTTTATCAGGCTCTGAATAAGGAAACATACAGGGCGTTTCCGAAACGCGTCGGCTGTTTTGAACAACATATGGGAAATTTTAAATATCACGTTTTTTTCTTAATTTTATCATGTCAGTTTGACATGAAATGTCAATGAAAGCTAAGTTTTATGGAATCACCGCTTTGCTGGATATTGTCCATGGTCTACATTTTGCTTCCAGCTGAGGGAGCTGTATTTCTGTGCATTGCAGCGTTTTGGATTCTGGAGATCACAAGTCCCATGAGTGGGCTGCTGTAGTTTCCACCTTTCCTTTGTTTATCTATGCATATTTCGCATTGACTGGACTGTGAGACACGACCCACATCCGGGATGGTTGGAAGGTATGTACTGTGTGAGGGCGCAAAGAAAATTGGCGAGAATGGGTAGAGTCAACATATCAGTAGGCGGAGCTGAATTTGCCATGGTGGGCATAGTGCACCATACATTTATTGTCCCCTTTCTGCCCTTTGAATGTTGTGAGGTTATTCATTATGTGTAATAATACCTAACAGTGTATTATGGGGGCAGAATGTTTATTTCTTCACATCCTAATTCTCAGCATTCTATTACTAATGAAATACAAAGACTGAGAAACGTTCTGTCAATTCTATACAGGGCTAAATAAAGTTTGTTTATTAAAAAAAACACAAAAATAAACAAAACAATTACGGCAGTCGTTCCTTACAGGTGTTAATAAAGTTTGTTGAAAATAATGCTGCAGACGGTCATTGTTGCAGCAGGTTGTTGATAAAGTTTGTTGAAGGGGGGAAAAAAAGCTGCCGCGTATTAGACCCGGAAGTAGTATTAAAGAGCAAACATCAGCACGTGAGGACAAGCAGTGGTGAGTGCGGGGTGATGGCAGCTATTCCGCTGGGCTCTGTACACAATTATAGCGGGTACATCGGCTTGTACAGGGGTCACTGTCACCTTCTTGAAATCCTTTTGCCATATTTACAATGATAGAACTAGGGATCGCAGGAAACTAATGGAAAAGCTTAGAGAAAGCTAGTACTGCGTGCAACATGCCCCAAACCTCTGCAGCCAAATACTACTAGGACTACAGCCCCCCACCAGGCACAGGATAAGGCTCTGAGCCCCCATTTATGTGGAGCCATGGATGTCTATGGGACTGATGACCATATCATGCAATGTCTGCCAGCCCCATAGATTGGACAATGCGGTGGTGGACATGGCGGTCGCACTCTTTTACGTGTCTGTGATTTAGCTACAGTGCGGACTGGAGTAACACACGGCTATACAATGCACACACTATTTTTCTGTGCGTCAGACAATACTTTCTTTTTTTGTTCCTTACAGAAGCTTAAAGGAGTTAAGCTTGGATTTTTCTTATAGGCTATTCTTAGGATAGGCTGTACATTTTGAATAGGTAGGTGGCTGAGAGTCGGACCCATCAAGAAGCTGTTTGGGGTTGTGTCTGGTCCTATACAGTACACTGAGCCAGAAGCAGCTAGTTCAGTACGTTGTATAGTGGCTGGATGGCATTACTGCAGCTCTGTTCCCCTAGAGCCACTGTATCTGCACTGGGCCGCTATACAGTGTACTGAGTTATCTGCACCCGGCCATTATACAGTGTACTGAGTTATCTGCACCAGACTGCTATACAGGCTACTGCGTTATCTGCAATTCTGCACTGTGCCGCTGTATAGCGTACTGCGTAATCTGCTTCCAGCTCTGTGTACTGTATAGGGCTAGGAATAGATAGAACCCCAAACAGCTAAGTCATGTGATTGAAAATCCTGGACAATGACAAATATATGTAATGGGTTTTTCTCACAGAGACTCAAAGTGCAGGGAGCGTCGTGGAGTAGGGAAATTAGTGGCTACCATAAGGGTCAGTTGTTTTTACAGGGAGCCAATTTACTGATCAGTATGTTTTTGGCATGTGGGATGAAACCGGATGAACCAGGTAGAAACCCACGTAAACACAGGGAGAACATACAAACTCCATTCAGCTGTGGCTCTTGGTCAGGACTCAACAGTGCCAACCACAATGCCTTTACAGTAATATAATCCTCATAGTCACCTCTCCGATCCAGCAGGGAGTTGCCATTCAGATCTCAAGTCTTTGTTGAACTCTGGCCCACGTCAGCTGAGCAGAACTGCAGGCCAAAGGTCAGGTAGATCAGGGATCCAATAGAGACTCACGACTGGGTTTCCAGACGAACAGAAGTGACTAAATATTTTGTTCATCGTTTGTAGGGGGCAAAATATTGTATTGAAACACCCCTTTAAGAAGTCATATTGTGTTGCCTTTTTTCTGCATATTTTAATGTCTGCGTTTTCATTACTTTTCCTCAGAATCCACAAGATTTGATCCACTGCTGATCTTAGAAAAATAAATAAAAATGAAGACTGAAGAATTGAAAAAGAAACCTAAGAAGGTTAAGAAGACAAAAAAAGTTCCTGAGGCCTTGTGAGTACACATCTGTGTTTGTAATAAGCCTGTATGACAGGGGTCATATCAGACAGTGGTAGCCCCCTCTGCTGGTCAGGAGTCACTTTCTCCATGGCCATATACACTAATACAATAATTTATCTCTTTGCAGGAGCGAAACTAATATCCCAGAAGTTGAACCTGCAGCAAACAGTTATGTAGCGGGACAAGTGTCTGACAGCTTGTTCCCAAAAACGTCGGAGCAGAGTACCACAACGCTGTCATCTCTCTTTGATACCAAGGCTAGCTCCACTCAGCCCCTTTATGTTCCTGTTGTCGCTGTGAGTGTTATTCCAATATATTTGATGATATGTGACTGTATATAGGAATATTCTGAGGCTTGGGGTACATGGCGACATTGGCTGCCACTCAAAGATACAGGTTACCCTGCGACTCCTTCACTAATGTTAGTGAATGCCGTTACATTGCAGCCCTGAGGATGCCATAATCGTGAAAAACTGAGCAATGTTTGATATTCTTTCAACTGGAAGTTACGGTCGTGACATCCTGGTTGTTGCATTGCTGCGCCATCTCACTAACATTAATGAAATAGTTGCAGGGAAGCACCATGATCTGCACGGCAAAAGTCGCCATGTATTCCTAAACTTAAAGAGCTTGGATCTGGTTAGCAGAACACAACCACCTATGTCCACTGGCTGTGTCTGGTATTGCGACTTAGTCCCATTTAGGTAACAGAGACAGCCAATGATCAGGTGTGTTCAGGGAAGGGGGGTGCAAATTTGTTAAAATATTTTCACTTGGAGAGTAAGGATTAGCAGCCGCTCAGAAAAAACGGTAAGAATAGAAATGCTTTAGAAACTATCATTGGTCAACATGGCAGAGAAAACCAAGTGCAGCCTTCTAAGGAGCATTCATTTATATTCTACATCAATAGTCTTCATCATGTGGCTCCCTAAACCCTCTGGCATGCTGGGACTTGTAGTTTCACAACAGCTGGAGAGGTGCTGGTTGGAGATGACTGCTACAATGAGGTGATCTAGTTGCGGAGGGTCCATCCTCTGATAGCAACATTTTTTTTTGGTTTTGCAGACAAAAATTAAAAGAAAACTTCCTGAGCCGGATGACACAAAGCCAAGTAAGCAAACGGCAACCACAGGAGTGGTAAAAAAGAGCAAGGTTGCCAAGAAAGAGCTGTCCGTATCAGAAAAGAGAGTGGAGGACAGGTAAGGCCGGAGCAGAAGACATCACACATTATATGTTACAGCCTGTACATAGTGATAGGAAGAAGATTTGTGGAACACCGACCAACTTCCATCAATGAAGATATGAGATCTTGTTCCGGCACTCGGATCCCCACCCCAATGCAACAAAAAAGTGGAAAGTGGAAATCAAGCAGCTCAGGAGTGTCAATATGCTATGTGTAAGGAAAGTTGTTTCTGAAACGCGTAAGCCCAGTGATGCTTCCCTTTAATATTTAGCATTCTGTATTTGTGCTTCACCATAGATTTCATAAAAGTTTTAATTGAGACACTCCTGGGCTGCTGGATTTCTGCTTTCCACCTTTTTTTTTTTTTTACATAGTGATAACAAAGAAACAGCGACTAAGGCAGAACAGCAACCATATTGGATTTTTGCAATGGCCTCAAGTTGGTTTATGACTTTTTGCCCCTATAGGGAAGAATTGAGGTTAGATAATGGAGACGGCGTTAGAAGGTGCTTGAGTGTGTACATATGGATGGACTGCTGCTTGGCACATGGATAGTGTCCAGAGATTGGTAGATGCAGCAGTCATTGGCACTCCAGCTGCTATGAAACTACAAGTCCCAGCATGCATATAGATCTGTTGTTCTTGGAACTCCCATAGAAGTGAATGGAGCATGCTAGGAGTTGTAGTTTCACAGCAGCTTGGGGGGGGAGGGGGCGCGGCGCGGCTGACTCCTGTATTATCCAGCATGTGTCTGCAGTTAGTACTGCTTCCATTACTGGGGATTGGGTTTGAAGCTGCCCACAGGCAAATATCTGTTATGTTTGCTTTGCGTTGTCAATGTAGATTATTTCTCCAAGCTAAGGGGTAACTCCTGTCCCCTGACTACAAGGGGCCTTGCAAGTTCTCCCGCTGTTAGGACCCCCATGGATCAGCTCTAATGTGTGAGGAAACCTGTTCTGTTGTCCTGCAGCGCCACCCAAGGGTATATTAAATATTACACTGTAGTTTCATGTCTTTGCAGTACCCATATGTTCCAGGACTAAACTATTCACTGTTTGGACACCTTACTACTGGACATTGTGGGCTTGTCCTGTTTTACCTGTCTTGGTTCTGTCTTATCTTGGCACAATATCTGTTCTCAACAAACCTTTGTGTTATTCTAAACAATAAGTCATTTTGGGCTATTATAGGGAGCAAGCATTAGCCAATGCGGATGAAGACGAAAAAGTGAAGACCACTAAAGTGAAGAATAAGAACAACCCTGACTATGACACCATAACCCCGCACGATAAAAAGAGAATGATCATGGCCGAGCTAAGGGTGAAGAACAAAAGAAGCGTTTTCGTGGGTAATTTGCCAGTAGCTTGTACTAAACAGGTACGTGTTATTGCGGCTTGCTTGGTTTTGAAGCTAGTAGCCAGGTGTTTTAGTTTTAGTTCTTGTGTATATGTAACTGTATTTTTTCGTTTGTTAGATGCTGAAGGCTTACTTTAAAGAGTTTGGGCCGATCGAGTCTGTGAGGTTCCGTTCTGTGGTATGTTTTACATGATAAAGTTATGTTAAATGTGTAATGCAAAATTGAGGGAATTTGAGCTTAAAGTGGTTCTCTGGGACTTGCTTACTGATGACTTATCAATATGTGATCAATGAGGTCCGACAGCTGGGAACTGAGCAGTTGTTTGAGGAGGCCACAGCGCTCACAATCACTGTGGACTCTTCCCTGTGCTGGTAAAGACACGTTTGTCAGTCACATGGTACAGCAGCAGCTCAGTCCCATTCAGGTGAATTGCAATACCAAGTAAAGCCTCTGTGCTGTGCTGGATACTGTGCTTGGTGTTCTGTGACCAGGCTGGAGTGCTCACCTGACCAGGGTGTTGAACACTACTATCCAATCCTAACCGTTACACTTTAAAGGGGTCGTCCTATCTAGACTCTTACTTTGTAGCTGCTGTTACTGTCAGCTGATCACCGGTCATCCTGTTAATGGAAATCTCCCCAATGTCAGCTGATAGTGTCTGCACAATGTGCTTCATGGTTTACACTTGCCTGGCAAAAAAGGGAGATCCCAATCTGAGATCTGTTTCTTGTAATAGGGATATGGATAGGGATAAGACATCCCTTTTTATAGTAAAAATCCAAATTGCAGCCACTTTATTGTCAGGATATGTTGCACACTAAATGTTTTTTTTATATAATTTATATAATTTTTTTTCTTTTTTTTTCTAATAAGGCTCGAGCAGACCCCACCATGTCAAGAAAATGTGCCGCTATACAGTGAGTTGACCATTATTTTTTTAATTTGATTATATTTTGCAGCTGTTCTATAGATTTACACCCTCTCTGAGATATTACACTATATGGATGTTATGCATAACCTGGGCTTGTTGCTGGAGCTCACATGGTCCTGGGTACATGAGCTTTTACATACAGTGAAGGAAATCATTATTTGATCCCTTATTTGTCTCAATTAAAATTCTAGACTGTTCATGTCTTTGTCAGTGGGCGAACTTACAAAACCAGCAAGGGATCAAATATTTATTTCCTTGACTGTATGTGCAGGGGCTACTGTATTTAGGCTATTTGTGTAATACATCACTACGTGTAGCCACTCTCTGCTCTGGCTGCTAGGTCATAGTCCTGAAAGGTAATCCTTCCCCAACAAACATGTAACATTCCTCCTCGCGGTGTGACATCAAGAATAGAAAGTGTATTATATAACCTCAGTTATGTCAATTCTCTCCTAGGCGGGATGTGCATCCAAAACGGAAAAGCATAAATGCGTATGTGGTCTTTAAGGAACAAGACAGCGCTACGAAGGCTCTTGTAAGGTAATGTTCTTGGCATTGTTCCCATTCATCTCTTTCTGGATAACAACTCCTATTATGGAAGATGTAATGGTGGTCGCATAGCTTTGTGGCGAAGACATGTAACTAAAACAGCTTAAAAAAAAAAAAAAAAAAGTAACCTCAAGGGTTATATATACAGGATTTAGATTTGGAGGATTCTCCTTGTAACCACATATTGATAGTGACATAAAGGGGTTAATGGGGTATAAACAGTGTGTGTGAAGAGCTTTAGGCTGCTGTAAGATAGCACACAATCACGTTCCCCTTCTGGATCTCCTCCATTCCTAGGTTTCCCGCCAGTCTCTATCCTGGCCTCCATCAATGATGTTTCAACAGAATCATGTGACTACTGCAGCAGTGGATACGGCCGATGTCGCTGCGGCTACAAACTTAAAAAAAAAAATATATTAGATGAGTTCATGTAGTATTCACAAAACATAGAGAACTAAGATGTTCTGCAGCGTCCAGTAACCTGACCAGTTTTGCTTCTTGATATAACCTGCATTTCGCACCTTGTCATATATGTATGTACAGTATCTGGGTTTTTCCCTTAGGAACGGCAATGAGATCAGCAGTGGATTTCACATCAGAGTGGATCTTGCTTCAAAAAGTTCATCGGTAAGTGGCGGCTGTCTATGCCGCCATTGTACATGCTGTTAGTAAGGAGATGGTTTTGATTTTTATCTATTTGTGTGTTTTTGTTGTTAACAGTATGACAACAAGAAAACGGTATTCGTAGGAAACCTCCCTTATGGTAAGTTGGACTCCTCTGTGGTTGACTGTAATGCTATAGGGGCCCATACTTTACAGCTTATTGTGTTAGTGTAGGTTCACACATGGAGGCATTGCTGCAGAAAACTTCCAGAAGAATCTACAAGCATAGGTTTTTCTTTATTTTGCAATTTTTATCTATTTTCCGCTAGACTTTCTGCACGAAACAGCTGATCATGTAAAATCTATGTTTCTTCTTTTATCCTGCATGCCCATGGCAACACTTCTCGGGTCCGACAGCGGTCTCTCTGTAGCCATTCTCTGGTGACATGTAACAACTGCAGCCAGAGTTTGAGCAGATCTAGTCCACTTTACTGCTGCTGTATTTACTGGGATTTTCTAATCCGCAGTAATTCCACATCATGTGAAACTAGCCTTAAAGGGATTACCTGGGGTGTGATACAGCTTACGAATATATTCCTGCACTGGTTAGGTTCCCTTGCAGATGACCGTATGAATGATCAGTGTGCTATCTGGGTTTTTCCTGGATAGCACAAAGACCCATTCATTTCTATGGGCCCGTACACATGACCGTCCAGTCCCCAAAATTTGGAACAGGTTTTATTCCTGTCGATTTTGCGCCTCTACTTCTGCATCTCCTGTTCATTGAATGAAAGGTGTCAGTACATGGGTGTTACACAGATAATGTCTGCGTGTCCAATCGCTGGGTTCCCCAGTGATCAGGAGGACTGAAAGTTTCACTAAGGCATCTTTGTGAATGGAGTGTCAATGACCGATGTCTCATTTACTTTTATGGAGCTTCCAGGACTGTAATGCGCCCGCAAACCCATAGAAGTGAATGGAGCCTTGTCCTATAAATAGGGTATAAGTGTCCATAATTGGACAACCGCTTTAACCAGTGCAGGGAATGTTCTGGTAAGCTTTATTACTTCTCTGACAACACGTTTTAAGGAATTTTCCCATTCCTAATATTTATCCCATATATACAGGTTTATGAGAACTGGGCTCTGCAGGTTCTCCTCAATGCTCCATGTGATTGAAGCGGCGGTGTGCATGACTGGGACTGCCTGGCAGCATGATTCCCTGCAGTTACATAGTAGTAAGGTGTACCACCACTCCATCCACAAGTAGCACTCTGGGAAACGTGACCCCAGTCTAGTGATTGGTTAGACCCCCAGTAATCGGATATTTAGCCCCTATTCCTTCTTTAAAGGATACTTTCTCACAGTAAGTCAGGACCCAGTTACAGATTTTTGCATCAGGGCCCATGATCTTCTTGTTATGCCTCTGCTTACATGGTTAGTCAATGTGGTAAAATTGCAGTTGTCCAACCGGTCATGGTAATTCTGCAGTCTTGCATATTCCTTCCATAACACAAGGGCAGCAGAAGAGCCAGACTGTTTCTATCTGATGTAACTGTATAGGGAATGCTGATGAATACAGTATAGTATTATGTTCAGGTACATGTTACTGTGAGGCCAGCTGCTCACAGGCAGTTATAGGTCGGAAAATATGGTCCATATATTTGCTGTATTTTCCAACTACACTTTGTCTGGAGATCTGGACTCCCAGTAATGTTATCTATGAATGCTGTGAGTCTCTGCCTGTACTGTAATGATGATGGGACTGTAGTGATGCAGTGACTCACAGCATTACCGATGGATAAACTATGATCCTCTGGGACATATGGCTGATATAGGGACCATGTTTTCCAGACTGTAAGTGGCCTTAGGTGCTTAGCCCAAAGCCAGATTGTGCTAACAGCAGTGAAGGTGAAAAAGCTTGGCCGTGGCAGTAAAGTTTCTATCTGATTTATTAAAGGGAGTTTCTAGGCTAAGAATGTAGATGAACTATCCTAAAGATAAGTCATTAGTCCCAATTGCCGACGAGCTGTTCTTAGCAGCCGATACACAGGCAGCAGGAATAGACAGACCAGAGTAATGGGAGCTGTGCTGCTGTGACGTAGTTCAGCCATTATATACGGAATAAGAACAGCTGATTGGTGGGGGTGCTGGGTATCACACTCATGACCTATCCTTACAATTGGTTATCAATAATATTAGCCTGCAAAATCCCTTTTATCAGATTTTTCTAAACAAGAGTCAGTGAGGTCTTTTTTTAATAAATAGGAGTTGGCTCATGTGAAATACCAGTCTACCACCAATCTATACTGTATAACCCTTCTCTTCTCAATATAAGACTCTTCTTTGGATCACATTTTGCCTTAGACATTGAAGACGAAGTCCTAAGAGAACACTTTTCTCAGTGCGGCGCTATAGATGGTGTTCGTATCATAAGGGACAACAAAACGGGGATTGGCAAAGGCTTTGGCTATGTGTTATTTCAGGTATGTAATGAGAATATACATTGCTCCAGTCATTCATGAATATTTTAGAGGCGATATATAGAACCGAACCACCATATAACATCCCTGCATTGTATCCATTATATCATATGTGCCCGTATGTCAATCGTCAGTCAGTGATGTAACGGGCTACTCCTCACTCAGTCTATCTCTATGTGGTTGGTGAAATGTTCTCTCTTCTAGACATAGAGGACGTCCCCTTGTCACTGTCACCGGTCTTTGTGTTGTCCCTTCATGTATTTGTACATTGTTATTAGATCTCCCTGTAGATGTCTTTTCTCTAAACTGAATAACCCCAAGTTTGTTAATCTGTCCTTGTACTCCATTCCCCTAATCGTCTTAGCCGCCCTTCTCTGCAGAGAAACCTTGAGAATATTTGTGAAATGAATCTCATAAGGTTCACCCACATTTAGCTACTAACAATGCACAGCACGACTTATACTGTAGGATTGACTCTACCAGGGTTGGGGCCCATAACCTGAGCAGCATAAGGATACGCTGCGAGTTTAGGAGCCTCAAACCCGGTGCCAGGTTCCTTTTAAAGACCTTTGATATTAGCATGGCTCATACTTTACTGGAACCTTACATTAGTGTTGGCAGCTGTTTGGTCCCTCCCCATATAACTGTTTATTGGAGATGAGCGAGTACTATTCGAAACAGCAGTTTCGAATAGCACGCACCCATAGGAATGAATGGATGCAGCCAGCACACACGGGGTTAAGCGGCAAGACGCCGGCCCCATTCATTGCTATGGGTGCGTGCTATTCGAAACTGCCGTACTCCCTCATAGTTACTGTTTATCCATGTGTTATTATGGCCTCCATGATGCTGCCATGGTCAACTGTCTCAATGTTCTTCTAACCACAATTTGCAGGGAAGTGACTCTGTACAACTCGCATTAAAGCTGGCCAATTCTGAGCTCATGGGGAGAAAACTCCGAATAAAACGATGCAACGCCAATGAGGGGAAAGGATCACAGAATAAAGGCAGCGTCAAGGAGAACTCGGAGACCCTAAAGAAAGGGCAAGACCAGAAAAACACATTCATGGGTGAAACGGCAGATGGTACAAAGAGTAAAAACAAGAGGCCAAAATATAGGACAAATAAAACTGCAACAAAGTCCATCAAGAAGCCAAACAAGAAGCAAAGTAAGAAGCAAACATTCAAGAAGCAAAGTGGATGGAAGAAGGATAGGAAGCCATAAAGACAGAACGTTGTATACCTCTCGGAGACTTGTGGCCCTCTGCGGAGTCTTGACTGTGAATTAATAAAACTAAAGGGTCAGGACTGATTTTACAGCTATTGTGGTTTGTTCTAGTTCTGGGTATTTTTTTCTTTTGTTTTTCCAGTTACTTGGTTTGGTTATAATCACATCATGTCTGGTCCATACTTCGAACGTATCAGGAGTATTCTCTGATATAGAAATCTGACATATGGCACTGTATGGTCATACTGCATAGTAATGCATTTACTGCAACACAGTAAACTGGCTCTGTCTACTGCACTTGTATACAGTAATAAAACAAATATGCTCTTTTATAACGTTTTGGACTCCATTAGGTGAATGGGGGCCTATGTGTGTGTTTGGCATGTGTACAGGAAACTGTCTCGACACATATGCCAGACGTGTTCACCATTTTGAATGGTGTGTACATAGGCTATGCAATGTACATCACTGTGCTTGGTAAGTACTGAAGAGGCTGCAGCGTTTACAGATATACTGGGGCTTGGGTGTCGGGGGGGAGGGGGGAACCGCAGTATTATTAAGTCACTGCAAATCCCATCCACACGTTGTGGGGGAAAAAAGTACAGTGGAAATGCTGCGATTTTCAAAACCATCACGTTTTTGGAAATCCAATTATGCCAAATCTCAGCATGCCATATGTATAATTGAAGCAAGAATCTGTGAAAAGCGCTGCAGGAAAAAACGCAATGCGGGAAAAATTGCAATACATTTCTACCGTGGATTTTCCCGAGTGCTTTCTTGCTGTGGCCTGCTACAATGGGGCCTTAGCCTTAAACAAATACCTAAGCCTTCTTATTGTGCAGTTACATACCAAGTCAAGGCCAAATCTGTGTTCTCCCAGGATTGGAAAAACTCAGATTACTGTAAAATGTACCGTATTTTACGGACTAGAAGGCGCACTGGACTATAAGGCGCATTGCCCATGAGTGCCTTATAGTCCGTCTCGGTTCATATATAAGGCGCACCGGACTATAAGGCGCAGTCCGGTGCGCATTATATGTTATTGAAAGCGGCGGCATGCAGACTTTGCCAGTGGGCCGCTTAACCCCCCGCGTGCCAGCCGCTTCTATTGGAAGCGCTCGGCAGGCGAGGAGTTAAAGGGGCTCTATCAGCAAAATCATGCTGATAGAGCCCAACCGTAAAAGTTATATTAAACTACCCCCCCCCCCCCCCCCCGTTTTAAAATATAACCCTGAAACAGAATGTGAAACTTACCGAACGGTGCAGGGTGGGCGGGCATTCAGGCCTCCTCTTCCTCCGATGTTCCGTCTTCCTCCTCCGGCGCTCGCGAACTGATAATGGCCTGGGCGCATGCGCAGTAGCCGTAGTAAAAACATTGATATTGCGCATGCGCCCAGGCCATTATCAGTTCGCGAGCGCCGGAGGAAGTGGTCAGGACATCGGAGGAAGAGGAGGCCTGAATGCCCGCCCACCCTGCACCGTTCGGTAAGTTTCACATTCTGTTTCAGAATGCCATGACGGGGGGGGGGGGGGGGGGGGGGTAGTTTAATATAACTTTTAAGGGTGCATTCACACTACGGAACGCCAGCATGTATCACAGCCGTACATGCCGGCGTTACAGCAGGGCTGCCGGACACTTCCCATTCATTTCTATGGGAGCCGGCATGCGAGCGCTCCCATAGAAATGAATGGACTGCTTTTTTCCATTCATTTCTATGGGGAGCACTCGCATGCCAGCTCCCATAGAAATGAATGGGAAGTGTCCGGCAGTCCTGCTGTAACGCCGGCGTGTACGGCTGTGATACACGCTGGCGTTCCGTAGTGTGAATGCACCCTTACGGTGCCTTTTATGTATGTATGGAAGCGGCACGCAGTCTTTGCCGCCGCTTCCATCCATATATAAGGCGCACCGGACTATAAGGCGCAATTACGATTTCTGAGGAAATCGTAGGTTTTTATGTGCGCCTTATAGTCCGGAAAATACGGTAAGTTTACCACTTGGCAGTATTCTGAAAAATGGTTTCTGTGTACAGAGAGTGAATGATGTCCCCTGAAACCTATTTTTTTTTTTTTTTGCTATTTTAAGCTAAATAAGTTCAAAATGTGTTAAATAATTTTATAATGTGGTTTTATACTGGTTGGAGGTTTGTATACTTCACTATGCTCTGAATAACTACCCAAAGATGGATCCATGTTGTAAGCCGATGGCTGGTCAGGTAATGGAGGGGGTGTACATCTCATCCAGACTACTCAGGTGGGTGAGATGAGAAAACTCCAGGAATGTTTGTTCTCAGCAGATAACTATTGTCTGCTGAGCATTTTGGTAAATGCTCAATATTGGGCTGGATTTTTAGGAATGACAGGTAGGTTGGTAGTGGGACCTGTCATTCCACCCCCCTCCAGTCCACACTTTGGGGATGTTCCAGCAGCGATTCAGCTGCAGAGGGTCTCCTCGTCAAGGAGGCTTAAGAAGCTAGCTCCAGCAGCAACACTTTGACAGTGCTTGGCTGGAGAGTGAAAGAGAGAGGTCATATTTTTGGAGCTGTGTCCTGAATGATTCTACTTGCTTTTTGGATTTCTGTTATTCTAGGTGAGGTAACCTATTCTTATGTTTAGTTAGAGCCTAGCCGGGCAGGGATTTATTTTTGTATTGTTTCCTTTTGTTGCTGCACTACCTTTTTGAGTGAAATTAAACTCTACCTTTGTTTTGGACTAAAAGAAACTGGACTTGTGTGTCTATGCCACCCCACCTAGCAACCCCAGACCCTGACAATGTGTATTAAGGTAGATTGAAAGTTACAGAATTCCTGCTATAAGAATCCATGTAGACAGACAGGCAAGGCATGCTGGGAGTTGTAGTTTTGCTACTGGTTAAAGTCAAGTGATGTAAGGTAAGGTATGATGCATCCGTGCTCTGTGAGTGAGAACCAGATTACTGTGCATGCATTTTATACTATTGTTTATTAAAGGGGAGCTGTCTATGATGAAGGTGAACATGAGGGATCAGCATAAAGCTGGGTTTACATTTTGTTGTTTATCTTCTTTCATAGATCTATCAGGAGGACTCCCAATTAGAGATGAGCGAGTACTGTTGGGATCAGCCGAACTGAACAGCACGCTCCATAGAAATGAATGGATGCACCTGGTACTTCCGCTTTGACGGCGGCCGGCCGCTTAACCCCCCCGCGTGCCAGCTACGTCCATTCATTTCTATGCGAGCGTGCTGTTCGGATCGGCTGATCCGAACAGTACTCGCTCATCTCTACTCCCAATGTACACCTCTAACGATAGGCTGCAAAGTATCCCAGTGTATAGGCATCCAGTGGGATACATTCCCTGTGCTGCAACTCTCACCAAGAGAGATGTTAAAGTTCATGTTTGGGAGTATCTTGTCACTGTCTCTATGATTCATGTCCATCAACCATAGGTTAATACAGACTCCATTTAACGGATATGTTTTTTATACTGGACCTTGCAGGATGGAATGGCGTAGTCTACTACGCTATCTGGTTCTGTCTGTCTAGCAGTATCCTGACAGATACCTACCAGATGGCGGCCAACAGGACAGACTATTTATTTATATAAACCTCTGTCTGGCAATAGTTGTCTATGCAACGCAGATTCAGCATCAAAATCAGCGCCAAAAAACTCTGTGTCAATGGACCCTTAACGTATGCCAAAAACGAGATGTGAATGGGCCCTAAGGCTAGGTTCACATTACATTTTTGCATCCTGTTGGACAGTTTCTTTTTTCTGAAGAGATCCAGACTGACTGCCTGTGTCCAGTGTTGGAGGAGGAATATTAGATCAGATGAGTTAATACACAAAAGGCCGATTGGCATGACAGATTCTTTCTCCTCTCTCTGTATATCATATACATGTACTGTTTTGCAGTGTGATTGTTGCAGACATGGCGCTCATGAATGGAGGGATCTGTCTATTGTCACCTCACTGTCCGTGCTGACATTGTGAGACATGGAGAGGGTTTTTTTGTACTATCAACTCGGGGCGTAACAATAAGCCCGGTTAAAGCTTACCTTAGCTTACCAAAAAGATGCCTGAACATTTTACATGCACAATCTGTAATGTCTTGTGTCTACAGTCATGTAATCCTAAAAAATGTTCTGGTGGATAGAATGCATTTTCTGTGGTCCTTGAGGCCAAAATATGCTTGGCTCTTAAAGGGGTAGGATAGGCCGTCAGAATTAGATCTATGGGTCAGTGCTGATTCTCCTGTTCTGATGGAGTGGTGAGCTGACCATCTGTGCTGTCACTCCATTGATTCTCTATAGAAGCATTAGAGATAGTCAAGCACAGCACTCTCATAGACAGTGAATTGAGGGGTGGGAACCATGCTCAGCCTGTCACTCCATCAGGACAGGAGCCCCAACAGTCAGACCCCACTGATCATGATGTTATCCCCTAATCTAATGATAGGCGAAACCTTCATAACGTGGTAAAACCCCTTTAAGGAATTAAATAGGTTGTTCTGGGAAGAGTTGCCATAAGGCTGGAATCACACATGCAGTTTCTTGGGCTAAAGCCAGAAGAAAAGTATAGGAAGGAAAGACAAAATACTTCTCCCTTCTGTTGTCTGGTTAATAGACTTCATACATTACCGGAGGCCATGTGCTAAAGTAAGCTTTTCTTCATTTCTTTACTTGGTGGAGACATTGATCTATAGAGCGCTACCTGCCAAACGGGAAGACTTATTTGCATGTTATACCGATATGTAAGAAATGGGTGAGCTTTTGTTTTTCTCATGGCTGTGTATCATCTGATTTCCCCCCACGTCCCAACCCATACTCAACTGATTTGGAGAAGGGAGAAAGCCACTTGCCAATACATCTTCCAAGATGGCGCCGCATGAGTGGCAGCCTTGATACAGAGCTCCAAGCTGAGAGCGACCTTTATCTTTCCTTTTTCACTCTTTTTGTCTGTATCTTCAAGAATCCTCTACTCAAGCAACCTAGCACTATGAATTAGCAACTATAATTGAAAGGAAGAACCTGCAGACTAATTTCTTTGCATCTATTGTTTGAGTTTTGGAAGATACCTGCTCAACTGGAAATTCCTGTGCCTTAATCCCCCCCCCCAAGTTAAGGAAGCCTGGCAAGAGACCAGCACCCTGTCTACCTGGATGACTTCAGACTTCTTTGGGTGGATAGAACAACAGTACGAAGAAAGGAGGAGTGCTTGCGATGAAGGATTGAGTAATTTTTGGAACATTTTTTACAATAGTGCTGATGCAAGATATCGAACTATCAGCTGTGAGCAGGAGATCTTATTACCTACCAAAGGAATGATCACATGTTATTGTGATAGCTGCATATGTCCCCCACCTCTGCAAAAGGCTGATTCTGCCTGATATATCTACATGCTGTGCCCCCCTCCTCTTGTCCTCCAACCACAGTCGGGCTGTATTAGCAACATCACTTCGAACACAGATTTAAACGATCCTACAGTTTGTCTTCTGTTTCTTTCTTCATAGTTGCTATGACTTGTATCTTTCTATCTGCCATGAGCTTGTATGTGTTTCTCTCTTGCTATATACTATTGTACATGTTGCTGTATCACACTGAATTTCCCCATTGTGAGGCTATTAAAGGATTCTTATCTTATCTGGGCATCTCCATTTACAGGATTGGACATGTTGATATCCAGCTGCCCTGTTTTTGTTTTGTGACTATAGTAGCATGTACAACATTTTTCTAGTGAGTAAAAGGAGCGTTTTCTTGAGGAGGTTTCCACGTTAAGGTTTTATGATGCAGTTTTTGAAGTCAAACTAGATGTGGATCATAAAGTGTGAGAACATATAGAGAACATTTGCTACAACTCCTCTGTTTTTTCAATTCACTTCTAATTTCGGCTTAAAAAACTGCATGCAAAAACCTGAGTGTGGAAACACAGACTAATTGTAGTGCACATTGTCCTCTCCTACTAGATCAGCTGTTATTCCAGTAGGAACCAATGTTGTGAGCTGTGTTCCCTGTTCTGTATAATAACACAGCCGTACCACTTCCTGTGAGCTCATGAGTGCTGTGTTTAGTGGCCAGAGGAGGAAGGGATGTGACTGCGGAGGAGCTGGGGATGAGGCTGGGGGCTAGTGGCTACATGTATTAAGGTGGCCCGGCTGCAGCTGTCAGAGGTAATATACAGTCCAGCACTGACGGGTTGCTATGTTGTTGTGGTTACCAAGGGAACATATGTTCAGCTGAATATGGGATTACTGTCACCTATAGACTGACCGTTCTTACTGTGTTGTACTATACTTGAAAGGAGTCAAATAATAGATTGCATAATATGCATTGTATTACAATGGGGGCTAGAAGGTACTACTTATTTATATGCATCCCTATATCAAGTCTGCCGAGACTGTATACAGGCGAGAAACATGTATATAAACACATCCTGCTGAGCCGTGATTCTCAGAGGCTTTATATAGGGAAGTTTGTGAACACTTAGCCGAGTTTTATCAATACTGAATAAGTTCTGAGTTTATAAGACTCCTAGATTTTGCATATGATTTAAAGCGATGTCCAGCGGGGTAAATAATTTTATATACTAATATATATATATATATACACATATATATATATGACTGTTCACATTTGTGTCAGTTTGGAGACTCCAGCGCAGTGTCCACTTTGTATTGATGGGGGACTTCTTCCTCTGCCAGTGTTAGGGTGCGTTCACATGATGTAACGTGGAGCGCAATCTGGCACGTATACACGTGTCAGCAGATTGCGCACTCAAAATGCTCCCATTCATTTCAATGGGAGTTAGGAGCGTATACGCCGCGTTATTTTGCAGCCGCAAAATCACGGGCGCCAAATAACGCGGCATATACTCTCCTAACTCCCATTAAAATGAATGGGAGCATTTTGCGCGTGTAATCTGCCTGCACGTGTATACGTGCCAGATCACGCGCAACGTTACATCGTGTGAATGCACCCTAAGTTTAAAAACGGACACCTGACAGAGTCCATTATAGTCAAAGGAGTCCATCAGACTATGAATAATTGCTTTTTTTTGCAGTCCACCCCTCCGCTGTTTTCCGTGCCATGACCACATCATGGAAGAACTGTGCTTGGCTGGCATTGTTACATGTTTAAAGGGATTCTACCATTAAAAAACTATTTTTTCTAGGTAACACGTTGGAATAGCCTTTAGAAAGGCTATTCATCTCCTACCTTTGGAAGTGCTCTCCACCGCGCCGTTCGTTCGAAATACCGGTTTGTACCGGTATGCTAATTAGTTCTCTCGCAGCGATGGGGCCTGCGCAGTACACTCTGTTCAGCGAAGACTTTGAGGAACATACTGCGCATGCGCAAAATTGTGGTGTCGGCACTATGGCTGCGGGCAGTACGTTCATCAAAGTTCGCCGAACAGAGCGTACTGCGCAGGCATCCGACATCAAGCTGAAGAAGGAAGGGGAGGATACAGAAGAACATAGAGGCGGCGTTGCAGTCGGTTTTCGAGCAGCAATGGGGACGCACCCATCGCATCTCCTGCGCTGGGGGACACCCCCATCGCTGCGAGAGAACTAATAAACATACCGGTACAAACCTGTATTTCGAACGAACGGCGCGGCGGAGATCACTTCCAAAGGTAGGAGACGAATAGCCTTTCTAAAGGCTATTCCGACGTGTTACCTAGAAAAAATAGTTTCTTAATCCCTTTAAGGGCATTGCATGTGACCTAGATTTTTGTGGCCACAGATAACTAGGGATACATAACAAGAAATGGCTGAATAGTATTTGTCATTTAACCAGCGCAGACATTTTAAGTTATTTAGAGCTTATTTATATGTGTTGGTTCCATTGCAGTTTTTTGTGACATTTTTTCACTAAAAATCACAGCAAAAGTGACTCGCAGCTTTGCAAAACCACAAGAGAACCAGCCAGTGTAAGTTCACCCTAAAAGGTGAAATTTTCATGTGTAACTATTGCTTTGGTTGTGTCACCCGAAACTGAATGTCATAGACCCTGGTCCGACCAAACTTCTTTCTATTGTATTATTATAATGATTTAGCATTTTAATATTTTCTGTATTTTTCAGTCTTTTATACTGTTATTATGTATTACAATTTTGTCTTTTTATAGTGGCCCACAAGATGATGGAGGGGCTTACGTCCTGTCTGAGTGACATGCTTGACAGCGTGAAGGCGGCACAAGCCAAACTGGACAACAGCCCCTTTTCCATGGGGGAATTTTTGAAAAAAGTGGGTGTCTCAAGTAACCAGCCAACCATAATAATGGGACGCAAGCAATACAAGTGTGATCTGTGTGATCGTTGCTTTTCTGATGCTTCTAACCTGAGGCGCCATAAAAACATCCACACAGGCCTGAGGCCTTATGTGTGTGACATATGCGGCAGTAGCTTTCGTCAAAAATCCCAGCTTGAACGCCACCGTCTGGTACACACAGGCGAGCGACCATATCGTTGTGCCTTTTGCACTAAAGGATTTAGGGACTCTACTGAGCTGAGGGTTCACTTTCGGGTGCACACGGGTGAAAGGCCTTACAGCTGTCCCATCTGCCAAAAGAGCTTTTCTCGCATCTGTTATATGAGGAGACATAAGGAAAAGCACACGAAAACTCAGCCAGTAATAATACAGAAACCTGAACATTGTCATGGAGTTCCACCTGCCAAGGAGAATGAGGAGATTCCTCAAGAATTCCAGTGTTCTTTCTGTAGTAAATCATTTGTGACAAAGATAGAACTTGACACTCATCGTCCTGTTCATCTAAAGATTGGACCGACGGGGCAGAAACTTTACGAGTGTGTCGAATGTAAGAAGTGTTTCAACAATTCCTCTAATTTGAGGAAGCATACGGTCATACATACAGGCAAGAAACCCTTCACCTGCAACATCTGCAATCAGTCCTTCCGACAAGCCACCCACCTTCAGCGCCACTACCTGGTCCATACAGGGGAGAGACCCTTCAAATGTTCTATATGCCAGAAAGGATTCCGCGATACCAGTGACTTGTTAAAGCATCAGCGCGTTCACATGGGTGAAAAGCCTTATCAACGTCCCATCTGGCATAAGACCAAAATACAAAGACAGAGTCTTCTGGATCAAGGGCACAGTCCAGAGGCCAGTCCTTTGTCTCCTCCCCAGTCCATGTCTACTGTGAATAAAGACTGCCATGGTGTGAAGATGAAAGATGAATTTTCACTAGACAAAAATCACTGGAAAGATGATAAAGACGATGACCCCGTAGAGGCTAAGCACATCAAAGACAAACTAAAATGCAGTCTATGCAGCAAGTATTTCACGAGGATTTCGAGCCTGCATCGCCACTACTTAATGCATACAGGCTATCGGCCTTTCGCTTGTCACATCTGCAGCAAGACTTTTCAGCAGCTCACTCACCTGGACCGACACAAGCAGATCCACTCCAGAGAGCAACATTATCACTGCACTACCTGCAAGAAAGCGTTTCGGGACTCCAATGATCTCTTGCATCACCAGCAGGTCCATATGAGGGATCAGCCAGTTAGGCTTCCCAAAAATAATGGGCCTTGTCCTCAGATGCCTTATGTAAGGTCCCCTCAGACAAGACATGGACAGGAGGCCGGTGAAGATGTCGATGATGGCAACTCGATAGAAGTGGTGTTGGTCTAACTCAGGGGTAGGGAACGTACGGCTCTCCAGCTGTTGCAAAACTACAACTCCCAGCATGCATACTGGCTCTGCTGTTCTGGGAACTTCTATGGAAGTGAATGGAGCATGCTGGGAGTTGTAGTTTCACAGCAGCTGGAGAGCCAAAGGTTCCCTACCCCTGCTCTAACTGGTGTAATAACCACCTAAAATTTACACTGGAAAAAAAATGTCAAATATTTTTGTGTGACAAATTGAGCAGATAGTAAAGTCACATATAAGTCCTTATATTGGGGGGGGGGGCTTTATTTCCACAACCCAATCTAATGGAGCTGCATCTCCCCTCATTTTCATTGCTGTACATTAGAGTTTGGACCTATTTGTTAAAGGGGACCAGATATCAGATTAATGGTATGTCCAGATGGAAGAATTTGAGATGGTTCACCACCACAAAATTCTCTCCAAAAACTGACCCTGTGGAAGCTAATGGCCTTGTGTGGGATTGTAGGCATGGTTAGCCTCATATACACTGTGGCTAACAAGACGTGAGCCTTATGCCGTTTCTGCTTTCAAAACCTCAACTAGATTGAGCAGGACATGCTGACCATGGGAAGCAGATTGGGGCTGGTTTTAAGGTGATGATTTCTCTCCAGATTTCTCCATCTGAACATACCCGTATGGTGGTTGAACCATGAGCAGCGTAAAATTCTGACAGGGTCTCTCCCATGGTAGATCTAGGCCTTTTCTGGAACACTGCAGTATTTCATAGTAAAATGTAGTTTTCTTTCACAGGGGACCATCGGGATAATGTCTGTGGTTCCGGCAGCATAAACCCATTGAAGGTTGTCCGAGCAACTAGCCCACCAACATGATCTTCTTTCTTTAGGTGTTTAAGTTAAGTGTCTTAAAGTGGAAATTTCTATTCTTTAATACCAATGTAGATGGTTCTAATTTGGTTGAAAGGAATATTTCCATGTTGCAAGTATATGGCCTATCTACAAGACAAGTCATAAATGACCCCTGTTAATGGCCACTAAGAAAGGAGAGATGGGCACACTTGTACAGCTCTCTCTATTCATGTGTATGGGAGTTCTGAAAGAGTAGCCAAGGCTGCCTTCTTCCACAGCCATGAATGTAGAGAGCCGTGTATGGGCATCCTCAGTGACTGGAAAACAGGGGCCAGAGGTGGAACCTGCAGCTATAGCACATTTCTAGCATGTCCTGTACCGTGCTGGTCACGTCAAGATTTGGAAGACAATGGGGAGGAAGATTTCATTAAACTAAGCACATCAGTTTGGTGCCATAGACGTGGTGCATACCATAGCTGTTTTTGTCTACAAATTTTGCTGCATTTTTTGAGCCAAACCCAAGAGTGGTTACAAAAGGAATGGGACACATATAGGAAGTTCTTACAGTTCTACCTTCTGCTTCAATCCACACCTGACTTTGGCTCAGAAAACCGCAGCAAAATCTGCAAAAACAAAAAAAACAGCATTTCTGCAACGTGGGACTTCAACCTAAAGGTGCATTGTTGTTACAGACTCTTTCATAGTCGATAAGTGTTTTTAATGACAAAACCCCTTTAAAGACCCCACCCCCCCTTGCACTATTTCAGTGGAGTACCCATTTGTTTGCACTGGGGCCAGACTCATGGTATTGACTTCTTTGATTTGAGCTTTACACAAAAATGTTTATAATGTCAAATATTACATTTAACTTCCTCAATAGTCCTCATGAAATTCAGAATTTAGATCAATCTCTAGACCTTAGTGCTTGCCAAAATCTCAATCCTATATAAATGTCTTTATCTTATGGTTTACCAATGGATAGTTTTTTTACCGTTCTGTTGCTCTCTCGTTTCTGTACTTAGAATAAAGCAGACCAGGGACCAAGCTTGCTGCATCTAACTGGAGACATCTCCTTAAATCTGCCGTAAACGTAGGTTCAGATTATTATTGCTGCAGACATGAAATGTACATCCTAAGAGAATAATAAAAATCTCAATGAGTAGCCATGAGCCATACATGCTGGAGTCACTGAGGGTTGTGTTTTGTTTTTTTTTCTGTTTAAATTTTATGATATTCTGGATTCTCACACTTTTAGATTTAGTTTTTAGATTGGTCATATGAATGTAGCTTGTAGGGTTTGTTTCAAAGGACATGAGTTAACTGTTCGATTGCCCCAGTGATTCTCCTCAAGAGGATGAGAGAACAAAAGTCCCCCTAATGCCTCCTTGTGAATGATGTGCTAGTGTAATCTCAGGCAGCTCCATAGAATGAAGGGAGCGCCAGTTATGCAAGCCCACTGACTCTCCATTCACAAGGAGGCTTTAGGCCAGGGCCCCAGACTGGCAACGCTGCAATTTGCGAAAAATCGCGGCATTGTACGGTGCAGGCAAAGTGGATGGGATTCATGCAAATCCCATCCCCACTTTGCAGAAAAGATCGCAGCACGGACACGCTGCGATTTGCAAAGCTGTTGCGGCTTTGCAAATCGCAGCATGTCAATTATATCTACGGAAACACCAGTGGCTTTCCCGTAGATATAATGTTAAGAGAAAGTCTGCAGAGGAAAACTACTTTCTCTTAAAAGCGCTGCGGAAAGAACCGCAATGCAACCGTGGGGCCTTAGTTGGTTTTTCAGTCCCCTTATCACTGGGGAACCTGGCAGTCGAGCCCCCAGCAATCGGACACTTATCTTCTGTCCCATGCATATGGGATAAGTGTCAACAACAACACAACCCCACTAAGGCCATCAGTCTGAAAATGGCCAGAAATAGGACATGACTTTTTTTTTTTTTTTGATGGTCCCTTAGAGGACCTTTCACCTCCTGGAGCACATGCGGTTTTATATACCGCTAGAAAGCCGACAGTGTGCTGAATTCCACGCACTATCGTCTTTCCCGTTCTGTGCCTCCGGTAAAGAGTCAGGAGGGCGTTTCTGACAGCCAGGAACGCCCTTCCTCACGGCAGTGTCTATAGCACTGTACTGTGAGAGGGGGAGTGTTCCGTACCTCCCAGTGATGACGCTGAGCGATGAGGAACACCCGCCCCCCCACAGTACTCGTCTATGAATGAGTACGATCAGGAGGGGAGGGAGGCGTTCCTCAGTGCTCTCATAGTACAGCGCAATAGGCGCTACTGTGAGGAGGGGCGTTTCTGACTGACTGTCATAAACACCCTTTTACGGTACCAGCACCGATAGCTCTTCACAGAACGTGAAAGCCAATAAGCGCTCTGTCTGCTTTCTAGCGGTGTATTACACTGCATGTGCCCCAGGTGTTGAAAGGTCCACTTTGAAATAAATTGCCAAAAAAATTATGTTGTGAATAGCCCCAGTCACATTTTGAATTTAATGCAACCATGTGACGGCTGTTAACATCACTTGTGTGAACAAGGCTTTAGTCTAATGTGGATTTCAGGAATGTTTACAATTTTGACCAAGTCTTAGGCCCCCGCAGACGGATGTGGGTTGTCCGTTTTTCCACCGCCCCATTCATTCAATGAATAGGAGCTGCAGAAGTATAGATGCAAACCCAGACAGAAGTCGGACCTGTCCTGAGTTTTGCAGCTCAGACTATCAGCGCACACTCTCATCTGTGTAAGGGTGCATTCACACTACCGATATGGTGACTGATTCTGAACGTTAAAACACGTTCAGAATCAGCGCATATAAAGCAGATCCCATTCATTTCAATGGGAGCCGGCATACGAGCGCTTCCCATTGAAATTAATGGGCTGTTTTTTACTCTACGAGCACTCCCATTGAAGTGAATGGGAAGCGCTCGCGTGTACGGCTCAGACTGAGCCGAGGGCCGGGCCCCTTCACACGGCGAGCCGTACACGTGAGCGCTTCCCATTCACTTCAATGGGAGCGCTCATAGAGAAAAAAAGCAGCCCATTCATTTCAATGGAGAGCGCTCATATGCCGACTCCCATTGAAATGAATGGGATCTGCTTTATACGCGCTGATTCTGAACGTGTTTTAACGTTTAGAATCAGTCACCGTATCCGTAGTGTGAATGCACCCTTATACACAGTCATGTGCATGGGCCAATAGAAATGAATAGGTCAGTGTGCTATCTGGGAAATACTGGACTGACCCATGGTCTTAGGACTGGAAATCGCTATCATCTCATCTGTGCACGCTGCCTTTCCATTCCTTGCCTACTGCACTGTGTGAACGCGCCCTTAGGATTATTACGCTATGGCGATTTTGGCCACGACACGTCACACAGAGAAGGATTTCCATATGGCGCTGCCTTCCTCTCATGTAATAAAAGTGAATACGGTCACATTACAGCATACTGCTTGGGAAACTGCGACATGGCGGACACAGAACATCCATCAGGGCCGGATTGCTGGAGAATGTGACATGTCCACCCTGCGACCTTGTAACCTCATTCGCTGTCCCTGCTGTGCTCATGTGACATGTGCTGTGGCCTTCCAGTGAGCACAGCTATAACAGCAGACAATGCACATTCTGGATATTACATTCCCATTTGGCTGTATTGCTATAGTGGAACTACAACTCCCAGGATCCCCCGCACCACTACAAGCTGCCAGGGCAGGCATCCACCACTGAGGTACATAACCAGCCAATCAGCTGCTTCCCTCTTCCCGCCCGGTTGGATCGTCACGTGACGTCATGAGGAAGGGGCGGGGCCTGACTGTTATGGTGCCGGGGCTGTAGTCCGTGTGTGTGAGTCCGGCAGGAGCAGGTAACGGTGCTGTGGGGTGGGCAGATAACAATGTATGCTTGGACCGTATGGTCGGCCTAATGTGGCACTACAGGTCCCAGCAGGCTCATAGTGCTGCAGGCTGGCAGGGCATGATGGGACTTGTAGTTCTCTGCACCTTTCAGACTAGCCAGGCTCCTGGAGATGCTGTAGCTCAAAGGGAAACTGGAGTAGTTGTTCCTAGCAACTGTTGTGTTGTTGGGGTAAACTGCTGTGATTGGTTGTTAATGGTGGGTGGGTGTGTAGCAGCCGCTTATCTCCTAATAGGTGTTAGTGGTGGACTTGGGGAAGATGGCGCCGCCCTGATCTAGAGGGGGGATCGGTGAGGGTAAAGTGCAGCGTGTCACAATGGCAACTAATCAGATCACTGTGAATATCATAAAGGAGGGCTACAAGTTGGTTGATATGGCCGCCACATCACTATTATGCTGCACCAGTGTTAAAGGGATTGTACTATAAACAAGATTTAAAGGGGTGGTCTGTATGAATGATGTATGGCAGGTATCAGGGTTCTGGAATGGAGTTGTGTAAATCAGGTGTGCGGTGGATCCAGCAGATGGCGCTGCCCTGACTTCAGGAGTGTTAGCTGTGCGGTCTGGTGGGCTCCTCCGCCTGTCCATCACAGGTAACACACCCGAGCCTCGGCACTTTCAGGTGTTGTACTGGTGAAATAGAGGCTGACTATACGTATACCCTAACTATTCCATACATATACCCTATTGTATAACTATACCCTAACCTGCATGGTGTCATGTGGACACAGCAGGTGATGCCTCATACTAACAGCGCCACCCACTGGATCCGCAGCCTACCAGCAAACACCTGATCCTACCCAATCTGTTCTGGCATCTACCATCAGGGAGAACTAGACCATGGAATTGCTTTTATACTTGTGCTAGGTTCACATGAGCATCGCTTTTTCATTGTTTGGGTTCATTGAGGGACCTGGAAAATGGAAAGATGGACCGATAAGTGCAAATAAATTGTTAATAATCTGTTTTAAGTGAATGTCCGCGTTACAGGTCCGGCAGCCATGGCACAGAGGAGGAGAGGGCGGCCTTGTCTTTCTCAGAACACATCTCGCCTTCAGGTATGATTATGGAATTGTCATGCGTCCATCTTCTCTGTCCCCCTGTCAGATAAGCGGCATCAGAAGTGTCATTCTCTTTCTGATGTGTAGATATAGCCCCCATTTACTATATAACACCCCCCCCCCCCCTGTCTGGTGTGCTCAGAGCAGCCTTTGGTGAGACCCTTCCTTGGCTGTTTATACCGCACCATAGAGCAATCCACTGCATCTACCATAAAGAGACATGAGCTCTGTGTCCTCCTTGGTATAGGTTGCAGTACATGTTCTGTTCCGTTTTGTCTCCATGTGACCTGTCTTTCTCTATTCAAGCTTGCTCTTCTGCATTGCCCAGTGACCCCATTATTCTTACATAACACGGAGGTTTATCACAATCCCTTTGGAATAACTCTAGTAATGATAGATCTGCTAAGTGTTGGCTCTGTGCGGGTTTATCACAGGGATTGATCCCATAATGGATGAGCACGTCTGCTATTAGGACTGGTGTATGAGTACTATGCGGGGTGTTATGGAAGTGTTCTGTCTCTTATTAAGCTCCGCTTGTTTTATGTAGGGTGGAGATGTGGATATGGAGGATGATGTTACATTCACTCAGACACAGACGCTGACACAGGCACAGAGGAATTTAGAGAAGCACTCTCCTGAGCAAGTGAACCTGAAGGTACGTGTGTCCATCAGCTAACGCTATACTATATTAGGTGTAGTGTGTCCATCAGCTAAAGCTGTACTATATTAGGTGTAGATATTGCCTATTCTTTAACGGGGTTGTCTCAAGAATATATCTCATGTTTCCATAAGATAAGATAGTAGACAAGTGCCTGACTTTGAGGATCCCCCACAAGTCACAAGAGCAGTATCCCATGTCCCCTGGTGTCCCAAATCACCTTAACAGGTTCCCTTTAAGTTTTAATCTTGGTTCAACCCCTTTAACACTCTGTACAGTAAGTATACATTGTGTCCTTGCAGGTTGGGGAGCTGGTTCAGTACCTGCTGATCAGGGACCGGAAGAAACTGCCTATTAAGCGAGCAGGTAGGTCTATGTCAAGTATCCGAAGATGAGCTTGAGAAAGATTCCAATTTATCAAAGGAGTTGCAGGCTCTTGTAGAAAGTCATTCAGTTTTCTAGTATATTGGTCATTTGCAAGACATTTGGTTTCATTCAGTAAATGAAGACACTGCTGTAAGCTACAAGGTGAATACAGTGGTGTCTAGGCAATGCTCTGTGAGCGTAATGGCCTATTTCACTTAGATTGTAGGGAAAATGAACATAAAATATGTCATTCATACATTTCTTGTAGCTGTGTACACACAGCAATTTATAGGGCTAGGTTCACACCTACTCTGTTAGTGGTTTCCAGCCCAGAATCTGCTTAAAAAAGGCAGAGAAGTCCTGCAAGTACGACAACCCATTATAGTCTACCCAGACCGGCTTTCTAAGCAGAGTGGGTTTCTGGTCTTCACGTCCCTGAGCAAATGCAGGTGTGGCCCTAGCTTAAGTGTGAATTGACCCCTAGAGAGTTTGTATTGTTCTTCCAATATTGGTAAATTCTTATTTTTATATTTTCTCCCCACCTCTGACAGTTTTAGTTTCTCCTTTTGTGGCCATATTTAAAGAGGACCTTTCACCTCCTGGGCACATGTGGTTTTATATACCGCTAAAAAGCAGACAGTGCGCTGAATTCAACACACTTTTGGCTTTCACGTTCTGTGCCCCCGGTGAAGAGCTATCGGTGCCTGTACCGTAGCTCTTCACTGTCAGAAGGGTGTTTCTTACAGCCAGTCAGGAACGCCCTTCCTCACAGCAGCGCCCGTAGCACTATACTGTGAGAGCGGTGAGGAACACACCTCCAGTACTTGTCTATGGACGAGTACTGTGACGAGAAGAAGGGGGCGTTCCTCTCACAGTACAGCGCTATGGGCTGAATTCAGCGCACTGTCTGCTTTCTAGCGGTACATAAACCACATGTTTCCCAGAAGGTGAAAGGTCCTCTTTAAACAATTACTTTTAGTGGACATGGGATCTCTATTAGAGATGAGCGAGTACTGTTCGGATCAGCCGATCCGAACAGCACGCTTGCATAGAAATGAATGGACGTAGCCGGCACGCGGGGGTTAAGCGGCTGGCCACCGTCAAAGCGGAAGTACCAGGTGCATCCATTCATTTCTATGGAGCGTGCTATTCGGATCGGCTGATCCGAACAGTACTCGCTAATCTCTATTTAATCACATGGACAGCACAGAAAATCTGCTAATTTTTCGGATTAACTTTCTTAGTCAAGTTATCCAGTGCAGCCATCTGTAGCATAAGGGCATGGTCATGGACTAGGTATTGCAGTGTATTGAGATAGTCAGGACCTATAAGTACCTGGGCGTGCTCCTCAATAATAAACTAGACTGGGCTGATCACCTGGAGGCGCTGCACAGAAAGGGCCACAGCAGACTCTACCTGCTCAGGAGGCTGAGGGCCTTCGGAGTCCGGGGGACACTTCTTAGGGCCTTCTTCAACTCTGTGGTTGCCTCAGCCATCTTTTTCGGTGTGGCCTGCTGGGGAAGCAGTATATCAACCAGGGACAGAAATAGACTTGACAGGCTGATCAGGAGGGCCAGCTCTGTCCTGGGGAGCCCCTTGGACCCAGTACAGGTGGTGGGTGACAGAAGGATACTGTCTGTGGTGACCTCCATGCGGGAGAACAAATTCCACCCCATGTATGGGACCCTGATGGGACTTGGCAGCACTGTAAGCGACCGTCTGCTTCACCCCAAGTGTGAGAAGGAGCGCTATCGCAGGTCCTTCCTTCCAACCGCGACCAGGCTGTATAATCTACATCAGACCAAACGAAGAGCTCTCCGCACAGAGAACTAATGATTATGAGGATGACCATGAGGTCTTCCTCTTTCTCTTCTGTTTTCCTTAGCTGCCATGGACTCCTAGTATATCTTCTCTTCTCAGCTTATCTGTGTCTACGTCTGTAACATATTACTCTGTATTATCCTGTATCTGTATTACTATGCTGCTGTAACACGCTGAAATTTCCCCAAGGTGGGACTATTAAAGGATTATCTTATCTTATCTTATCTTAAGTAATTGATCAATTGCATGTTCTGGTTCCTAAGGGAAAACTTCAAATACATATTTTTAATCTTCTATTTCTATATTATCTACTTTATTATACAGATATTGTAAAAAATGTGGTAAAAGAATACAAAGACGTTTACCTTGAAATTCTTCACCGTGCCAAGAAGGCGTTGCTAGATGTAAGCGATTCTCCTATAAATTTGGTATCAATATTGATCAGAGCTTTTATGTATAAATTTTTTTTTTTTTTTTTTCTTGCAGGTTTTTGGTTTTCAGCTGGAGGAAATTGACACAAAGAACCACATTTATATTCTGATAAATAAACTGGACCGCGTGGACGGAGATGGGATAAAAGCGTAAGGGCTTTTCATTGCACAAGTAGAAAGCTGTGAAGTGGGCTGGATTTTCTTAAAGGGCTAGTTCCTTTAGGGTCAATGCACACTGAGTATTTGGGCGTGGATTCTGACACGGAATCCGCATCAGAATCCACACGGAAAAAAGCCTCCCATCGACTTCAATGGGAGTTTTTTTTTTTTTCCGCTCTGATTCTGACGTGGATTCCGTGTCAGAATCTGCGCCCAAATACTCAGTGTGCAATGACCCTTAGGCTGAGTTCACATTGCATAAATGTAGTGGAAACACATTGTGGGGAGAGTGGAAAAAGCTACGCTGATTGATAGGCTGGAACGATTAGGGGGGAAAGCAAGTGACTTGACACAACAATTGCCTTCTAATTTTCAGGGACGACAACACAGCAAAACTGGGTTTGCTTACAGTAATCCTGAGCCTTATTTTCATGAAAGGGAACACGGCCAAAGAGGGTAAGTGTCTTTCACCTGACCACACCACTCTAGTTTTCAGTATTAATAGGGTTAAACAGCTCCTTATAGCTTACATGTACCTGATGAGGGTTTACATTCAGAAATGCTGTAATACAGCAGTGGGTGCTTGTGTATGCAACTGAAATAAACGGACTTGCTTCAAATTTTAAAACTGAAAGATAAAAATCTATAATATTCATATGGGAACTGACTTTAATGCTAAATGGATGATAGTGTGGATTTTCTGTATTAACATTTACATGAAAAATCTGCATGTAATCCTGATCATGTGCATGATCCCTTATTTAGTCTACATACACACAATCTATGTGAAGATTGTAATGTGGAAAGTCTACACTGTAATCCATTAGCATTAAAGTCAATGAGAAATTCTATTTCTCACTAGCCTGATGCAGGTGACTTTTTTTTTTTTTTTTTTTTGTTTAAAATCTGGATTGGGGGGATTTTCTTTAACCGCTTTGTGATGGCTGACTGTGAATAAATGTCCTCATGGCATGGGCTCTGTGCCATGGGGATGTTTATAAACTGAGCCTCTTAAGATGGGGATTGGGTCTCCCCAAGAGTCCGGAGCTCCGTGGACCCAGCTCTAATAGCTGTTGGGGTCCACGGAGACCTGATCAGGACCTGATAGATTCAGGTCCCGATCATGTAGCGACCAAGTCAGGGAAAGTTTGTTGCAGTAACAAACTTTCCCTGACATGAGATGTCGCCCGCAGGAAGATGATCCTGTGGGCGGCATCAGGAGCAGGTGTTAGCTATATGTTATAGCTAACACCCTGCTCTATATTCTCCGCTCGGAGCGGCGCGCTGATTGGGAGTTTAACCCCTTCAGTTCCATGATCAAACATGATCATGAAACTGAAGTGGTTCCGCGGCATTATCAGCACCCGCGGCGAGATCGGGGGGTGCCGATATGTAATACATGCAGTCTTGGGTCTGGCCAGTGACCCCAGGCTGCCTGAGCCCCCCGTTACCTAGTTGATCCTGCCGGGTACTGAGGAAGTTAAGCGATGCTTCTGCATCGCTTGACTTCCTGTTACAGACTGGAGATACGTGCAACCTGTGTCTCCAGCCTGTAACATTGATTCAGCAGTGAAATCATTGCTGAATCAAGTGTCCTAAAAGGGACACATAAAAATACATTAAATAAAAAAAAAAAGTGAAAAATAGTGTTTGAAAAAAAAATGATTAAAGTTATAAAGCCCCCAAAATTCCCTTTTTTCTATAGAAAATGAATTACATAAAAAAAAAAAAACATAAAAAAAATAATAAAAACAATGCATATTTGGTATCATTGCGTCCGTAACAATCTGTACAATAGAACAGAAACAATATTTAATGTACACGGTGAACGTGGGGGGAAGGGGGGTAGGTAGAGGAAAAAACCCACTGGAAGTAGTGAGTTGTTGTTTTGTTTTTTTTTTTTGTTTTGTTTTTTCGCCATCTCGCCTAAGAATATATGCTATAACAAGTGATCAATTGTGATTCATTTTATTTTTTTAAAATCCAGCAAAAAAAACAACAGTTAATAAAATGTATTCAATAAGTTGTAGGCACCCAAAAATGGTGTCATTACAAAACGCATCTCATCCCACAAACAATAAGCCCTTATATGGCCATGTCACCAGAATAATAAAGAAAATCTAGCATTTAGCAATGTGAAGACAAAAAACCCCCCAAAATTGTCAAATTATTAGAACACAACTGGCTGCGTCAGGAGGGGAATATATAAGCTGTGTGAGCGGATATCAGGGGACACCCCAGATTTACAGCTTATGAGGGAAAAGATACCAGAAGTGACCCCCAGAGTGACTCCCCCAATCATAGGAGCTACTGGGACATAGTAAGGAATTTGGTGTCCCCAATGTTCTCCACACAGCTTATATATTCACTCTTCGCCATCTGCTGTGCAGTCACGTCCGGGATACTAATACTCACTACACCCCCTGATAAATTCTTTGAGGGGTGCAGTTTTCAAAATGGGGTCACTACTTTGGGGAATCTACTTTTCTGGTACCTTACAGGCTCTACAAACATGACATGGCGTCCAGATACCAAACATCTGAATCTGTACTCCAAAAGCTGCATTGCGCTCCTTCCCTTCTGCGCCCTGCTGTGCGCCCAAACTGCCACATGTATGACACTGGTGTACCCGGGATAATATACGTAATGTCATATGTGGGTATAAACTGATATTAGGGCACAGCCGGACACAGAAGGGAAGAAGGGTTATTTGGCTTTTTGGACGCCGTGACACTTTTGCAGAGCTGAAACGCCAGTAAAGTGGAATTCCCTGATATGAGACCTTATTTTGGAAACTACACCCCTGAAGGATTTATCCAGGGGTACAGAGAACATTTTTAACCCCCAAGTGTTGCTATAACTTATCCATAAATGAATACGAAGCTGATTGTGAGAGGTGAATGACAATTTTTCCAGGAACCCGTCATTTCAGTGCCTAATATTTTGTGCCCGCCTTGTATCAGAGATGAACGCTCTAAAAGCTGTTGTGCCCGGGATACCCGCTTACCAGTTTTTGGAGTGTGTATCTCTGCTGACATAAGTTGGGCACAACATATGGAACACTGAAATGGCGAATCTCTGGAAAAATCTCACTTAAAACTTCATTATCAGCTGCGATTTCATTTCTGGAAACTAAATAAATGCAACATTCAAGGGTTAAGAACGCTCGCTACGCCACTAGATAAAACCCATCAGTGGGCTAGTGTTCAAAATGGGGTGACATGTCTGCGGATTCCAATTTATTGGCAATTCGTGAGCTTTGCAAAAGTGGCCTTGTGTCCTAAAACCAAACTGTGCTCCAAAAAACAAAATAGCGCTCCTTCCCTTCTGTGCCCAAACAGCTATGTCTACCCACATGTGGCATTACGTACATTATCTGGGGTACACTAGTGTCATACATGTGGGCATACAGTGCCATTTGGGTACACAGCAGGGCGCAGATGTGAAAGAGCAATATGTGCTTTTGGAGTGCCCCTACAAAATGGGGTCACTTCTTGGGGAATTCCAGTTTACTGTCACCTCCAGGGCTCTACAAAAACAACATGGTGCCCAGAAAGTCCCTCTAAATCTGTACCCCCAAAAGCTAAAAAACGCAGTGCTCCTTCCCTTCTGAGCCCTGCTGTGTGCCCAAGCAGCAGTTTACACCCACATATATAATTTTTTTGCCCCTCAGGATGGCCCCTTAATAGCTTTAGGAGTGCAGGTCTCTGACAACACAAAGTGGGTGCAACGTACTGGGCACCAATATGGCAGATTTCTTTAAAAATTTCAATTTTCATTTTGTACGTTAATTTTTTGGAAGCATTTTTAGGCTCGGAATGATAATACCCCTTGATACATTCCTTGATGGGTGTAGTTTTTAAAATGGGGTCACTTTTGAGGGGTTTCCATTGTATTGATACTTTAGGGGCACAGCAAATGAGACATGGCACCTGAAAACTATTCCAGCAACATCTGCCCTCCAAAATCCCAAGAAGTGCTCCTTCTTTTCTGGACCCTACAGTGTGCCCATACATCATTTAATATTCTCACATGGGACAGTTTCATGTTTGGGGGAAATTGCTTGATAGAATTTAGAATGCGTTTTCTCCTTTAACCCGTTGTGAATGTGTAAGTTCTAGGGCTAAATGAATAAATTAGTGAAAAAAAATTGAAATTGTAAATTTGACCTCTATTTTGTTTTAATTGCTGTGAACTGCTGAAAGCGTTAAGAAACTTCCTAAATGCAGTTATGAATTCTTCCAGGAGTGAAGTTTTTAGAATGGGGTGATTTCTGGGGGTTTCTATTAGAGAGGCCTTTCAAGATGTGTGTTGGAAATATTCTTAAAAATTTGGAAAATTACTGCTTGACTTGTAAGCCTTATAACATCTGAAAAAATGAAAGGGCAATTAAAGTTTGATGCCAATATAAAGCAGAGATATGGTAAATTAAAGGGGTTGTCCCATCACAAGGATCCTATCTATACTGCTGGTTAATGTGGATGTAAGACTTTTCCTAAATACATTGCTTCAGCAAAGCTGCTTTGTTTGTCCACTATCTTACTTTATTCAATTCATTGTGGCCACAGCCCTGACCTAGCTGCTCCTGAGTCAAATGATGTATCTGCTGCTCTCAGGGGGGAGGGAGGAGGGGCTAAGTGCAGGGAGTGAGCCTGTGTATCTAGCTAATCCTGTGTCTACACCATGTGACCTAGGTCCTGCTCTCAGATAGAGGAGAGGAGCTGCTTTCATTTCTTCTGTTCTCCCAGTTATCAGGCTAGCTAACTCATTTGTGTTCATGATGGCAGAGAAAGGCAGTCTCTGTATGTAACACAGAATGGAGTTGCTGCTGCCTGTACTTCATAGTCCAGTATGGGTGGGCGGAGCTACATGTGAATTTGGGGGTGGAGCTAAACGGCAGGTTGCATGTGAAACCCCGCCCACCAAATGATGCAAGAAACCAGGAAGAAAGAAGATTTTACAGCAGTAAAGACTGATGAGTATGTTAGGTGGGAATACCCCTTTAAATGTATGAAGTAATTTGGGTAGTATGACATTCTACATGAAAGGCATGCAGATTCATAGTTTGAAAATTGCATTTCTTTCAAAATTTTCACCAAATTTCCAAAAAGTATTGACCAAAATGTACCACTGACACGAAGTACAATGTGTCACAAAAAATACTCAGAATCACCATGATAAGTTAATGCATCTCAAAGTTATTGCCACCTAAAGTGATACCTCAGATTTGAAAAATGAGGCCTGGTAATCTACATACTTTTAGGCTTGGTCTTGAAGGGGTTAACATCTGCAAAAAAAAAAAAAAACAAACATTTATGATCCACACCAGTTGGTGCAGACTTTGGACTGGACTATATATATATATATATATATATATATATATATATATAATACACACACACACGGTGGGGCAAAAGGTTTGAACCGGTTTGAAAGGGATATAAAACAACTTACAGAAATTATGTTTATATTGCTTAATTCAGTTCAGAATCTAGTTTTTTTACATTATTTTAAAGATGATATCAGGAAGATGGCGGCCGTCAGCAGCAATACACTCTTGAAGGCGAATTCTGAAGTTTTCAACAGCTCTTCTGCACATTTGGATGGGTATTTCTGTAACTTCCTTCCTGATTCTGTCCTTAAGTTCTTCCAGGGTATGTGGACGATTAATAACCTTTTCCTTTAGGTACCCCCAAAGGAAAAAGTCACAAATGCTCAAATCTGGTGAGCGCGCAGGCCACTCCACATCACCCCTCACAGAGATGAGGCGCTGGGGGAACATTTGCCTCAATCGCGCCATTGAAATTCTAGATGTGCTAGGACATTGGAAAAAAAACTGGTTTAACAGCAACTCCTTCGGCAATTGGAAGACCCAGAACAGTAAGAACACCTCAAAATGTCATCCTGGGAAGAAATGCTATTGAAGTGTCTCCCAACAGGACGGGGCTACATCCCACACTGCTAGGATTTCAATGGCGAGATTGAGGCAAATGTTCCCCCAGCGCCTCGTCTCTGTGAGGGGTGATGTGGAGTGGCCTACGCGCTCACCAGATTTGAGCATTTGTGACTTTTTCCTTGGGGGGGGGGGGGTACCTAAAGGAAAAGGTTATTAAAAATCGTCCACATACCCTGGAAGAACATAAGGACAGAATCAGGGAGGAAGTTACGGCAATACCCATCCAAATGTGCAGAAGAGCTGTTGAAAACTTCAGAATTCGCCTTCAAGAGTGTATCCCTGCTAACGGCCGCCATCTTCCTGATATCATCTTTAAAACTTAATGTAAAAAAACTAGATTCTGAACTGAATTAAGCAATATAAACATAATTTCTGTAAGTTGAGTTGTTTTATATCCCTTTAAAACTGGTTTATACCTTTTGCCCCACCCTGTATATTACACACACACGTCCTGATAATGTACTCAAGCGGTTGGTCTTTTACTTTTAGCTACAACTTTTGTCCAGCTCAGATTGACTCTAACCAAGTAATGTGAACAGAGACTTGAGCTGATGTATATCTGGTTCTTTACAGCGGTCATCTGGGAGACCCTGCGACGTCTGCGCATTGATCCCGGGTATGTTCAGGGATGTAGTATGGAGGGTGACAATTGATAATGACTCTGGTTAACTTTACTCCTCAACTCACTTAAAATTTTCTTTAGGGAACGACATGAAGACTTTGGAGATGTGAAGAAACTTGTTACGGATGAATTTGTAAAGCAAAAGTAAGTGCGAGGCTGAACCGTAATACTGTGTCGTGGTGTGTTCAGAGCAGCCTGTGCAGAGCTCCTCGCTGTTTACACCACACCACAGAGCAAGTGCAGTATCTCCATGTTTATCAGCTCTCTGGTAAATGGTGAAGAATAACTGCAGACATTGTCAACTGGTGATAACGTATACTAAGGATTAGAGATGAGCGAGTACTGTTCGGATCAGCCGATCCGAACAGCACGCTCGCATAGAAATGAATGGATGTAGCCGGTACGCAGGGGGTTAAGCGGCTGGCCACCGTCAAAGCGGAAGTACCAGGTGCATCCATTCATTTCTATGGAGCGTGCTGTTCGGATCGGCTGATCCGAACAGTACTCGCTCATCTCTACTAAGGATATATACACACACACACTCTAGTTTGCTCTTTGAGACTCAGTCGAAACTACTGTGTATTCTCATTGACTGTCTAGAGGAGGCAGAACACTTCATTAAATGTCGTTTTTGTTTTTTTTTTTCCTAACCATTCTGGAGCAGCACTGTAGTCCAGAATTACTATTGTGGTTTCCATTAGACACAGGCAAAAACATGGCACATCTAGTTTGGGCTAAAATGTATTGCTAGATGGGTGTGGATTTCCAGAAAAGGGGTGTGGCTTAACTGCCAACTTCTAGGTGGTATAAATGTAGACTACACAGGCTACAGGTCAGCCACAGTAATAAATCCAATGTATTTTCAGACTAATAAAAAGTCTGGAGTAATGTTTCTACTAGAAATGTATGGGAAATACCCAAAAACTTGTGGTACTTGCACAGTGAAGCCAAGGTGTATGGCGGTCTCGGTTACTGCAGGATCTGGCTGTGACATGGGTGTCCTGCATCGTGTACAAGAGGAGTTAATGGAAGAAATGTCTGTCTTTGCAGATACCTAGAATATACTAAGATCCCCCATACTGATCCTCTAGAGTATGAATTCCGCTGGGGGCCGAGAGCTTTTAAAGAGACATCCAAAATGAAAATCCTGGAGTTTGTTTCAAAGGTAAGGGGTCCTGCTATATGATGGACCACATCTTCTACTGATGGTTGTAATAACCCTCCCCCAACAATGAGGGATCACCAAGAGGAGTTCTGCAATGTTACTTTTTATCCTCATTATTTTCATGGTCCCTGCTTCACCGTGAAAACCATGAGGATATGGAAATAAAAGTATATATGAGACTTCAGGCAAATCTCCATAGTTTGCATACTAGAACCATCCCCAACAATACAAGGTCTTTCTCTCTAGATATTAAGTGTTGACCCTGCAGGCAGTAGCATCTTGCTTTCTGTATGTTCCTTGTACTTGCTGCTTCAGCAGTCATAGTCCTCAGATATAACGTCTACACAAATGACATGTGACTGCACAATGCCTACTATAAAGATGCCACCATCTTGAGAGGACAGATTGTCCTGTGACAAGTCTAGTTTTACCCTGTCTATGGCCTGAGCATAGATTTGACTGCTTTAGGTTCAACTGCAATACCAGAAATAACCCATGGACCAGAGTGGCAGTGTCTTGGGGACTTTCTACAACACCCAAACCTCTTAATTTGTGGTTTCCTCACTTTTTTTTGTAGATCCAGCAAAAGGAACCAAAGTCTTGGATAACACAGTTCAAAGATGCACAAGATCTCCCCAGGTCACAAGTGCCCGCGGCCTCACAGTCCACAAGACACAGAGCATCCCTGCCCCCACAAAATAAATGACACACAGCTTAGTTTATGGGGCGTTTATTAAAACAAAGTTGCAGTTGTCTCTTTGCCAGCAGAGGGCGCTTCATTCCATAGACAGCGCATTCACATCTGTCAGATGTATCTTTTATAATGTTAAATCTGTTTTAAGATGTTATATAATAAAACTTTGTTCTAAATCACTTTATATACCTTTGTCCTAATGGTCTCTGTATATCACACCCCATGTTTCTGGCTGGTAAGTATGGCTGCTTTGTGCGATAGCCTCTACAAAAGGAGGTGACTAGATGTGTCACAAGGACACTAACATCAGTGCTTGTACTCCAGATACCAGAGGTTAAAGTAAAAGTCAATAAAAATTAAGGATCAGAGAGGAAGCCACATAAAAACTAAGGAGTATAAAAAAGATCACAGCGAGGCACGTTACATTCTTGGCGTGAATGGTTTTGGCTTGGCATGTTCACCACATACTAGTCCTTACTGATTCCTGTATTGTGGCTGCCAGTGCCGGTCTGACTGCTGTCTAATGATCTCAGTTGGCATACACTTCTATGATGCCCTCCGTTCCAGTCATTAGACGCAGTGTGCCTGGTACATAAAGGATTACCTCGCATTCACACACCTGTGACACTATGCCCATATGTGCCATATTTACCCGTGTCTCTGCATCCCAGCAATTTACTGCCTTACTGTGCCATAGAGGTTATAGTACATTGCTGGGAGGCAAGGAATCGTAGATAACTATAATGCGAGGAGTCCATCTCCAGGCATGAAGATCAGGTTGGTGAATCCAGTCACACACAGTTTCACAGCTGAAACTCAATCGTGTGAATGCAACCTTAGGCTGGTGTAGCAAACTGCTGAAGCTATAAGATGGGTACATGACGTTCAATTCACACAGTTTGGGAAATCTAGACCGCACTCAACCAGAATTGTCACATGAAAGTAGACTTGGGCCTTATTCACACATCTGCACATGACCCTGTTTATTTTTGGGACATGTTTGTAGTTAATTTGTTCAGGTTTTTCTACAGACTGTTGCTCTATGAATAGTGAACAGATGTCTGCATACACCCATTAAAGTAAAAGCCTGCGCATACTGTCAGTGACACTTCTTGGATGTAGGAATAGGGCCTTAGGCCAAACTCCGCTATGTGAAACTGGCCTGTGTTTCTATACAAACCGACCTTGGTCTGCCCTAAACTGAGATGGCTTGTATCCTCATACAGTCGGTCATTAGTGACCGCTGCAATGTGACAACATAATAAGGGTTACACCACAACAAATATCCTAAAATAAGTCTTCGAGCTTTGTAGCTGACTTCCCTAAGTTTTCAGCTTCCTATTTGACAAATTAAAAAATACACATTAAAAAATAAAACTTCCGCCTGCTTCATTATTGCAGATTAAAAGTGTTCTGGGACGGTGTCCAGCGCTTCCTCGGGATCACGAGACACTGCTACATTCTGCAAGAAAGAGAAAGTGACAGCCATTAGTAAGAGCGGAGGAGGATAGTCAGGTCTGGCAGAGAAGAGTATATGGGACTGCTGCCGGCCTACAAGTCACCCTGTTATAATGAAATCGATGATGACTACATTAAGAATAAACCTTTATTCTCGCCTATCGGCTGTATATCCCTGGCTTCATTGAAGAACAGCACCAGTGCTGGGAGTACCGGACAGGAGCCCAATGAGTCACATGCATAACCCCATAAGAGTCAAATTCACAGAAGTTTAGCAGGGTCTGCAAATCATTCTCCTATGTACAGCCAACTTTAGCCCTGAAAAGAAGCAAATATGTCCTCCACAGTGGTCAGCTGTAATCTGTGGGCACACAGGAGCAAGTTCTCCATTTCCTTGCAGCCCCACCTCTGGGGAAAATGAAGTATTACAGTGCTCCCTAAAATCTCCAGTCTGCCAGCAGTGCATGGAGAGGTCAGATACCCAAGTGTCTCTTTGTATCTCTTCTCTGCTAATAGGTCTCAATTGACACAGCCCCTCATGAAATCCTTAATGTATTATTTGAAAATGGATTTTGGGCTCCGCACCACCCCTTTAATAGGTCCAGCCTTTGCTTGTTCTACTCACCGATGGCTTTTCCCTATGGGTATTTACTGCTTCAACATTCAGGTAAATGGACTCTACTTTACATCCTATAGGAAGAGACGATACGTTAGTCTTTACTGTCATATACGCTTTTTCTAGATCGAACATTATCACAAAAAACTCCCAAGATGGTGTCACCACGTGCAGTTCTTTATTGTAAGATTCCACTGTTAAAGGGGTTGCTGGTCTGTAAAGCAAAGAGCCTAAAGCACCTCATGTCTCACCGCACCACCTTACTTTCAGGCTCCCTGCTAACCAGTGTGTAATACGGGGCTGCTGCTGGTCACAATCTACCCATGTGACATCTCCATTATACATATGCTGCCCATTATCGCCATTATGACCCAACGGAACACACTCATGTGATCACTTCCCATACTAAGTCATGAGACGGCTTCTATCTGGGATGCTATGGAGGAAATCATTTTGGCCATTGTCATGCACCACATACAGAGCTGCTGTTAATGGGATTATCATTAGAAAATGACATTTTGAAGTAATTGCACCTCGGAATAGCCTTTAAAAAGTCTATTCTACCCCTACTTCATTCTCTTGTGCTCCCTGCCATTTCTGTAAAAAAAAAAAAAAAAAAGTGTTTCTTCTGATATGTAAATTATGTACAGGATGTGTTCCCCCTGTGCTCCGAGCACACCAGCGTCATCAATTATTAGTCGCCCCTTCATGCCTCCTCTTCACTTTTTCCTGCATCTTCTCCATGTCTTCAGCTTTGCATAGGCACCTGATGCTGCCTGGTTGAAATTGTGTAACAGACCACCTCAAAATGGCCGACGGAGCATGTGTAGTCGGCTCTGTCTGAACTTGAAGTGGCAGAGCCAATGGATCATGTGCGGGATTTGAACCGTATGTAGTGCCGCATCAGATGTCTACAAAAGACTGAAGATGATGAAGGGGGGGGGGGGGGGGGGGAGTGAACGGGAGGCACTAAGGGGCGGCGAGCAGTTGATGACACTGGTGTGCTCAGAGCACAGGGGGAACGTCCTTTGTGCTCTCTGAGCATAATTTGCCTTTTTAAAGGCTATTCCAACGTGGCATTACCTCAAAACGTCGATTTCTAATGATAGACTCCCTTAAATTCTGCACATTGCCCTTGGAGACAGTTTACACCAACCCCTTTATGATCATGTGCTTTGATGGCAAAGGCCATCAATATTAGTTCTGCAAAACGCTGATCCTTTGACCCGCACAGATCAGCTGTACCAGAATAGCACAAACCGTAGCAGAATGTAGGAGTGCAGCGCTGCCCCATACACTTCACTTGCCATACAAACTATAGTGTTGAACAGCACGGCACACCCGCTCTGCCTCACTACCAGGGATCCCAGGTGTCAGACCCTCACAGATCTAATATTGATTGTCTATTCTAAGGTATGGTTTGATATAAAGAACCAATATGGCTGACCGTAGTGAAAGTCAATAGGTAACAGAACTGCACCTTCCCTTCATCTCTAACATACAAGGTAGGACTCACCATAAGCTACGGGCGTCAGTTTCAGCACCGTGTGAAGGGGACATTTCAGGTACGGCAGTTGTTCTGAAAAGACAAGTAAGTTACTGTTCCATAAAAGAAGAAAAGCTGGCGTACCTCGTACTTTCTATAGGTCCCAGCATGCTACGTGGTGACCATACTGTACTCCCAGCCTAGAATATACTCACGTAGTGTTTAGAATGAAATTCTCTAACAGGATTCATGTTTGGACACCATATTGATGCAACGTTGAGTTGCTTTATAATGTGATTTACATTACTTATCTTTTACTGATCCTGTCTTTGACTCAGTCAGTAGAATATTGAGTGCAGCTCTGGAGTAAACTTCAGCATATTTTACTTAATGTGTACTCACCCACAGTTCCTATACATCAGAGCTGCATTCATAATTCTGCTGGGTGTAAGAGCAGTTGCCAGACATTCCCCCCATATCAGATAAGCTGAGCATATAGAATTTACATGTTCTGGAGAGACCCCATTCATCTGGGGGGGGGACTACATGGACCCGACAGGCACATATAAGAATACAAAAGATGGTCAGAGCCCAGGGAGGGTAAAGTGGCAGCCGCCAGGTCAGCGCCCAGGGGATAATGATACATCCATTATATGGTCACATCTCAGTGTGAGGTGGGGAGGTAGTCAGAACTGTATCCTGGAGTCCCAGGTCTGCCTCTTAGTGTCTAGTACTATAAACTACATTAGATGACGTGTTCTGTTTGATGTGTGGTTCAGGACTTTTAGCCTACACTTCATATTAATAGGAATTGCTGAATATTTGGAAAACTCCAAATCCGATCTGCCTTATGAAGTGCAGGTGAGAGGAACGCGGACAGATCCTTGTGTAGCTTACATCCAACATGGATCACTTACCTGCAGTTTTGTCCAGGAAGTACGCCAGCAAACAGCGCATGACGGCCTGGTGACAGATCACCAATACGTTCTCCTGCCGCTCCAGCTCCATGATAACTGGCTCCAGTCTTTGTACCAGGTCCTCATAAGACTAGATAACAAAGACAGTCAAATCTAGATGAGGGAACAACAGAACTCCAGGGGAAGGTTACAGCCTACAGCACCATAAGGCCTACAACCATATGACTAGAAAGCCAGTAAACCAGCTTGTAGAATACATCTACGGCAAGACATTGGCTGATAGTCATACAGAGAACGTTGGGCAAATAATCATTCTGGTAATGGCCATCCTGCCCAGAAATAACAGGAGCGACCAATGCGACTGACAAAACAATTATGGAGTCGAAGACACGGTGCTGACACAATGTCGTAACTTGGTACAACTCTTAACAGGGTAGGGGATAACGTGATCTGTGAGGATCCGACTGCTGGAAAAAAAATCACAGCTCCGCTATTCTCATTCTGATTGAGCTGTAGACCGACCCTTATCTATGGCGTCCCAGAGAGAATAATGGAGCTACTGGGTGCATGCGTGTCATACTACTCCATCAGGACGAGAGAATCTGAGGTCAGACCCAACCAATCAGGAAGTTATTCCCTAACCTATTGACATCCTAACTTGGCACAACCCCTTTAAAGGTTTGCCCAAGACTGTGCACTCACCTCTCCCTTGGGGTATCTGTAGCGATATTTGTCCTGGTCTCTTAGTGCAAATTCTTCAGGAAAATGGTCTTGTATTTCTTCATAAGTCATCTCCTCACACACACCCTGGGGAGAAAACGGCTCAGTATTGGCGTGTATAACAACGCTACGTGGAAAAACTTCTAAAGTTTTGTGTACCATTATAATACATTGTATATTTTTATTCCATGCATGTATTATCATGGCTAGCTCCAAGGATGATGTGGGTGCTCCAGCCTTTGTGTATACCTGTACACCCAAAGCCCATGTACATGAAGGAGGGAACACAAAAGCATTACATACAGGTTCTAGGACCAAGGTCAGTTTTCCACTTTACTTCTGTAATACCCAACAATGGTTCTAACGTCCTGTCTATAGTCACAGTTGGAAGAGCAGCTCTGGAGCACAAACTGCTGCCCTGAAATGAAATACTTTGCATTTACCCATTTTGTCTATGTGTACCTAACCACACAGCAGATATGGAGTCTGTATATGGGTTTATGTGGGATGAGGTTTGTAGGCCACTTACTGCATCAATCTCATTCAAGGCCTTCCACTGCTCGTAGGGGACACTCAGCGCCTCTGCCGTCTGGATGGTGCGCTTCATGTGACTGGTCCATACTTTCAGGTCCGGAATCTTCTGCGATTTAACAAAGTTGCCCAGTGCGTGAGCATACTGGAAAGTAATGGTGAATAAGAGGATGTGAGCAACTTAGTAGCAAGAGATCTGCAACTCATGGAGAGGAGTGGCGGGAAGACCCCTCTGTTAATCATAAGCATCTCCAAGGGGCAGTGCACTTCCCCAAAATATGGATTTTACCTAGCCATACACCCCTTTTCTAGGACGGATCTCTAAAAGGCTACATGAACACAACCAACTAGAATACTGACCCATTGTTTTCTATGGCCCCAGACACATGGCCATGTTTTACCACAGGCCCTATCCATATGCGTTTTAAGATTCAGGCTCATTCAGTGAAATGCACAGGTCTGTGGAAAGCATGAGTGGCAGGCGGATGCCGTCTGCGTGGTGACCGTGCATGTAGCCTTAAAGGGGTTGTTGGGGAATGAAGTTTACTTTCTTTCCTACATCACTTTCTTTATGCTGGACTCCGGGGTTCTGGGCTTAGTTACAACCTCAGTTCATGTGATCATAACCAACCCCTGACCCCAGATCGCACCTCCCCTTCTCTCCTGATGTAACAGGTCTGGTAACTACCAATGCAATGAGGAGTCAGGGGACGGCGTGACCCAGGGCATGGGGGCTGGTTTTGAGCACACGACCCAGGTCTAGCAGAAGAAACCACTGTTGGATAGAAGGCAAATTTAATTCTCTAATCAATCCCTTTAAGAGCCAAGTCACACAACAGGATTTTACGACCATGCATTAACCATTTAATGGATAGCATTTAGCCCCACTGAAATGAATGGATCCATTTATATGACCAGATAGGTGTACAATCCCCCAAAAAATTTAATTAAAACATGACTCTTGCATGTACATCAGCTGTGAGAAACATTGATTGTGTGAAAAACTATGACATTGTTAATCCTGAGCCTTCTGGTTCATGCATACAATACAGAACTACTGTAACCTGGTATAACAAGTCAGATCCCTTCACTGTAGGCAAGTTTTTGTTAAATACTGTAATTTTCTAAATTATACAAACAACCTGCTAACAAAATCCTTGACAGGCTGCAATTCACATTATGACCACTGGGTGGCCACGCACAGACACAAGGCATATAAGGCATATACATCTCCCAGAAATCATGATTTTGTTCAAAGCAGGTCACAAGTTTTTGATATGTCAGGGTAAGAGTAAAAGGACAAATTTATATGTAACTTTTAGGCCCAGTTAGGTTTTGGGTGACAACCCCTATGGGTACAGTAATGACCCCAATGGTCATGTAAGAAAGTACAGAGGCTTATTCACTCCATCACTCTGCTGGTAACCTCTATAGGCAAAGTACTGGCTGTAGGAGATGTCTCACCTGCTTTCCACGAGCTGAAAGTCCAGAGTCCCCTCCAATCCTGCCCATGAGGTTGAGTTCACTTTCCCCATGTCGGGATAGGTAGATCGAGCGCGGCGTGACGTGGATATTCATCAGGTAGTACACCGTGCGGCTCTGAATGTGATCCTGGACTCGGTTCACCAGATATCGGCTCCCGACATTAAATATCTTAATATAAGACAAATCACTGAAAGGGAGAAACAGCCCAATAAGTGAGAAGGTTTATAATCCAAGAAAATAACTTAAAGTTTTACAAAAAAAATGTTCTATCCAAAGACGACATACAGATGTAGCAGAGTCAGCCCAACTTCTGCAACTGGTTACACTGCCGCAGCGTGAGCGCAGACTGCGACAAAAACCAATGAAAAAGCTTTATCCTGTGTCTGGTCATTCATTCTGTTACCGCCAGTGGATAAAAATCAGTCCATGGTCATGTGATCCACCATCCGCGGTCATGTGAACCAACATCCGCGGTCATGTGAGCCACCATCCGCGGTCATGTGAGCCACCATCCGCGGTCATGTGAGCCACCATCCGCGGTCATGTGAGCCACCATCCGCGGTCATGTGAGCCACAGGTGCACGGCTCGTTACTAGGCAGATGTCGGATTACTGTGCTGTGACAGTAATGAGCTGTGCACCAGTTGACCACGGACTGATTTTTTTTTTTTTTTTTTTTAATGTAGATTGTGAGCCCCACATAGAGCTCACAATGTACATTTTTCCCTATCAGTATTTCTTTGGTATATGGGATGGAAATCCATGCAAACACGGGGAGAACATACAAACTCCTTGCAGATGGTTTTATGCCCTTGGCGGGATTTGAACACCAGGACTCCAGCGCTGCAAGGCTGCAGTGCTAACCACTGAGCCACCGTGTGGCCCCCCACGGACTGATTTGTATCCACTGGGAGTAGCAGAATGAATGACAGCAAGGAGAGATCTATAAAACCGAGGAATTGATACAGAAAGTATATGGGAAAATTGTACAACTTTTTATTATACCAGGCCTGGGCATTGTCTGGCCCGTGAGCCACATCCGGCCCTCTGTCTCTGACCGGCCCACATAGGTTGTAGGATAAAGGTAGATGCCAAATGGCAAGTCGACTAAAGGACCTTTGATGACCTCATCAACGGTCCTTTAGCTCACTAGGTTGCGGTAAGACTCGTTAGTGGGCGGAGCCACACAGAACAGTGTGGTTGTGTTACACAGAAAGAGCAAGCTGCTGGGAATGGAGACTGATGGAAGGTACGGAGGAGAGAAGAGACAGCATGTGTGAGCAAGGGGGGGGGGGGGAGAAATGAGGATAGATGGAGGGGACATTAAACTGGGGTCAACTGGAGGAGGATATTAAACCGTGGGGGGTACCTGGAGGGGGATATATCTGCCTCTACTTACCCCCAGTTTAATGTCCAACTATCCCCACTGTTTAATTTTCCCCCTCTAGTTTCCCCCAGTTTAAACTGAGGCACGAGGAGAGGGACTTCATACTGTGGGACATTAGGAGGAGCACATTATAATGTTGGGGCGACTGTAGGAGCGTTATACTGTGTGGGGGCACATGGAAACGATGAGAATGGGCGGAGTCAACGCACCCTCAGGAAATCCATTACTAAATACCAGACAATTCTGTAAGTCACTGGACAAGCCGGGAGCCTTCAGAGGAGGAAAAGAAAACTAGTATTTCTAGTACTTCCCAGAACTTGTAAGTAGGTGATTGTTAACTTCCTTAAGTGGATGACAGGAGATGGGTGGTGTATACTGGATATAATGTACATATGGGGTGATTGTTTATGGGCTGATGTTCTGTAACCATTAATTGTAAGTTCACACAGTATTTTTTGTAGTTGGATTTTTTGATTTTTTTTTCCTGCTGCCCATTCATTTCAAGGAGGAATTCATCTGAAGATCAGTCCTGACTCTTCTTTTTTCCTTTAGCTTAAAGAGCCGTTAGATGAAAAAATCTGCTCCTGACTCCCATTGAAATGAATAGGAGAAACCGGGACTGAGGTGGATTCCCCCTCAAAAGAACTCCATGTGATCTAGCGATGTGGATACTGTTGAGTTTCCCCATGCAGATTCATAACTTAGAGACAGAACCTTAGTTGTGCCTAGGTGATGTACCATGGGGTAGTTGTTTGGCCGATTATGTGGAATGACCCAGTATTAGATACAGCGTGTCTTTTGGGCTACAATATATAGAAGAGTGCCCATTTCGCCTTTTTGGACCGTAGGCAGAGACCTAGCTAGAGATTGCACCGTTCCGCAACACCCTGGAAAGAGGTTTGTTTTCTTAGTCTTTCACTATCTGAACTGAGATCCTATCCTACTAAAGTTTTAAACCTCGATTAACACATAGGCTACTTTTCTTCCTGGTAAATGACATGGCTTCACGACTGTTATGAATTTATGTTCATACACTATATTACACTGCTCTTGCCTGCAGCAATATCTCATCTAATTGGAGTTTGCTGATAAAGCCCGGTCTGTTATCCCTCTATGTAAACACACAGATAACACTGAGTTCAATGAGTACAAGTATTTGCATATTATCTGATCTGCTCCAGTGATGAAACACTGACATAGGAGAACCCCTTTAATCCAAATTAGCAGTTTGCCAATTTTAAACATGCCGGAAAAAGAAAATCTAATTTGTCGCAAAATTCTAACACAATGAGAGCTATGAAGGTAGCCAGAAGTCACAGTTCTCTTCAAGCGGCTCTTAGAGCAGCCGGATCATCAATACCAACAATCACAGGCACGGTGCGAGGAATAAGTTCAGCAGCAGGACAGTTTAAGAGCTACCAAAATGCCAGAGCAGGCAAACCATCAACGGCAGCAATTTGCTGAATATAGGCAGATCATCAACGCCAATGAAGTCACGGGCAGAGGCTAGTGTGGTCATAAAGATGTAACTTATGCTAACCCATGAATGGACACAGTGACAGTGTACACACAGAGTGCCTATGAGTGGAGGTATAAAGTTAAGGAATACTACCACGAACATGATGTGAATAGAGCCTAAAGTGGCCAAGCAGATGACAACTAGGTATACATACCCACACCAGTAAATCCTACCATCCAGAGATCATATTGGTTGCTGTACAGATTGCTTTCCCTCCCTCACCCCCATTACATGCATAGAATATGTTCCTGTCACTCCTCATCCTCCATTATCTAGAATCATTTTGGGAATTAGTTGAGGGATACCCACACAGACCAGGGGAAAACAGAGAACATAGACAGTTCCAGAACAGGGCAAATTACAGAGCCAGCTCGCTGACGGTGTCCACAGCCGATATAGACTTAGTACCAAAAAAAACAAAAAAAACAAAACAAAAAACAAAACCACAACCCACAATCCCTGCAGCAGAGGACCCCATATCAAGTCTTGGGGGGGGAACGACCCAAGAACAATACATATTACATGATACCGGACAGGAGGATTGAACTTACACGTATTGTGGAGGCTAATATTCCATGGGACATATCCACACGAGAAGCCTGGGGCATGATATGAGGGTTTCAATAGAAAGACAACAATTTAAGAGAAGGAGGGGGAGGCCATCCCCTCCCTCTAGTATTGGGTAAACCAGCTGTGGCTGGCTACAAACCAGTCCTTAGCTTGGACTGAGTGTCCCCGCTGTGGATTTTGGGATAATCTGTCCCCTTGGTAAACATGTGCTTGGACTATTGTCCCATCAGGGTCTAGATACAGATTACAAGGACACTCTAAATTCACCAGAACACATGGGAGGCTGCTCAATATGTAAACTAGAAGCAGAGGACAACGAGAACCTTAGATAGTTGGAGTATCAGTGACGCCAACACTGGCCGGAGCGCTGCAGCCCTTTGTGATTGTAATTGGGGGAGGGGGCCTCAAAAGAGATTTTTAGTTGGGAGCAATGAGCTGACCTCAAAGAAAAGGATGAATGCATTACATAGGCAGTCAGCTGAATGAGCATTAAGCCAACACCCATCTCTCTCAACCCTACCCCCCATGCACATGCAGACTCAATTTGCCCAAGCATGCATGTGCTCACAGTAGGTAGAGGGGAGTAGGCCACTGTGGCACTTTTTTCCCCTAATACCTTAAGGATCAGGCAGTTGAAGTCAACTATTTAATTCAGGCAAGGGTAGGAAGCCCATAGGCAAGTTTACATTATGTTGCAGCATTTTCAGGCTAAAATTGGGGAGACATCAATTTTTCCAGCATCTATAGGCACGTACAGCCAAAAGGTTTTATTAGTCATTGGCCAAGGCGATACCTCATTTTGAATGCACATTGTCCGTAAAGGGCTATGAAATGGTCTCAAAGGGGTAGTCTCATTGCTGCCATTCATGACACAGATGAGAATACCCACGTCTTCAGCGCTTGAAGGTCTACTCTGTTGCCACAGCTCACTTACTTCTACTGGGGTTACAGAAATGGTATAACAAAGCCAGAGCCAAATTTGGTTATTTCCATAACCCCTGGCCTGGTGGTTAGGACTTAGATCTGCATAACATAACTGGTTAAGATAGAAATATCCCTTTAAGTCATCAAATACACAGCAGAGCTGTGTACAGAAGCCCTATAACACTGTGTGCTGCCATATAGTGCATATGTACAACAGCAGATAATGGAGAGATTTTCCCTTAGAGCCATTATAGGCTAGGAGAGGAAACCTAAATAATACAGCACGTAACGAAATCTGAGACATACAAATTCCCCAAGTAGAAAACTTGCCAGCTCCGCAACCAAAGCCCTAGGGTAAGCAAAACTTGTAGACGAGAAAATAATGAGGTCGCTTATAGGTGCATCACATAGGAAAGTCAGGAAGTCCAAGTCTATAAATATATTAGCGCAGATACGACAATAAACAAATGGAAATATAATATTTATGTCCATCATAAATTATACACACACACATACATATATATATATATATATATATATATATATATATATACACACATACATAAAATACATTTATAAAAGTGTGTATGTATTATACATGACAACTGGGGCCCAATTCCAGGCCTCAGCGGTCTTTGACGTCATTCAGAGAAGTCTCTGAAAACAGAAGATAAGAGAAGGCAGCGGAGCCCAGGAGAGGTGAGTAACATGGTTTATTATGTTTACTCAACTCCCCCAGGCCTCTGATCATTGTACTCTGGGGTATGAAGAGACTCCAGAGTATAATAATGGTTTGTGGGTGGCAAATGCCAAGAATTTTGGGTTCTTCCAAACCCAATTTTTTTGCAAAATTCATAAAGAAAACCGTCTTGGCCACTATATGGCATTATACTGTATGAAGGGGCCACTATGGGACATTATTCGTAAAGAGGTTGTCCAGGAATTGGTTCAAAATATTTAATTTTCCTATTTTCTTCCATATATCTACCTCTGGATGCAACTCTGCATGAATGGCATTGCCTAGTGGTTTATTGCATGACCAATCACTTATTGTAAGGGACATATGTAAGGGTTTACCTATCCAAGTCATCATGCAGTGGCTCATAAGTCATCTGATAACATTCAATTCGCTTTAGGAAATCTTCCACCACCTTCTCGCGATCGCAGTCCTTGTAGTCCGGACTTGATAACTTCACTTGCTAGGGACAAAAGAAAAGAAAAAGGGAAGGTAAATGGAAAGTTAAACAATGGGTTAGACCAATCGGTTCAGTCTGTATTCCATAGGATCTTACAGTGATATTTTCGGCAATGATGTCCGGGTCATCGCAGATGGATTCGATGAAGAAAACCTTAATAGTGGAAATGAAAAGAGGAGTTACTGATGAAAAGTACTGCGAACTATCCAGAGTAACAGAGAAATATATATAGGCACTAAATGGTTAATAAGCGGTAACCTTCAGCTGCCATAGACACTCAATATTTGCCAGTCTGAAGGGGCTTTTGCTGGACAAATAAGATTACCAATGATGACTCTCATACTCTTTCATTTCCAGCCGATCATCCCTCAGCTGTTTAGCAAACAATGGGTGTGTCAGATAACATGAAGTGACCCCTATCCAAAGGATTGCTGTTTGGTTGGGGTTTGCCTACGGAGACCTCCACCAATTGCTAACAACTGACGTAGCAGGTCCGGCAGCGGACACGACTCCATTAATTTCAATGGGATTGTAGTGCATTGCCCGCTCCATCTCTCTGTATATATCAAGGCTGACAGATCAATACCTGCAATGATCCAAACTGCAAGAAAAGGATTTTGCAACGGGTCTACTTTATTTATAGCCAGACATATGACACAAGAGCGTCTAGTAAGGGAGGGTAATAAAGAGCATCGCCTGATCCCATATTACATCACTGCCAAGGCAGGCCTGCCAGCAAACAAGACCATGTCATCTAGTAATGCTGGCATAATAAAAAACATACAAGGCACAACCACATTACAAGTCATAGACACCCAAGTGTCAAGAACTCCTTACCCTTACTCTCAGCTTTAGTGGTGTCAGTCTTTACTTAAGATCTGGCATTTTAGTCAAGAAACAGAAACATCAAAGTGAACATTGCTATAGGTGTCGCCCAGGAACAGTTGGAGCTATCCTGCAGGCCATGGCACTGTGGGAGGATTATTTGCCACTCTTCTGTTTTCTTTCCCCATAGGACTAGCCACAGTTGTAAAAATGTCTCGCTCTCTTCATACATTTTACAGCAGCATGGCATTTAGTCTTTTTTTTTTTTTTGGGGGGGGGGGGGTAGTGGCGCTGAAATAAGCAAGTCAAGTGGAGTAAATAGGAAACCACCAGATGCCAGCATCGAGACCACTTGGTCTGTGGGGAGCACAGAAGTCAGGAACTTCGGACATTGATGGCATATCCTCGTATCAGACAACCATGATAGTGATGGCTTGAATGATTGTTATCCATCACTGCCCAGTGATCCGCATTGAACTCATATTTTACGTACTCCAAAAATTACAACAAACCCCCTGGGGTGTACACCTAACCAAAGGCAAACTGCATATGGGCAAGTGATGCTATAAAGGATAGTTTGTCTCATGCCCAAAAACACTGCTGTGTGTCAAAGGACAATAACCAGAGCTGATAGACTATACCAGATTATCTATGTGGGCAGATAAAACGCCCACATAAAAGGGCCATCAACCAGGAAAGAAGAAAAAAAAAAACAAAAAAAAAAAAACCAACACCGCCAGGTCTCTGGTAGTAGGAGCCGGGCGCCTGCACCCCCTCTCCAACTACACCACCAAGGACAGGGCAGCCAGATCTCAGTTTATGACATCTACAAGTGCCACAGCCAAGGACCATGCTCTGTCCACACTTCCACCTCAAATTCCTCTCTAGTTGCCACCTATCTGACAGCCCACGGTGGAAACCTGAAGCAGAGCTCAAGTGAATGGGCCTAAATAACAGTGTGAAACACACGCGAGACAGATTTTGGGTGGAATCCATCTCAAAATCAGCATTAAATCCCGCTAGAGACTGTACCCCAAGATATACAGAGCTCCATAAACTACACAAAGCAGAAATACAGGTCAATCCTGGATAAGGCCCTAACAAAGTCATCTACTGACGGCCATTTTGTGAAGCCAGGCAAACCCCATAGTCCTCTATGAGACCCGTCAGGTTTATTTAAAGTTTCACAACTCTGCTATAAACTAGATGTGGATATTATACAACCATGGCAGACACCAGACTATACTCTTTATACCGCCATATGGAAACCGTACCTTAAACCCACGTTCCTTAGCAAACTGTAGGATCATGGCCCTTCGTTCTCTAGTAGTATTTGTGGCATCAAAGACCTAAAACATAGAATGAAAGTCAATACAGAGTCAGTACATCAGGTTTTAGTACAAGCTGCAGTCCAGATGTGTGATTTAGGAGGAGATCAGGTCTTCGCTCGGATGATGAGGCCTCCTTGGGCCTGTCCTATTGCAAGGCTGGCAGACAATGACTATATACAATGGCTCCATTCCAATAGGTCTGATCTTTTCTTAGGGTAGATTAGCTCCTCCAGAGGTGTCTGGCATCTGCTCATTCCCCTCTCCCTAATGGGGACACATGCATACCGATGAGCCAAGTGTGCATGTGTATAGGAGAACTCAGGATGAACAGCTGTCGGCCAACAGCTATAGAAGGGGCATTGGTATCATAAAAATCCCTGGGTTATAGGTAGATTAGGATATAGAAAATCCGAAAGGTGACCAACTTTCCTTAGACACGCATACATGAGAAAGCATATGTGTATTTCAATGAGGTGGAGGGGGATCACGTCACATGCCTCTAGTAGCAGGAACAACGTGTGCAGAATCCTTCACACCCCCAGATATTGGCACTGAAGGACTTTTGGGCACCCCCATACACATTGGATAATCTGCTAAACAAATAAGCAGGATCTGCTAAATTCTGTCTAATCTGTATGGGAAACTTATGTGTATGGATAAAACCCACTTCAATATACCCATCACCTAATAAAACTAGATTGATAACCTATCCTTAGTTTAGGTCCCATCAATATCAGACTGGCAAAGGTCCAACACCAGGTACCCCTACCCATCAGCTGTATAAAGAGGATGTAGTGCTCAGGCGTACTGGGCCACACATATCCTATAAGGGAGGGAGCTACAAAAACGTCAGGCACTCACAGATCACACCATACATGTAGGCCTGTAAAGAGGAAGCGGTGCTCACTTAAATATCATGGTCTCTTTAAATAGCTGATTGTAGGGGGTGCTGGAAAGGTCATTTATATTAAAAATCCTACAAAAGGTCATAATGTTGAAGAAGAAGGGGCCCTGAGCTGTAGTAGTTTGGCTCAGCCACTATGCAATGTGCAAAGCCATGTCCTTTTGGCTCTGTACACTGTGTAGTACTGGGCCCACCAGCAGCAGTCAAGGCTGTATGTTACAACCCAGTCCCTTGAGCTCTCACACACACACTACAGAAACGCAACGTTTTTCAGATTCAGAGTGGATTTAATAGGTGCCAGAAGTTTAAGCATTGTCTTGGATTAAAAAAACATCAGATCAATTTTATTCCTGAAGGTGTACAAATGGTGTTCTGCAACTGTACATGACATTTATTGGGTTAAACTACTTACAGCGACATGTCCCTCTTCCCTTGTCAGATAAGTATTGACGTCCCTCAGGGCATTGAGCGCACACTGCCTGTAAAACAACATGGACACCACTTAGGTCAGTATGAGCGTCACATCAGCCCGGCACTCAGACATGGGCGTGTTGGGTTATAGTCGGTGGATATAGGCAGAGGTCTGGTGTTATTCATAGCGATGATCTGTGGCAGGACTGGATAAATTACAAGTGCACTAGTGACAAGGTCTTTGGTTTGCAGAAGGAAAGCCTCACAGCATTTACAGACTACCAACAAGACCACATTTTGCTAAATATGAAGCATTTGCTATTTAAAGGGTTTGTCTGGGACTGGGATATTGATTGCTGTGGCTGCTTCATTTCTTACAAAGCACAGCGCCGTACATTTTATAGTGGCTGTACTTGGTACTGCAGCTCAGCCTCATCCATTTAAATGGGACTGAGCTACAGCATGGTCAAGGGACCAATAGATGAAACACTGAAAAATCATCAACTCTCCCCATAGAACTCACTTTCGTATTTTCATGGCCTCCTGATTGTCAGAGCGGAAGAATTCATAGTTTTTATAGGTCTGTACGGCTTCACGGCGATACTGGCCAACGTTAAATACTAAAGGGAGAGAGAAAGAAAACAAGTCAGCGTGGGGGCCATGAGGAGCAGGTGACAGTAATGTGTACATAGCACATAGAAAACACAGCAGCAGATTCCTCAGTGAGCAAAGTCCAGGGACGTCAAGGAGAAGCGCCCACGTGCAGAGGTAACCTGAACATTGGCAACTGGTTACACAACTACAGACAATGGAATGTTTTCCAATGAAAAGTCATTGGTTCTAGTTCCCTGAGATAAGCCATCACGCTGCAGTAACTGAACCAATTGCAGAAGTTCGGGTTAACTCTGCTACATCTGTACATTAGTCATCCCTATGGGAGCGGACCTGCCCTCAGATGTCAGGTGTTATTTGGCATCACGAAGTTGCTCAACCAAAGCCTGGAAATATAGAAATTCAGGTTCCAGCCACCCTAGTGTCTCCAAGAGCTCAGACTTTAACCATTCCATGACCAGGCCATATTCTCAGGCTCATGATCAAACACATTTTGGGGTTTTCAGTTCATGTGGCTTTGAAAGTTTCTATCTTATATAGGGCTTTACTTTTCCATCATTTGCAATTTGGCAGCCTCCTAGCACTCACTGCAGAGCGGATCTGGGTCCTCAAGCCCCAGCTAAACACATGGGACTGCCAAGTGGTGCTCTGTAAAGCTAGCCTATGGTAGATGGCTGTCCAGCATGGTCGGGGTCCTACTACCATTAAATGGGTTGTCCATGACTGTGATCTTGAGCTCCACTTCCTCTTCTCAGACCAGTGACATCACGTCCAGTCGTCACATGGCTGTGCTACAATTCAGTACCATCCATATGAATGGAACCGAGTTGCAATACTAAGTACAGCCACAATACGATGTATGGCGCTGTGCTCAAGAGGCCGCAGAAATCCATATCAGAGTCCTGGACAATCCCTGGCTCAGGGTTTTACACATATCATAGTATTAAAAAGGAAGTGTTCCAGGCAAGACTACACTGTGCGACACAAGGGGTCCCAATAAAAGGCACCCCTGTGTCATGGTCCTCTCCCACACTGGACAGAACACAGTGGGGGAAATTTATTTAGACTGGCGTAGGTATGAGGCGTGCCTGAATTATTAAAAAAAACTTGGCACCTCCTAATAAATTTATGCACATTCCCATTGGCCAGTCTGGACCGGGTATAGATTTCCTGTATAACTCACACCAGTTTTTTTGGGGAGAGCCATAAGAAGCTTGACAAGCAGTCATGTCCCCGTCCCACAATAAGTTGAGGGTGAAGCGCAGAATGAACAACGTGGTGCATTTTTGGTCCAAGAAGGGTCAGGGTGCCAAAGATGTGCCACAGCAAACTGGCGTAGATGCCTTAGTAAATAACCTACAGGTTATCAGGTTTGACCGGAGTGCTACTTTATTGTTGTACTTGAGTCATGTGGGTAAAAAGGGGGACCCACTGATGCCAATGATAAAATGGGGCTAATGGCCTCGAATAGTCTCTTACCTTTTGTAGGGGTTCCAATCCAGTTGAGGTAGCGGGTGAGTTTCTTAGAGATATAGGTTTTTCCACGGGCGGGGAGCCCGACCATAATGATCATTGTGGGGGAGTTTGTGAACTGAGGTATAGATGCTGCAAAAGACGGACAGAAGGCAATCACTTTGTGGCAAGCAGATGTGAACATTTTTCCACATTACGGATTCATACCTTATTTTTCACAAGCCTTAGCCCTACCCTTCTTAGGAAAGTTTCTCAACCAAAGTTCCCAAAAGTTCCTGAGCAATTCTGCAGAAGACAGCCGGAGCCAGGGTAGTAAAATTTTTACAGTCAGGACATAGAAAACTAATTTGAACCATTCCCGGTATTAAAAAAAAGTGACCAGAATTTAAAGAAATGGTCATCTATTTTCTCCAGAAACATCACCATGGGCTGTGTCTGTGGTCCGTAGGCGGTGTTTGGCATTACAGCTCACCACTATGCACTTGACTGGAAATCAGCTGCAGTACCGGACACTGCCAGTGCACAGGTGTGGCACTATTTCTTGAAAGAATCTCAAAGTAACCCTTGCCAGGGTCTCGGGTTGCTAGGTGGGGTGGCATACACACAAGACCAGTTTCTTTAGTCCAAAACAAAAGTAGAGTTTTATTTTCACTTAAAAAAGGTAGTGCAGCAACAAAAGGAAACTATACAAAAATAAATCCCTGCCTGGCTAGGCACTAACTGAACATAGAATAGGTTACCTCACCTATAATAGCAGACTCAACAGTAGGTTGCGTCAACCAAGACAGCTCCAACAGTCTGACCTTCCTGCTGGCTCTCCAGCCCAGCTCTGTCCCTAAGGTTTGCTGCTGAAGCGGACCTTTTAAACATCACTGATGAGGACAATTCACGCTGCAGAAACATCCAAAGTGTGGACTGGAGGGGGTTGGAATGACAGGTCCCACTACCAACCTACCTGCCATTCCTAAAAATCCAGCCCAATAAAGAGAACTTGAAATAACGCTCAGAAGACAAAAAGTTATCTGCTGAGAACCATTCTTTCTGGAGTTTTTCCATCTCACCCACCGGAGATGTACACCCCCTCCATTAGCTGACCGGCCATCGGCTTACACCCTGTAACGCTTTGTTCACCACTTAGACCAAGTCCCAAAGGGTATGGGGTTCCACAGAAAGGGTAAAATCACTAGATCTTCACAGTTTAGAAATCTCCAGCATTTATAGTGTGTGTGTGTGTGTGTTGGGGGCGGGGGTTTGCAGACATTTCATCTTCCCTTTACGGCTTTTGTATAAAGCCAAGATCTGGATTTTCTGTAACAAATTCTTGACTGAACACAGTGACCTCTGGCTCCATGCCATGTGCCGTTCTAGTGAATAGGCCTGGGATTCTTGTGAGGTTTTCTGCAGTAACATTTGAGAACGCGCTGCCATCTTCACCCGGGCTGTGTGCCCATCACCACCATGCCAAGTTATAGAGCTCTTTAGCATAACAAAATGGGACAGTCGCACTGAATAGCCCATATTACCATGGCACCACGGACAGTCTCTAGACAGAGCTAGTCATGACTTGGGCTACATTCACATATTGACCATTGTAAAAAGCGGCCATGAAAAATTACATTACATTACATGCCCCTTTACATTCATAGGGCGCCCATTTTACATTAAGCCAACTGTTACTGGAGTCTATGGGGCATATTTATTAAAATGGTCTAAAAGCAAAGCAGGGCCCATAGCAACCAATCTTTTTTTTTTTTTTTTTTTTTTTTTTTTTTGGGGGGGGGGGGGGGGGAAGTGATGAGGGTGTCACAAAAGAAAAAGATGCAATTTGTTTGTGCAAAAATATTGACTTTAGGTCTTTTTAGGTACAGCATCTATTGTGCCTGGGATATAATCTGCCCCATTGTTATGGCCACAGGGGAAAAAACAAAAAAAAACAAAAAAAAAACCCACCCACATTTTAAACATGGCTTTGTTCTCCTCAGTTAAGTGAACAAGGCCCGAGATTGGCCCTCAATGTTTTACTCATTTTGCCAGTAAAAAATCCAGTTTACTGTCAAAAACCTGGGTAACGCTTTTAACCCTGTGACCGGCAGGGCCATGGCTTAGCCTTCCTTCCTACAGGGCAAAGGTCCAGGTTTCTGTTCTAGCCCTGTAAATAAATATTACGGCTGAGTCCTAGGGAAGGGGCAACAAACCACAAAGTAGAGACACAGCTGTAAGGGGTACAGCAATAGCAGTCAATACTGGGCCCTGGATCCTGAGGGGGCCCCCAAAGGTCCTTCAGCTATCTTGGCCCATATAGAATACTGGCTTATTTTATGTTGCAACGGGGCTCATTACAGATTCTGGGGCCCAGGAGCTTCAAGATCTGCCTCTGCCACTAAGGCACGATGCTTAAATGAGTGCCAATCAGTCCAACCCACTGACTGGCGCTGGTTGGCATCAGTCTTTTACACTGGCCCAAGCTAACGAAATAAGGGAGGGATGGCAGCGGCTGCCTCAACGCTGCGGTACAGTTACTCATTTACAGCATCGAATGCCCTTGACGCCGGCCCTTACCTTTCAAAGGGGCCCAGGGGAAAACTGACATGCTGGTCTTCCCCTAGATACAATGCATTTTTTTTGCTCAAAAATTCTCTTATGAGGACAATCTGCCATGATGTGCAGTGACATTTACTCTATTCCCAATTTATAAATGTTGTCACAAATGCCTTTTAGGATTCTAAAAAAGTTGGGTGCATTCATATACATGTGCCTGGGGAGAAAAAAAAAAAAAAAAAAAAAAAGTAGCAAACATGGCAAAGTTAAAAAAGTTGCCGAAAAATGGCGTACAGTACAAGCCATAATAAATTTGCCCCAGTATGACAATAATGGACCCTGAAAAACCTCCGCTGACTATAATAGGGTCTTACAAGTATCTGTTTTCAGAATTTTGGTGATTTCGGACATACTCTGCGCAGATGTGAACATAGCCCAACGGGTCAGGATTAAACTGAAAGCAGAATGCATTTATTAGTGATCAGAGGTATAACCTGAAGCTCCTGGGCCCTATACAAGGGCCCCAATCTAACCATGTGTGAACTGGCGTCTTATGCGGCATCGGGGCCCCAGGTGTGACGGCTAATTCTAGCAGGGGGGGGGGGGGAGCAGTAGTTTTATATTGGGTGGAGGGGGATGGTTTGATTCATGACCCCACTAAGCCAGGACCATGGACAGTGTACAGGAGGGAATCCGCTTTGTGAGAGGCAGGAGTAATCTGGATTTATACATTATGGCCGAAACGTACAATGTGGACTTTAGAGAGAGTACTCTACTACATATAGGACATCAGAGAGACTGGCCCGACCTCCATAAGCATCCCAAAAACGTATGGGATTTAGATGGAAGGAAGTTTTACTCTGTGAAATGTACCGTATAAGATGAGCGGCGGCGACCAGAAAGTGTCCACACATAACACAAACCCACTGGAATGAAAATCAAAGTCATGTGGAGAGGAAGGTGCAGAATACGGCACAATACAAACAGTGGAAGTCTCCATATAAAAAAAAAAAAAAAAAAAAAAAAACCCACACAGCATTCTTTACTTCTAGCTAAAGGCAGAAGAATTGTTAAAATTCCATTCAGCCACTTGTTAGTTAAATCCGCCAATGAAAAAGCCGTCTGACAACCTACATGGTTCCTGATTCTGGCCTTACAGGGGGTTGTCAGAAAGACCCAACCAGGAGGACACGTAGGCAATGTGGATTCTGTCACAACACTCTGCTGTACCTGTACATAAGGTCCACTGGGCACCGCTGCAGGGTCTGCTCCACTGTTCCAATCAAACATGATGAAGTCTGACCGAAGTATGAACAGAGCCTTACTGCATTACATTGCATCAGATTAATGGAGAGGATTCTCCTACTCTACAGTACGAGTAAAATTCCTTTGATCTGGCATCTTCTGGGTCCCATAGATTCCAAATTAAACTTCTAAAATATACATGTAAAAACAGATGCTTTCAAAACATTAGGAGCCATCTCAAGACTTTTGGTCTTATAAATTCTATTTTTAGATTATATTTTTTGAATCTAAAATTTCTGTGCTGGACTATTAAACAAAAAAAAAAAAACTTGATAGTCTTCAGTAGTTGATACCTTTTTAATGGCTAACTCATAATGATGACAGATTACAACGTTTCGGAACTCTCTGCTCCTTTCTCAAGTAATTTTAGAAAACCATTTCGGAAGGATTCATATGTATGTACAAAAGGGCACATAGGGATAGAATTCTAGGAGGAAGGGGGGGGGGTAGAGGGTTATTAGTAATTGGTAGAAACAATGTACTCACTGGCTAACACGGTACAAGAACAAACATTTTCCTTGTGCTGGATTAGCAAATCATCTGGATTACTAGATGCCAGATTAAAGGAATTATTAACTTCAACCCCAGAATTAAAAGGTATTCATATCAATCTTCATAGGATAGAGGAGAACTTTCCGATTAGTTGGGGTCTGACTTCTGGGATCCTCTGCGATCTTAAGAATAGAGCTCCGAATGGACAATAGATGCCGCTACTCCGGTCCATTGTCTAGGTCTGCCGGAGATTTCTCTCCACTCTACTCAGCTGGCTTCAGTAGCCCCATAGAGATGAGTGGGACAGCAATGAACATGCAAGACCTGCCATTCCATTCATACAGGGCATCTGGGAGCCCCCATTGTCATTGTCATGTTGGACCCCAACAAGATAGTTATTCCTTGTCCTTTTGATAAAGGATAATTTGTATATAATGGAATACCACTTTAAATTTTCTATCATAATCCAGAATACTTCACAATCTGACAGCTGTCAGGCCCCATTAGTGCAGAACGAAAAGTTTAGGCCGGAGGACTGGAGGCGCCAAATACCAAGACACGATTCTTTATAGAAGACAGGAAAAATCTGCAGCCTGTAAACCGTGAACACCCCTCATCCGAGCCCATAATTGTGGTGTAACCACGTAATGAAGTCGCAGACAAAGCGGCCGTGTCTCTCTAATGAAGCGGAGGCACGCGAAATACCGGCCAGCCACCAGAAATAGCTTTTATGGACAGGAATGGGCCATATACGAGGGGAAGGGTCATCCGCAGTGACTCATAATTGCAGACCGTGCAACGCGTATAAAATGTAAAATATAGAAAATATGTGGAAAAGTTTGTCCGTACATACTGTACTAAGGGCGGGTCCTCATAACTGTGGTGAATTCTATAGACACGTCACCCATTCTTGCACATTGTCGGATCACTTCAGTATTCAAATCCCAGGGCCGGACATACTACATGTCTGCACATGGCAAAACAGACACCGATATACAATGATTACTTCCTTTTGGAGGAAACCCATACATATTTCCCATGGAGCCTTGTGTGTAATTCAGACCCCATACACATGACCAGTGTGTAGTGTACGGGCCAGTGAGAACATTACGGATGGCCCATGGATTGGTATCAGTCCGCAGTCTGATTTTCACTGACCCATAAACTTCAATGAATTGGCAAAGCCGCAAAAATGGACAGATAAAAGATGCAGGAGCTAGAAGTCATTCCACTGTATTGTGGCGACACCAGCTACCGCAGCACCGCACCTATTAAAGGGGAGCACAGCTGCTTCTGACCTTGGGCACGTCAATAGTTTCTGGGGCTGGGAAGCGGCTAGATCACTGATCAGTGCAGGGACTGCGGAATATCCCTTTAAGTCAGCAGGCAATTATCTTTAAGATGAACCAGTATCCCCCAAAAGTACCACACCTAATAACTACTCTTGCAAGTCACTGACATATGACAAAAGGCAAACGTGGGGGGGGGGGGGGGGGGTCAGAGGCAAAATCTGTCCCACTTACTGTAGAATACATATATGGTATTGGTGTAAAGAAGCCTTAACCTTCAGGATGCAGCAGTGACCTCTGCACCCCATTTGGGGTCCATCTGCCAAAACAATCCACTGATCACACAATGACCCCCAGGAATTTTACAGGTCAGCAAAACTGAACACTGTTGACATAGCTTAGAGATAAGCGAATGGCGTCCTAGTTGGTGAATCTTCAACATTTGTATGGTCCGATAGGTCAGGTATGTAGAATTCGACCTCAGTACATGCTGAGGCGCTACCAAACTAGAAGTAGCCAAAGTAGACACCACGTTATACATTGGATGTTAGGTGATAGACATTACTGTATAGAGGTCACTTGCCCCAACATCACCCCTTCCCCCATGATATCTTCTACATATGATGGAGACAACTGACCATTGTTCAGTTTGGACAAAGAGGAGTGCTTGTCATTCATGGTGTGCAAGATCTCTTAGGCTACATTCACATCTGCATTCTGAGGCTCCAACACAGAGTCCTTCTAAAACAGAGGTCACACTAACACAACAGCCAGCAACATCAAGGAGACAACAATGGGTACCAAGGGACGTCAATATAGTCAATGAGATCCCTAGGGACCCATTGTGATCAAAGAATGGAACCATCTTTATTGCTTAATCCGTTCTTACAACAGGCCCGAAGAACAGATTTAACAATACAAGTGTTACAGCACATTTTATGCAGATCTGTGCACTACAAGAGTTCTTTTTCGAAACAAAAAAAAAAAAAAAATAATACACAAAAATAACTTGAATATTGACATTTTGATGGCCCAAATGCTAAAATAATATACAAGGTGGAGTCTCATACACATATAGGGCACCAGAAGCAATATTGTGAATATATTAGTGCACAGATCCCAAAGTGTAAAGGAGTTTCCTATGGACATAACTATAGTTACAGTTCTAGACAAAAGTTAAACATTTTTGCAATCCTAAATTTTTTTAAAAGTTTTCCTTTAAACACCTTAGTGGTGGCATCTTTTACCTTCATCAGATTCTTATGGAAACGACCATGAATGCAGGAACTTTCGTTAGAAATACAGCCATGATGTCCTTATTGTGGACAGGTTATCAGGAGGGCACTACATGTATGAGAAGATAACTCCGGACACAATAAGGACATTATGGCTGGTTATCAGGAGGACACTACATGTATGAGAAGATAACCCGGACACAATAAGGACATCATGGCTGGTTATCAGGAGGACACTACATGTATGAGAAGATATCCCGGACACAATAAGTAGATCATGGTTGGTTATAAGGCAGGGACACTACAGGTATGAGAAGATATCCCGGACACAATAAGGACATCATGGCTGGGTTCCTACCATAGAAAGTTCCTGCATTCATAGTCGTATGTACTAACAACTGATCAAGACAAAAGAAGTCACTATTAACATTGTTGGAGAAAATATTTAAAAACTATGAAAAATGTAAATAAAATTTGCTACATTTTTAACTTTTGATTTAAATCTGGTTACATCCACGGGAAGAGGATCTTGGGTTGAATGTAGGGACCATTCCTCCGACACAGGACATTTGTCCCCATCCCGCCACCTCCTATATGGGTTAATATTAGAATAGTTGCCCCCGGCTCTGTTTTGTAACCATGTCCTGGTCACAGATTGACAAGCAATGTGTTTGCTACTTAAGCAGTAGCCCTCAGTGGCCGCCTTATCCCCTTCCCCCGCTGAGGTGCCTCTGCTGTGGGTCAGTGCACTTACATCCTCTCCTCTGCTGCAGTCTCTCACACTGGTGAGGGATCCATATTTTCTGCAGTCTGGTCTGCTTCAGCTCCCTCAGCATGTCCGCCATCTGCTGCTTCTGTGTCTTCAGTGCCTGTGCAGAATCTGGGTCTGTGTCCTGGGTCTGCATGTTCAGAGATGACCTGGGGGCTGGCACCTGATCCAGACGTGCCCTATGTGTGGGTCACCTCGTGGACCTTATCTGTATGAGGAGAGAGCCAGCTGTGTAGACACAAGAGTCACTCCTACCCTCCCCTCCTCCTGAACTAGAAACCCTGCCAGAAAGGGAGGGACCCAACCCTAATAAGTGTAGGAGGCCAGCAAATGCAAGTGTGCACTTTACACCGCATTCACCTCATCTAGCCACATATCCATGGATTGCAAGCTCCTCGGGACAGCGACAACATGCCAACTATGTATTATATATAAACCCGAGCGGCCAGGGCAAGATTGAGACAGAAGTGGTTAACCTCAGCTGTGCAGAACAGACTGTAGACGTGTAATTCCTTGGTTTTCCGCCTTAATCTGGGTCACTTGGGTTTACAAAGAATATCTAGAAAATGCAATGAACCGATTAAAGACTGCGAAATAAACAGAAATAAATAAAATGCAGACACTAATCCCAATTATATTGACGTCATGACCTAAAAAAAAATAAATAATTTGTTAAACCTTAAAATAAATAAATCATAAAAAAAAACCCCTCATCCTCTCTTCACCCATACAGTAAACTGGGTCAGTGCATTGTACAGGAAAACAAAGCACAGTGGGGTGTCCACTAAAGTCTATGGATGGCCATACCATTCATTGTGTTTCAAGGGTTATCAAGGGCAGGGTCTCAGCTTTAACAAATGACTGGGGCCAAGGCGTGACTAAAGGGGTAAGGAGGGGGCAGTCACACCCCGACACTGGTGTCCGATAGGGATTGTGGCCCCTCTAGGATAGTATAGATATTATTACAATATCTGGGGGACTCCAGGTTTTCCCATGAAGTCCCTCATGTCTATGGCAGGATGTATGAAAAGAGCCAAATGTGATGGTTTCCTTAACTCCCATAGAGGAAAACGGGAGCTACGCAATCGCTGCGCTACACTTTACGCAACTCCTATTTATTTCTATAGAGCAACCTTGTTTGTCTAAGTCTAAAACTCCCAGTCTAGTGACTGAGACTTACAACTCCGATTCCAATCTCTGCCATGACTTTATTTATTTATTTATCTCTCCCTTCCCCTATCTGTAGGTCTTTGGAGTATGGGAGGAAACCCACGCAAACACAGGGAGTACATACAAACTCCTTGCAGATGTTATCCTTGGCAGGATTCGAACCCAGGACTCCAGCTCATGTCCGTATTCTAATATCTGCATGGTGTAGAGAGGGTCGTGACAAGGGTTAGGCAATGTAGGCACCCGACTAGGGCACTAATGAAGGGGGAAGGCACAATGGCAAGAACTATATTTAGCCTGGAAGCAAAAAAAAAAAAAAAATATTCATACTAATCATATGTGATACAAATATTAATATTACATGAAATTGACATTTCATGGGGCTTACAAGAGCAATTAGCATTAGGACTCAAGAGGATCCCAATATGCTTGTGGGAGGAGTCTAGAAGATGCCCCAATATAAGGTTACAATGGGCATCATCCCTCTACAGCCACAAAGAAAGTATCACTGACTACATCCCAATATTCCACCCAATATGTTGGCCCAAGCGGCAATAACATTCCTCACCCATACTAGCCTACATTCTAAAATTTATCCTACATTTTCAGAGACTATACTGATAAATTTGGTTGGTCCCAGCCTGAAAAATGGTGAAACTTATGAAAGCTCTATCCTGGAGTGGGCAGTATCTATTGGATTGCCATGCCAGGGGCAGCCACGAAGTGTTCAACTACCTGCAGCGCCACTGCAGGGGAAATAAAGCATTGCACTGCGTCCATGCAGTTATATTGATAGGTCATACAGGACAGAACGAGAGACTCTCTATACGCACACTCCAAGAAATGAGGATTATAAACACAGAACCCCCTCTAATGGGGTAGATTCTTAAACTGGACAGAAGGCTTAAAATTCTGCCATCTGCAGATTGTGGTGCAACTAATCTAATGTGTATGGGGCCAAAGAGTGAGCAGGCTGGTTACATTTCAACATGTCTGATCCTTTGATCCCAAGGAGTACAAGTCAGTGCTGTGGCAGCGAGTTATAAAGAGAAGACATGGTAGACAACAACAACTAGAGTCCGGATGAGCACGTGCACTATAAGCGAAGAAGATAATGGAGGTGCTTATACAGTCATATGGCCTGTGACCTGCAGGAATCCACTTCTGCCACTGTCAGCATGTTGTGTGTTGTCACATCCTGTATCCAGAGCCTGCACTGTACACGCAATAAATTCCTGCACCGACCAGACATGTGAGGTTATGTGCAGTCAGGCTAGCTCACTCCTCCCATACATACACTACATGTATTGTGTAGGGCACATATATAATTACTATAGATAGAAGGGGCCATTGCCAAGAAGCTGAGCAAAGAGTCTCGCTGCTACGACCCCAGGGATCTGATGTTTATTCAAACTGTGTTCCATTTTCCTGCAGCGCCACCACAGGGGAAATTATGTATTACACAGTGCCTTTTCAGTCCTATGGGGTATCTGTGTAATATGGGACAGGACAGGTCCTCCAGAATCACTCTTAAATGTTCCTTAAATTGACCAAGAGATGAGGAGTCCCACTAATAAAGGGATTATCTGAGGAGTAGGGGGTGTCTGATCATGTGATCAGAACCAGCTCCTGACGCCTGGGTCACTGCCCACTCCCTCCTCTAACTTCACAGGAGTGCCCTGTGTTATAGGGGCTGGGTGACTATAGTAAAGAGAATTACCTGTAAGATCAGGAATGGAGGGACTAACTAATGGCAGCGATATCTCCATCACCTGAGGCACAGACCAGCAAACCTGACAAAGAGCAGAATTCAGCTGGTCTACATCCCTAAATAAGGAGGCTAAATAATGTTAATATAAGCTTCCACAAGACACACGCCACGTACATGTGCACAGCCCAGACATCACACACTAATGGCCAGGAGTAGTAGATTACAGGGCAGCCCTCTTTATTTGGGACAGGGTGTCCCACTTTTTTTTTCTCCTGTGATCCACTGTAAATTTTTTGGCAAATGCAGACAGAAGCCACATATATGGCTGCGCCTGACGTTTGTTATTTACTCCATTAGGCTGGCATAGATTTCCCATGAGTTGAAATCCATCCAGTCTGTTCCCAGTTCCCCAGTGGCAGGTCAGGTAAAATGAAGCCGTCCCCATAGACAAGTGTGTATAGGCAGATACCTCCAGTGACTGAAAACACGTATAGCCAGCATTAAACTGGAAGCTAAGAGGGTCCTCTAGTGGCCACCAGCAGGTAGTGATATTAGGCATTATATCTGTCCAGGACTCTGGTTGCATCTAAGATAGTCATTGTGGTTTAGGACATTGATTATTGCTATAAAAATCTACAGTAATGTGACAAACTACAAAGTATGGTGGGGCATATGACTTCTTCATAGCAGTCGTGCAGTGTTATTACAGTATCATCCTATTCACTTATACGGGACAAGGCTGTAATACATGGCAACTATGAAGCATATGGCGATATAAACCGTGAAGAGATCACCGCACTCACATGAGTGGCAAACAGCTGATTAGCAATGGTCCTAGGTGTTGAACCATTGATCAGCCGATCCGAACAGCACGCTCCATAGAAATGAATGGATGCACCTGGTACTTCCGCTTTGACGTCGGCCGGCCGTTTAACCCCCCGCGTGCCGGCTACGTCCATTCATTTCTATGCGAGCGTGCTGGTCAGATCGGCTGATCCGAACAGTACTCGCTCATCTCTAATGACAACCCCTTCAAATATAGCAGCTGCTCGGAGTTGCTTCAATCGATAACTCCTACAGATCTACCCTTAGGCCGGGGCACCACAGCCTGAAACGCTGCAAATTAACATAACGGACACGCCGCAGGAAAAAGTGCAACGTTTTACAGTAAGTGCATAGTGGATGGGATTCTAGTGAATCCCATGCCCACTTTGCGGTAAAAACTGCGGACACACCGCGGTTTCCAAAACCAGTGCGGATTTGTAAATCGCAGCATGTCAATTATACCTATGTAAACAACAGCGATTTCCCCATAGGTATAATTGTAACAAAGTCCGTGGAAGAAAACTGCAAACTTTCTGTTTAAGCACTGCAGGAAGAAGCGTGATGTGTTGCCGCCGCGGTATTTCCCGCAGCGCTTTATTGCTGTGGGACGTCCCATGGGGCCTTAACCTTAAAGACGGAAAAAAAAAAAAAAAAAATCCTCCCATTGCGCTCCCCCCGTCCGTCGCCATGAATATAAAAATTTGGTATCAACGTAATCATATCGACCAACAGAATCTGGGCAACGTGTCATTTGTTTCTTCAATTTTATCCCATTCTGGTTTGTTTTTTTTTTTGTTTTTTTTGCAGCTTCCCAGAAACATTAAATGGTACCAACACAAGGAAAAACAAATATGGACAAATGGCTGCTGTGGGAGGGGGTTAATACAGAATTATTTTAGTTACTTTTAGAGTTCCTTCCCCTGGGGGTCTTGTAGAAAACAAACTGTTTGAATGGCGCCTTCCCTCATATCCAGTCCTGGGGATGTTCGCAGCTAGGCCGCCGCCTCTCCGTGTACCCTTAGTACTGGTCATGTATGAAATGTTGCGTCCATTCTGTATTTTTACATAACTTTCCCACATGGAAGGGCCAGCGATGCCTATAGCAGTATATTAGGGAACTGCTGTGTAACATCTGTGTGGTATCACCATCACTTACAAAGTCAGAGACCCCACAGGGACAGGGACACATTAGTATGAGAACATTCTGTTATAGTACAAGACGTAGTAATAAATACCAGATACAAAAACAGGACACGAAACGGCCGAAATGTCAAAGCTGTGGTTCCAAATTCTACAAAGGAAAAACCAAATACACAAACTGTTCCTCAGTGGATCTGATGTAAAACACTTTACAAAGTCCATCGCAAGAGATCATAGGCCAAACATCACCATTTTACTGAGAACCCGAATAAAACATGGAGGCTTTCAGGAATATTCCACCAGATGCCGCCATATGTGGCTACAGAACTTCCAGTCTATGGTATAGCTATAGAGCCAACATGTTCCATTTACTTGCTACAGCACCCATTGACTCTCTTACCTCCATGACATAGGCAGTACAATGAGAAGGTCCGCCATGTTCCTTTATAACGTACTACAGGACTATAGCTGACCATACACTACATAGATTGGACAATTTAGACCATTTTATTGTAGATATTTGTGAACTTTCATTATACAAATACACAAGACAAAAGCTGCACAAATGTAGAGATCTGTAAAAAAAAAAAAAAGAAAATCTGATCTGCCATGTTGGATTTTTATAGGTAGTTGTTGGGTGCTGAAGTTGAAGTCATTCATGCTGAAAGACTGTACAGACCAAGACCAGGCCGCAGACCAAGACGACCAGGCCAAGACGACCAGGCCGCAGACCATGGCAGAGATGGATCAGTGACTTGTTATTTCAACTTCCAGCATTGTTATCTACTTGTACATTTATGGCAGAGATACAACGAAGTACACCAGAACCAGATCCGTCCCTGCTTCCCCCATCGGTGCCTCCATTGCTGAGTTATTAGCTTTATTTCCAATATGATAATGAGATGTTTGGTGCAACGAAGGCGTCCCCATTGCTCTTATTGCACCAAATAGCTATACTTTTCAATGCTCCATTCCCCTTCCTTCTGTGATTGACATGTACTCTGTCTAGCCCTATCAGTGATAGCAAGGACATAGCTCTTTGGTGTAATGATGGCAATGGTGATGCCCTTGTTACACCAGTCAGGAAATAATGTAACATCTCAGCTATGGAGGTGCCAATCTGGATCAGGAATAAACTTGTATTAGAATGAGCCCGAGCTCTGTGACTGTGCTTATAGTTCCATAGGAACAGTTCTGGAGACAGTTTGTAGAGAGCGCCATCTAGCGGAAATCCTGCTCTGTTCATTTAGCACATTGTGCTAGTACTCCTACAGACTGGATGGAATACAACTCTCATACTGTACCTAGGCAGAATATAACATGCCTTGGAAGCAGCAGAACCACCACGTCTGTTTATACCATGAGACTGGATCTCCATGATGCCATATAATATCATATAAGAACATACACGTGGCAATGTCTAACAAGATGTACATTACCCGTGATCCCCTCTTCCAAATTCCGCATTTCAGGGCTTTGCAAAAGTCCCAAACAGTCAGATGATCAATGAAGTTAGCTGTGGCTGCAGGGATCATCAACCTTTGGCACTCAATTGGCGTGAAACTACAGCTCCCAGCATGCTCCACTCACTTCTGTGGGAGATCTAAGGGTGCATTCACACTACGTATACGGCAGCTTATTCTGAACGTAAAACACGTTCAGAATAAGCAGTGTATAAAGCAGTTCCATTCATTTCTATGGGAGCCGGCATACGAGCGCTCCCCATAGAAATGAATGGGCTGCTTTTTTCACTACGAGCAGTCCCATTGAAGTGAATGGGAAGTGCTGGTGTATATGGCTCGGCACGAGCAGAGCTAGCCGTACACACAGACACTTCCCATTCACTTCAATGGGACTGCTCGTAGTGAAAAAAGCAGCCCATTCATTTCTATGGGGAGCGCTCGTATGCCGGCTCCCATAGAAATGAATGGGAACTGCTTTATACGCACTGATTCTGAACGTGTTTTACGTTCAGAATGAGCTGCCATATACGTAGTGTGAATGCCCCCTAAGGCTGCAATCACATGGGGATTCCGCATGTCATATTCTGTCGATGCCAGTGCATTGCAAGGCATCCTGTCGCAGCTTTCAGCTCCGAATTAGGCCCAAATGAATGGGCCTAGTCTGGAGGGTGCGGTCACGAGGCAGACACCGCGGCTGATTCAGCTGCGGAATCTTCCTGAAGAAAGGGCAGTGGTCTACATAGACCACCATTGTGAGGGGGCGGATTATGACGTGGATTCTGCCCCAAAATTGGCCCCCCTCTTGCCCTGTGCGAATGGGGCCTAAGAAGAACAGAACAAGTTTGGATGCTGAGAGTTGTAACTTCAGGACAGCGCCATACACTACATACTGCAGAGGCAGTGCTTAGTACAGCAGCTCAGCCCCATTCACTTATAAGGGACTGATCTGTAGACCGACCCCACTGATCAGATAAGGATAATATGTAACTCACAGAAAACCCCTTTAATGTATTCTACAATGTACCTAGAGTATTAGTAGGGGTTAAATACTACAAGTAGCGTGCAGATTTTCTTGGGTGTTCACACATTGCAGCAGCTGGGTGGTTTCTGACTTTTTTTTTTTCTTCTGAAAACATCAATGTCTGAACATTATAGAATGGATCAAACAATATTTCTCATCCCCCATTCATAATATTTATCTTACAGTAACAGAAACCTGTTAAACACTGTAGCGGCCCGGGGGCAAACACATAAAATACGAGAACTGAAATAGTCACTAAAACCACACAATGTATTACTAAACCAGTCAGGCGATTATATTCAGCTACATCTGGTGTTGTCACCTTCACTGCACTACAATACCTGGGCTCTGGATTTCTGCTGTCAGGTCTTGTCATGGTAACTTGTGGGGCGCAACAGGACCACATTCACTACCATTGGGTACGATGTGTAACTAGCTCAACACTGAGATATTATATTGTGCAATGACTAGTCATAGTAGCACTAGATTTAGTGCCCGGTTCACACTAGCTTATTTGTTCCGTCCGGAAGGGGTCTGCATGAGGACCCCCGGACGGAATACAAGCGCAACTGCAAGCGCTGCACAGTTAAAGCGCATGGACCCCATAGACTATAATGGGATCCGTGTACTTGCCGCGCACTGCCCGCAGAAATGATTCGTATGCGGCAAGCACATGGACCCCATTATAGTCTATGGGGTCCATTCGCTTTAACTGCACAGCGCTTGCAGTTGCGCTTGCATTCTGCCCGGGGGGTTCTCATGTGGACTCCTTCCGGACGGAACAAATAAGCTAGTGTGAACCGACCCTAAGGTGCATGCTCACAGTGTGGTAGACATATGCGGATGCCGATAAGAGCACAATAGGGCCGGGGCCCCATACAGCGTAAACATTGTGATTTGGTTGCGGTGGAAAAATCATGCTGTTACAGTACCTATAAAGTGGCTGGAATTCTGACTAATTCAAATGTTTTTCCAAATGTTGCAAAAAAAAAACAAAAAAAAAAACAACTTGTAGCGGAAATGCTGCGATTTCAAAAATGCTCGTGTTTCTGTGAATCGCTGCATGTCAATGATACCTATGGAAATGCTGGCGTTTTCCGTATAGGTATAATTGAAGCAGAAAGTCCACAGAGGAAAAATTCTGGACTTTCTAAGAAAAGTGCTGTGGGAAAAACTGAAACGCATTTCCACCGCATCACTTTTTGGCTGCGGCCCGCTACTTGGGGCCTTTGTTGCATACTGTATAATCGAGTGATCATTGGCGGCTGCACCCTTATAAGGGTTGTCCAATTAAGGACATTCATCCCCCATCTACAGGACAGGGGATTAGTCTGAGGTCACTTGGGGTCCTACCAGCAGGTTTCCCAACAATCAGGAGAACTGGAGACTGAAAGTCCCCCCTGCCCCCTTCTTGTAAATGGAGCACCAGTGTACTTGTGTGATCCGCTCTCTATTCACTGCTAGGGGACTGCGCAGCCGGAGATTGCAGTCCTGGCAGCCCCATAGCAGGGAATGGAACACCAGGCACACACGTTTACAAGGAGGAGGCATGGAGGCCTTTCAATGCGCCATTCCCCTGATCGCTTGGGGACCTGGTGATCGGACCCTCCCAGTGATCTGATGCTTATCCTCCATCCATGGGTAAGGAATAAGTGTCCAAATCAGCACAACCCCATGAGAATAGAGACCTATGCCAGTTATGAAGCGGTGTAGATTTCCATTATAACCCACACCAGAAAACTGGGATCCCTGTCCCGACCCTTCGCACAATGTGGTGAGTGAAGCACAGAACAGGGGTTGTGTAGTACAAGAAGCGCCCTGTACCAAATGTGCACCACAATCCCTCTATACCCAAAAACTGGAGTCAAGGGATTGATAAATTCCCAAATTAGAGTGAATGACGCTAGGTTCACATCAGTGTTGCATCTCCGTCAGAGGATCAGAACAACGGAGAGGTGAACTGCTAAAATCGCAGCAACAGAGTCTGAAGGAACCCATTGACTGTAATGGGGTCTGACATTTTAGACCTCAAACAGGCGGACTCTATTTGGAACTTTTTCCTCCGCTGATTTTCAGGGACACAGATGTGAACATAGCCCGAGTCTGAACCATTTTACACAATATGCTGTACCTCTGTCCGTTTTGACAGAAACAAGACCAGACATGTGAACACACCCATAGACTTGGCCGTTTCTCACAGTCATGTGAATAAAGCCAAAATATGGTTTTGGTTTTTTTCTCATGAACTTTAGATCAGTGAAAAACAGAACGATCATGTGAATAAGGTCCAACTGTAACAAATACACCACCAAGACCAGACTTTTTTTTCCCACATTCCAAGTATTTTTTTTTTGTTCAATTTTTAACACACTTTTTTACTGACGTATTTCACATCAACAGAGGACAAAAACAAAAAACCACCAAAAACACCACCAAAAACACCCCCAAAGAAACCAGAGCACCTTGTATGTAGTTCATTTCATCTGGCCACAGCATTTTTGACCAAAAACACACACGACAGCACCACAAAAATGTGATTTTTCATGAAAACACTAAGTGTGGACCAGCCCGATATTTGTTTGTGTATCCCCACTACTCACAATCCCTGCAGCCAAAGCTCTCACCTGGGATCCGGGAGGCCTTTTCTTCCTGTGTCCTGTTTTTCCCGTCCATTGTATTGTGTGCATATGACCCAGGGCCACAGTTAGCCTTCAGCTCCCCGCACTTACGAAAGGTCAGCTTTACCAAACAGGAATAAAAATAAAACCTGCCCCTGCCCTTTATGCCTTACTGACTGCAGCTTAATATATTCCTCAAACACCTGCTGTTCTTGCAACACTCAATAATCCTCTGGCTGCTCACAAGAGAGCTGCTGACACCCTGGGCCAATCCCAGGACACCCTGACTTAAGACATATTAAAAGGAAATGTGCTTCCTGCAAGACAGGTACTCCAGCCAGCAAGAAGACGACAACCCTGTGCGTGCACCATGAGAGGAGCGGCCGAGGTGACTTACACAGGACTGCCGGCCATGGCTGACCTCTGCTCCCTATCACCCCTATCCTTGGCGAGGATTACAGGAAGAATCTTAAGAGTGTGAAGCCCGTGTCGCTCTCCCTACAATTGGAGCACTCCCCTTTCTGCCCTTGAGCGGAGTCCCATGTAGTCCTGGTGTCAGTCATCGCTCTGATTTATTGTTGTACTGTATAGCATGTATGGGATTAACCCTTTAGTACCCTGCAAAGGAATGTTCTTGCTACAAAGACACAGGGGCTCACATATCTATCTGCACATGCTCAGGGTTGTCAGCAACGGTGGTCATACACATTAGACTTTCATGGCCAAAATGGCCGACTGACCACCTGGGCGATGGTCATTACGTAAATCCGATTAGCAGGTCAAAAGTAAAGTCATTCATGTTGGATGTTTTTGGACGTTGGTCGCATAAAATTATTGATGTATGGCATAATTGGATGAATATGGCCGATCATTTGCCATGTGGAGTAGAGTCTGCGGGTGGTAACATACAATGGCCCCAGACTACCAATGGTGTGAAGGCGACATCCAGAGATTTAACTTATTTTCTCCATGCATTTGATCATGCTGGACCTGGGGGTTCTAAACTAGTTCAGACTCCAGGTGACATGTTTGGCACCATCCTTGGGTCATTCTGCCTCCTCCATCCTCTCCTGTGGGGGCTAGTTTTACCATAGTCTGCAGCCCCTCATAGCACAGATGACTACCTGTGAAAACAGGAGAGGAGGTGGAGTGACTGGCGCTGGTTCTGATCACGTGACCAGCCCGGAACTTCATATTGCCAATATTTGTGCCTAATTTATCAAAAAGTCGCACTTGCACCATAAATCTTGCGCAAAATTCATCACATGGAATTGAGATTCCTATGTTGTCTGACATGTTTTTTTTTTTTTTTTATTGAAGTGCAAATTCAACATGTAATCATATTGTAAAAGGTGACTCAAAATAAACCATGCCCCCTTTTCTCACCAAAATTGCAAAACGAGGGAGTGATTTTGTTGGGAAAACAGACACAAATGAGTAGTAAATATCGTCCCAAAAACCAAGAAAAAAGGGGAAAAAATTAGACAAAACTAAATAATGGCGCCAGTGTCTTGATAAATGTGCTCCATAGTGGGTCACCCCGCCTATAGGACCCTAACTTTCAAGATGGAGTCAAAAATATCACACCAAAGTCAAGAAGAACAAGTGTCATGTGCAGCCCCTCTTCAAGAGCTACAATCGCACATGTTAATATATGCCCAAAAAGCATAAGGCTGCGTTTACAGTCTGACAATAATCGAAGGAAGAAAAGTTCTGCATGGAGGGCTAGGCTTACACTAGTATTGCATCTCTGTTGTTAAAGTCGGGGGACGCAAACAATGGAAACACAACACTAGTGTGAACTGAGCGTGAGATGTAAAGGACATGACTTATCTAAAGAGGTGGGAAAGAAAATGAGGCATTTGCCCATAGCAACCAATCCAGCCATCATCTGGCCAAGGCTCCTTGGAAAATGAAAGTATTAATCTGATTGGTTGTTATTGTTAATGCTGATAATAGAGTGCTGTATATGTAGGCTATGTACATATACGATCCTGTAATAATGACTGATAAGGGAGAACAGAGCAAAAGCTGAATAATTGCATATATTCAATGCTCTTATAATGGCTGATAGCAGAGATCTGCAGTGAGAGAGCAGTATATAAGTATATATTGTTAGAGTTAAGTCCTCCATCTTTGTATTTTGACAGCCATCTTGGACTCTTTCAAATATAAACTGTATAAGTATGTTTTTTTTCTTCTTAAGTCAAGGAGGCCCTTTGTTAGACTTTAAGGAATGTGATAATGAACGTTAATGCATAGGTTACTAATCGTGATAATGAACGTTAATGCATAGGTTACTAATCATTATCTCTCAAGGGCCTCATTTTGAGAAGATGCAGCTGACTTTGTATATCTCTTATCTCCTTTACATGATGTATGGACACATAACCAACAAAAGTATTAATCTTATGGTATCTGGGCACTTTGTTATATTTTATGGTATATGAAGGTCACTTAGAGTGTATAGACACAGGGTCTATGGAACGTGTCATCTTATCTCTTTTGCCATGATATATACATATAGACATAGTCTGGGATGTTAGCTCACACATAAGTATTTGAATCCTTCTTTGTTTCATGGGAAAGTCCATCCCAGTTCTGAAAATTAATGAGATGCAGATTATATCAGGCCTCAGCTAATAGTCATGTGCCAGGCTTGTCTTATATCTCTATAACCAATTATGTTGTACCTGATTAGAATAGCCAAGCCAGCTCTTTGTCTGTAATGTATTTAAACTACCTTTTTCTTATAATAAAATCAGAACTCTTTTGATACACTACCATCTTGTGTCTTTAATCAGTTCTCCAGGCTTAAACGAAAGATGGCTGCAGTCCATCTAGGCCTGTTAATTAATTATCTAATTTGGAACTCTGCAACATACTCTTATGAGGACACTTTAATGTCCCCAACAATATAATCCTCTGATAATGGCTGATAACAGAGATCTGCAGTGAGAGAGCAGTATATACGTATATATAATCCTCTGGTATTGGCTGATAGCAGAGATCTGCAGTGAGAGAGTGCAGTATATAAGTATATATAACCCTCTGATAATGGCTGATAGCAGAGATCTTCAGCGAGAGAGTGAAGTATATATAATCCTCTGATAATGGTTTATAAGAGAAGAACATTATGTAACTGAGAGAACAGTGAGTGAGTGCTGTATACAGGACCGGCGTTGGGGGTTGCACATTTCAGCCCATTTTCCTGCGGCCGAACAGGCACTTGTGTAAGAGGCTACAGGAAAAAGGTCGACGGACATGCACAGTCGTCTCCTTCAGCTGAAGACAAGATCGATGATGCAGTGAAGAGGCTGTCAGGAGAAGAAGATGGAGGTGTTGTGGGGGGGGCTTCAGACAGCACAGAGGGTGCCCCCTTGCTTTGTGAAGACTTATTTGCATACTACAAAAAAAACAAAATAACACCGTAACGGTGGCGCAGATCAGAGTAATAACGGTAGAAGAAGAATAGCCTTTCTTAAAGAAGACCTTTCATAGTTTGGGGCACAGGCAGTTCTATATACTGCTGGAAAGCCGACAGTGCGCTGAGTTCAGCGCACTGTTGGCTTCCCCGATCTGTGCCCCGGGTGAAGAGCTAGCGGTCCGGTACCGTAGCTCTTTACAGTCAGAAGGGCGTTCCTGACAGTCTGTCAGGAACGTCCTTCTCCACAGCAGCATCTATCCCGCTGTACAGTATGCTGTCGGCTTTCCAGCAGTATATAGAACTGCCTGTGCCCAAACCCATGAAAGGTCCTCTTTAAGGCTATTCCGACGTGGTCTTAGTTCCAAAAGAGATTTTAAAGGGGCTCTATGTGCAAAATCATGCAGATAGAGCCCCACATATGCGTGCATAGCCTTTAAAAAGGCTATTCAGGCACCGTAAATGTTATATTAAACTACCCCCCCCCCCGTTTTAAAATAAAACCCTAAAAAAGAATGTTATCTACTTACGCATCGTGCATTCAGGGTGTGTCTTCTTCATCCACGCCTCTTCTTCCTCTGATGTCCTCCGGTCCCATCCTCCTCCAGCGCTCGCGAACTGACACTGATAAAAAAAAATGCCCTGGGTGCCTGCGTAGTAGCCGTAGTAGAAGCCACATGCTACTGCGCATGCGCCCAGGCCATTTTTTTTATATCAGTGTCCGCGAGCGAGCGCTGGAGGAGGACGGGACCGGAGGACATCGGAGGAAGAAGAGGCGTGGATGAAGATGAGGACACACCCTGAATGCCCGCCCAGCGTGCACGATGCGTAAGTAGATCACATTCTTTTTTAGGGTTTTATTTTAAAACGGCGGGGTAGTTTAATATAACATTTACGGTGCCTGAATAGCCTTTTTAAAGGCTATTCACGCATATGTGGGGCTCGACCAGCATGATTTTGCTGATAGAGCCCCTTTAATGCTAGAATTCCTTTAAGGCTTGGGAACTATTATATGGGGGGCTATTTGTAAGGCGGAACTTTTATTATTATTATGGAGGGAGTATTATTAATGAGGCTGGGTAAACTATGATTTATAATGGGGGATATTAATTACTACTGATTACTTTATTACTGATAAAGGGGGGATTATTATTTATATGAAGGAACTATTATTAGTAAGGGGGATTGATGTATGAGGGGGCAGTAGAATAATTGCTCATCTGTATTGCATACGGGCAAAAAGGGGAATGTTATTACTGGAGGCAAAAAAGAATATTATTAATTCACTATTTTAAAGGAGTTTTCAGACACAAACTGATTTTTGATACTGATGACCTGTCCCCAGGATCCACAGAACAGGACATCAGTATGTGATTTGTTGGGTCTGTCTGTCCTAGCGGCCTCCGAGTGCTGAGAGCTTATAATAGACGATGCAGCACCGCTACTATTCAAGTAGTAGGACTGGCACAGCAGCGCCATCCTCTGTATAGTGGAGTTTCTGGGTAATTGCAGCGCCAATCCTATTGCTTCAATAGTAGTGATGCGACATCTTGTCCACAAGCAGCGTCTGACACCCAAAAGCTGCTAAAACAGATGATCTGCGTGGGGTTCTGGTGTCAAACCCTGACAGGTTACATACTGACATACTGGTAAGCTGTCCTGTAGATAGATCAGTATAAAAAAATATATATATATATCGGCCGGAAAAGCCCTTTACTTGATCTGATGCTTGTTAGGATAGAACTATGTGCAGTGCATGACTATCTCATGGATGTAGTCACAGTGTCAAGGTAGTGTGCTACCTGGGCCTAGTATAGAGGTGTTAGGCTTAGTTCACACGTGAATAGGGGGTGGCGGAAATTGGTCCTGAAAAAAACACTTCAGGAATTAGGAAGCGGTTTTTGGACATGAGGCGTTTTTTTTGAGGTGTTAGCAGTTTTCCACCTCCCATTCACTTGCATTGATTTCCTGAGGTGTAATCCTCCTCAAGAAAGGTCACATCGCATCAGCTAGCGGAAAAACAAACGCTACATAGACCTCTATTATATGGAGGCGGATTCCGCGTCCAAATTCCGCCCCACGTGAACGAGCCCTTAGTGGTCTTTATTAGAGATGTGCAAGTAGTAGATCGAATACCTCGCCGGCATAGGAATGCGTGCAATCGGCCAAACACCAAGGGGTTAAATGCTTCGAGTATTCAATGTGTTTAACCCCTTGATGTTTGGCCGATTACACGCATACGTATGGTATTCATTCGAATACTACTGGCTCATCTCTAGTCTTTATATGATGTGTTTTGTATGGTAACTGTCTGTATAGCGGTATACACACATAACAGTTTCATAACTATATATATGGTTCTATTTTTTTTCCTAATCTTTAAAGACTATATCAATACCTTATCTGCACCTGGGAAAGTAGGGTGACACATAACATAGCAGCTAATTCACCACCCAATGGGCCTACATGCTGTTGTGGCCAGAACCCGCCTATATTTAGCCCTGTCGCTGCCTGTCCTCTATAATCCCAACCTAGTCGTCTATATAGCGTTTACTAGCGCGCAGCAGTTTAGATTACTGGGAGACGCGCCAGTCCGTGACGTCATAACATCGCTTTGGGCGACAAGCCCCGCCCAAAGCGATGACGCATTATCTATGCGCCGGGATCCCGGGCTGCAGGACTCCCCTTGAACAGGAGGCGGGAAATAGAAGAGGCTGTCGCTGTCATGAGCTGATCCTGTGACACAGGGCGCTGCAGACATGGCGGGGGGAGGCCAGGACAGCTGTAGGTGTGTCATATCTAGTGAGCAATGGGTTATATCTGTGCCTCCTGCTGTGGTGAGACTACAACTCCCATCTGCTGATAGAGCATGCTGGGAACTGTAGTTTCTCATTGCCTGGCTACATGTGCACTGCTCTCTCTTCACCCTGATTGTGACTGAGCTGCAATACCAGGCACGGCCAGTATGCAATGTAGGTCGCTGTGTCTGGTTATATACAATGTAGACCTTTTCAACAACTTTCAGCATTCCAGCTGTTGTTTGACTACAAATGGGTATTCCAAGGACAGCTAAGAAAGTGTGCATGCTGGAAGCTGTAGGTATACAGCAGCACAAGGGCTGAAGGCTTCTGATAGAGTTTACAGGGATTGCTCAAATGTCATGGACTGTTTAATGAACAGACCTTGAGGAACCAGGAATCGGACCCCACCATTGATGACCTATCCGAATCCCGAGGAGTCCAGTGTGTGGTCCTATTCAGCAATTGACACTTTACATTTATGATTGTACACAGATCTAGCTATCAGTTACTAAGTAGCACCACTCACTGGACTCTGAATCCAGAATAAGCCAAGATGGAGTACACTAAATAGCAAGTTTTATAGAATCTTTTTCTACAAAACTATATTATATCAGTCTGCTCCGCTCCTCCCACTGTAGAACCTGCTGCCTGTGGATTAGTCTGAATTTTCTGCGACTTTTGATTTTGGCTAGGACTATACAGTTATTTTGGCTATGACTCCTGATGGTAGGGAATGGAATCACACTACGAGCCAAGGGTGCCATGATCGTTGCAACTAGAAGTCACGGTCGCAGCACACTCAGGGTCACAGTGTGACTGCATTCTCTAACATAAGTGAAAGCTTATCTTTGGTCACACAATGAAAGTCACTGTGTTTACCCTAGCCTTAAATAGCCTCAAATATCCTTATATAGGGGTGACACTGAGACACTGAGTGCTCTCTGTAGTTTTATTGTTACTAGGTTCATTGATAAAGGAATCCGGTCTGGCATCAGAACAGTGCCATACATTATATAGTGTCTGTGCTTGGTAATAAAACTCACTGCCATTCATTTGGATGGAATGCAGCATGATTAAATGAACTATGAATGTAAGGTCACAAGCCTCTCTGAAACAGCCTGGCATCTTTAGACAGCTGGTGTGATGGGTAGCGGACCCCCACCCACTTGCACCAGACCCTAACTTAAACTGACATATCATAGTCCCAGAATACCCCTTCGAAGGGAGTCTTTCACCAGAACATTCCCTGTTGGACCATAAGCACGGTCAGCCAGGAATAAAACACTTGTTTTCTGCTTCCTGGTTGGTGCGTCCATTGCTGAGATATTACGGGGACGTGTTCATTGCACCAAACAGTTCATTAGCATATCAGAAACTATAGAATATATTGGACTTCAGGGCAGGACTAACAAAGATTTCACTATTTTGGTGAAAATCGTGATTCTTTTAAATAGAATTAATTTTACTGACCTAGCTTGATGAATAACATTCTCTTTGTTTTTAGGATGAAGATCTTGAGCTGGAATATTAATGGCATCCGAGCAACTCGTGTGGGAATGAAAGAAATCTTGGATTCTTTAGATGCTGATATCATCTGTCTGCAGGAGACTAAAGTCACCAGTAAGTGCTCTGGACACAGATACGCCAGCAACCATTTCAAAACTCACGAGGGTCTGCTCTCTTTGCTGGATAGGGTACATGGCCACCAAGTGGCATTGTCTGCATTGGAAATTCCTTGTTTTTTCCTTTGCAGACTGCTCAGCAGCTTATGCCAGTTCTGCTCTGTAATTTCTAATGTACTGTATGCCCACTACTTTGTTTCACTTCTCACCTCAGGTACAGGTAAGCAGCCTGAGTTCAGAGGCTTATGTTATTTTATCATCTGTATATAGGAGACTTGCTGGAGGAGCCGGTCGCCATCGTTGAGGGGTATAATTCCTACTTCAGCTTCAGCCGTGTGAGAAGTGGATACTCTGGTAAGTGAGTCTTGATTAAAGGGAATTTGTCAGGAAGATATGGGACACTAAAATACCACTGTGTCATAATATACAGATGTTATTCTGGTTTAATAAAACCATCTAAGGCTAAGGCCCCTCATTGCAGATTTTGTTGCGTTTTTTTGAGCCAAAGCCAGTAGTGGATTGAGTAGAAGGGAGAAGCATAAGTATTTCCTAGATATTTCCCATTTCTCTTGTAGCCATTTTTGGGAGAAAAAAAAATGCACCAAATGCAACAAAAAAAGCTGCCTTTTCATAGCGTGAGGCCTCAGCCTAATACACATAAGTCCGATGTGTTATGTGACTACTCATCTCCTTTGTGGTGCTCCTGGCATATGCGCATCTCTTCCTTGAAGCTTTACTGTGTATGTTCCTGATGTATGCTGAGTGTACCAGAGACGAGTTTGATAATACTCCTTTCTCAGTAAGTATAAGGCTGAGGAACACAGATGGCACAATTTAATTTCCCCGAAATTGTTGGCGGCCAACCTGCTGCGCTCTACAGGGGCAGTGCCATGTAAGACATTTCAACAAATCTCATCCACATGCGGTGACTCGCCCAGTAGATTTTTAACCTACAACATGTCAATTATTGCTGCGAGTTTCTCTGAAAGCCACAAATGAAGCCCATTTTGGGTGGTTTATGCCATAGCAAGTTACAGAAGAACAAGTTGTGGAATTTTCTTGTTTGGTCCTGGCATAAGGAGGTTTTATTAAACAACACTAGGGCAGACAGGCTTTCAATAGGTAGGTTTGTGCCTGCTTTACCTAATAAAGATCTGAAAAGTAGAGTGGGGACAGAACTTTTCCTCTTAGAGGGGAGCTCTGTTCTGACTGCTAGTGAGTATCATATGTAGCTTAGGAACACTATTGTCCTAGACCTCATAAGGAAGGTAAAATATCAGTTATGACTGTATCATGACTACTGCTATGTCATTTGGTTGACTAGTCACCAGTCAAATTATTATGTTCCATAGGAGTTGCTACATTCTGTAAGAGCAGCACAACACCGCTGGCGGCAGAGGAGGGACTCTCTGGACAACTGTCCGGTCAGAAAGGGCCCATTGGCTGCTATGGTAACACCGAGGAATTCTCTGAAGAGGAGCTCCTGTCCTTAGATCAAGAGGGGAGAGCGGTGATCACACAGCACAAGATTCTGTAAGTTATCATCTCTTCTTCTGTTGGCTCTGATAACAGTTATATTTTGGTTGACCACCAGAGAGGGGCGCACTAGCACTTTTTGTGTACGGACCTTACACTGACAGAGATGCTGCAGCATTTATATCCCCACAAACTTACATTATCAGCTACACATTTGATTTACATGTGTAATAAATTTTATTTTCTAGCACAGCAGATGGTAAGGAAGACACTCTGACTGTGATCAATGTCTACTGCCCAAGAGCAGACCCTGAGAAGCCTGAACGCAAAACCTTCAAGCTGCGCTTTTACCGTTTGCTGCAAATCCGGGCGGAGGCTATTTTGAGAAATGGAGGGTAAGGCTATAGGGAAACGTATGTCTGATGTACACAGGAATCATTGAGACTAATCAGCTCTTCTTCTCTGGTTTCAGCCATGTGATTATTCTGGGTGATGTGAATACGTCTCATAAACCCATTGACCACTGTGATCCAACAGATCTGGTAAGTACTAGAGTGGGTTTTTTAAGACTTCTCTCTGCTTTATCCTTACAGGTCAGAAATAGTGTAAGGCTTCAAAATAAAAACCTATTGCTTGCCCTATTTTTAATCCCTACATTTAAAGGGGTTTCCCATAAACAGAACCATAATAGACAATTAAAGGTTAAATATTTAGCAAATATAAATACCGGTAATTAAAAAAATTTTAAATAGATTTTTCTGCGTTTTTTTGAGCCAACGTCATAAGTGGATTTAGCCGAAGGGAGAAGTCTAAGAGTTTTCCCATTCCTTTTTAAACCTCTCCTGACATTGGCTTACACAGCAGCAAAGTCTGCAACAAAAAGCGCAGCTTTTCCGCAATGTGTGACCTCAGACTAACGCTGAAGCCCCACATTGCGGAAACACAGCTTTTTTTTTTTTTTTTGCCGATTATGTTGCGGTTTTTTGAGCTAAAGTCAGGAGTGGATTGAGCAGAAGGGAGAAGTATAAGAATTTTTTATAGCATTCCCATTCCTTTTTTAGCCATCCTTGGCTTTGGCTCAAAAAAACGCAAAAAAGCTGCAACAAAAAAAGCTGTGTTTCCGCAACGTGGGGCCTCAGCCTAAAGGAGTATTCCCAGATTGACACTTATTACCTACCTTATCCATAGAGAAGTGTCTGTTTGCTGGGACACACATTTAGATGGGTGTATAATCTTGCACCAAAGACGTGCCACATTGTTCCTTCCGCATCCCACTGGACACTTTTTATGAAAGTTGGCAAGGACAAGTTGAGCCCAAAACATTTACTCTAACACGTGCCAGAACAATGGTACAAGTTATAGGTGACATCTACAGCAGTTCCTGACTGGCGTATATTTCAGTTCTGACACACAGGAGTGTGCTGGAGCCTCTTAGTTCACACTACTGTTGGATTTCTTCAGCAGTGTCCGTGGCTATTGTCTGTTACAACATTTTAGCCATGAACACTAGCTGCTCTGTCTAAAATTTCCATTCTTTTCAATGGGATTTTATCTTGTGTCCGTTTACACCCATGTCCGTTTTTTCAAGCGGACAAAATAATCCTACATGCAGGACTTTTCTGTCTGTTTGAAAAAACGAACAGCAAGTCTCCATTATTTTTTTTAACATTGAAGTCTATGGGCAATGGACTTCTAACGGACAGTAATTGATAGCCATCAGTTACTGTCCATTATTTTGTGTCTGTTTATTTTTTGCGCATGCTCAAAGCCGAAACAGCAAAATAAAAAAACAGATACCAACTGATGCTAACTGATACTAATGTGTTCGTTCTTTTAACTGATCCATTAAATGAATCAGTTAAAAAAAAAAAAAAAAAAGACACTTTAACATCACTAAGGGAGCGTTCACACTACCGTCGGTGTCAGACAGTGTCCGCTGCTAATGTCCGTGCAAAATTTACATGTCGGGTTTTGCTGTCCACTTGAAAAGTCGGATATCTTTGGGAACGGACAGTAAAGGACACCCACGGACAGTAAAAGAACGCACCCGATGTCCATTTAAATCAATGCACCACCTCACTTCTGCACAACACAACTAATGGTCTCAACCCCATTTATAAGGCAAGAAATCCCACTTATTAAACCTGGCAGGGCACACCTGTGAAGTGAAACCCATTTCCGGTGACTACATCTTGAAGCTCATCAAGAGAATGTGCAAAGCAGGAATCAAAGCAAAAGGTGGCTACTTTATTAGTAATATCTTTATTAGTAAGGGCTAGCATGGTCATAATATTTCTATAGGTTAGCACTGTTATGCTTTGGTTTTTTGGTTTATATAAAAGGGTCTTCCAACTGACAACAGATATTCCACATACACAGGTTAGGTAAAAATTGTCTGACCACTAGGGGTCCAAAGGCTGGGACCTCCAGTGATCAGAAGAATTTGGGTCCCCAAGTCCCATTTGTGAATGGGAGCAGTGGTTTGCATCCACAACTGCTGCATCGTTCACTTCTATGTGACAGAGGGGGACAGTCTCCATCTGTTCTCATGATCGCTGGGTGTCCCAGCAGTTAGGCCCCCAGTAATCAGACACTACCCACCTCCCCTGTGGATAGGGGATAAGTGTTGTTAGTAGGAAAACCCTTTTAAGTTTTTCACTTTTAAATTTTAGGAAGTCTTTGAAGAGAACCCAGGACGCCAGTGGCTGAACCAGTTCCTTGCCGATCCTGCGGTATCTAAAACAAAAGATTGTGATAAACCAAATGAAGGTCTGTTTCTGGACAGCTTCCGTTACTTCTACCCCACCCAGAAGAATGCATTTACATGCTGGTGCTCTGCTTCTGGCGCACGGCAGACCAACTATGGCACCCGCATAGACTATATCCTAGCCAACAGAAAGCTGGTAGAAGCTGACTTTTTGGATTCTATTATTATGCCAGAGGTTGAGGGATCTGACCATTGCCCAGTAAAGGCACTTCTGAAATGTTGTCCTCTGACAGCTGACAAATGCCCGGCTCTGTGCACCAAATACCTGCCAGAGTTTGCAGGCCGGCAGCAGAAACTTTCTCAGTTTCTGATTAGAAAGAATAAAGATCTTGAAGGTTCAGCTGCAGACACCAAGGAGTTGTCAAGTTCTCAGTCCTCAAGTGAAGGCTCTGAACCAAGTTCTACCCGGAAGAGGACACTTGAGAAGGTCAGCAGAAATGATAGCAAGAAAGGCAAACTGGGCTCTAACGGTGGGCAGGGCAGTCTTCTTGGCTTCTTCAAACCCGTCAACCCCAAGTCAACAACTTTGAGTGAAGGACAGAATAATTCTAATCCTGTGACTGAGGTGAAGAGTGTGAAGGTAGTAACACAAGAAGACCAACCCCCAGCTCCAACCTCTGGAACTCAAAATGGAAGCCAAAAGCAAAGCAACTTCTGGAAGACTCTTCTGAAAGGGCCACCTCCTCCGCCGAACTGTAAGGGGCATGGTGAGCCCTGTGTCCTGCGGACAGTAAAAAAGGCCGGTCCTAACTGCGGCCGTCAGTTCTATGTCTGTGCGCGTCCTGAGGGTCACTCTTCTAACCCACAGGCCCGGTGCAACTTTTTTCTGTGGGTTAACAAAAAATCTGGAGCAGACGAATGATCACTACCTTCAGAACATATGCTTCCTTACAACATGGTGCTAAGTGACATCTATCCACCACGGTGTTCCTCCTTAATACTGGCCCAGCGGTCACTACCAGAGTAACATCAATCCTTTGTTCCCATCCATGTATCTGATATCATGTTTGAGTGTAAAAATCTTTCTCTAAGGCTGTGTTCACATGTGCATTGCAGATTCTGTCATGGGAAGAATTTGATTTGTCCATTGAGTTACAAGTCTGACGCGGTTATGTAGCTTCCATTTATAACAGAAAGCACAATGCAGATGTGAACAAAGTCCTAAAGTGGAAGTTGAGAGATTCTCCTTTTGACATAGGTGGACTTTAACAAACTATATTCCAAAGAAATCTCTGACTGACATTATAAATAGATGGGTATGGGTGCTCTGGAATCTCTGAATTTGGTCTGAACTCACCGTCTCCACCTATTTGGTCTTCTTTCTTGTCTCCGTAACTCATAAAGACTTCTTTTAAAAGGTTTTCCCTTTAGATGGAACTTTTAATAGGACTTTTAATCCAAAGAACTTTGTGTAAATTCTTTATTATTAAGATAGTTTTTTAATATTTATGAAAATTGAAAAGTTTTTGTATTCCAATAAAAAAAATATTTAGAATAATTTGTGTGATATTAACATTATAACCACCCCAAACACACATTGACTGACATTTACCCATGCTCTTTACCAGATATAGTTATATATACAGTAAGGGGGCGTTCACACTACCGTCGGTGTTCTTCTGTCCGCTTGAGAAGTCTAACATCTTCACTTGCGGACAGGGAAGGACGGGCACGGAGTGCAAAACAACACACCCGATGCCCATTGAAATGAATGACAGGTGTCACGGACACAGCTAGTGTCCGCTCTTAATGTCAGTGACAGATTTTGAGCGGACACTAGGAGCGGACACTGCCTGTCGGACACCGACGGTAGTGTGAACGCTCCCTAAGACCCAGACTTCAGCAGAGAATAGGTTCTAAGCCTAGTGGAAGTGGATACTGGAAACTGTAGATAGTAGCCAGCACTATTCGGAGCAGTCTACAGAGCTGGCTCTTAAGGACAGGTCATACAGTCCTATGAAAAAGTTTGGGCACCCCTATTAATCTTAATCATTTTTAGTTCTAAATATTTTGGTGTTTATAACAGCCATTTCAGTTTGATATATCTAATAACTGATGGACACAGTAATATTTCAGGATTGAAATGAGGTTTATTGTACTAACAGAAAATGTGCAATATGCATTAAACCAAAATTTGACCGGTGCAAAAGTATGGGCACCTCAACAGAAAAGTGACATTAATATTTAGTAGATCCTCCTTTTGCAAAGATAACAGCCTCTAGTCGCTTCCTGTAGCTTTTAATCAGTTCCTGGATCCTGGATAAAGGTATTTTGGACAAACAATTCAAGTTCAGTTAAGTTAGATGGTCGCCGAGCATGGACAGCCCGCTTCAAATCATCCCACAGATGTTCAATGATATTCAGGTCTGGGGACTGGGATGGCCATTCCAGAACATTGTAATTGTTCCTCTGCATGAATGCCTGAGGATTTGGAGCGGTGTTTTGGATCATTGTCTTGCTGAAATATCCATCCCGGCGTAACTTCAACTTCGTCACTGATTCTTGAACATTATTCTCAAGAATCTGCTGATACTGAGTGGAATCCATGCGACTCTCAACTTTAACAAGATTCCCGATGCCGGCATTGGCCACACAGCCCCAAAGCATGATGGAACCTCCACCAAATTTTACAGTGGGTAGCATGTGTTTTTCTTGGAATGCTGTTTCTTTTTGGACGCCATGCATAACGCCTTTTTTTTATAACCAAACAACTCAATTTTTGTTTCCAAAATGAAGCTGCCTTGTCCAAATGTGCTTTTTCACACCTCAGGCGACTCTATTTGTGGCGTACGTGCAGAAACGGCTTCTTTCTCATCACTCTCCCATACAGCTTCTATTTGTGCAAAGTGCGCTGTATAGTTGACCGATGCACAGTGACACCATCTGCAGCAAGATGATGCTGCAGCTCTTTGGAGGTGGTCTGTGGATTGTCCTTGACTGTTCTCACCATTCTTCTTCTCTGCCTTTCTGATATTTTTCTTGGCCTGCCACTTCTGGGCTTAACAAGAACTGTCCCTGTGGTCTTCCATTTCCTTACTATGTTCCTCACAGTGGAAACTGACAGGTTAAATCTCTGAGACAACTTTTTGTATCCTTCCCCTGAACAACTATGTTGAACAATCTTTGTTTTCAGATCATTTGAGAGTTGTTTTGAGTAGCCCATGATGCCACTCTTCAGAGGAGATTCAAATAGGAGATCAACTTGCAATTGGCCACCTTAAATACCTTTTCTCATGATTGGATACATCTGGCTATGAAGTTCAAAGCTCACTGAGGTTACAAAACCAATTTTGTGCTTCAGTAAGTCAGTAAAAAGTAGTTAGGGGAATTCAAATCAATAAAATGATAAGGGTGCCCATACTTTTGCACCGGTCAAATTTTGGTTTAATGCATATTGCACATTTTCTGTTAGTACAATAAACCTCTTTTCAATCCTGAAATATTACTGTGTCCATCAGTTATTAGATATATCAAACTGAAATGGCTGTTGCAAACACCAAAATATTTAGAACAAAAAATGATTAAGATTAATAGGGGTGCCCAAACTTTTTCATAGGACTGTATATGTAAAGTCTTTTAGAACTGCCCATCGATAACCGTGGTCCCCAATGCTGAGAACACACTATATACATGAAAGGTTAATATGAAACCTGTCAAGGGTATTGTTCATGATGAACTCTTCTTTCCGTGCCCAACAGCTGACTATCATGGAGTCTGACTGTCTGGTGTTCTCCCTCTGGTACCTCACACTAGTCTGTCTATACTCTATTTTTATGACCGTGCCTTGGCTGCCTATCATGGGTAAATCATACATTGTTGTAATAGGTGGTACAAAGACTGGCAGCAGAAGCACACCCTTTGTATAGCACTGCACTGTGATAATTTCTTATGGGCAAATTAGCCAGATTTTCTGTATGACCTTTTTGATAAATAAAACACCATTTGTAATCCACAAAGGACCAGTCCACTGCTTTCCTAAAATTTAGGGAGTGGTGGTGCTGATTCTGATGACAAGTGTTAACATTTGCCCTTTAACACTATGCATTCTGCCTAAGAAATGTTCTTTAGGCTGCGGCCCCATGTTGCAGAAACACAGCTTTTTGAAGAAGAAGCATAAGTATTTTCTAGATGTTTTTCATTCCTTTTATAGCCATTCTTGGCTTTGGCTCAAAATCTGCAACACAGCTGTGTTTCTGCAATGTGGGGCCTCAGCCTTAAGATTTGGAAATAAGACATTATATGGTTGGTTAAGTGCATTTTCCACTATTCTTTCACTCTGGTCCAAAGCGGTACACCTAGAACCCATAGACTATAGCCAGGTTTCCGCCAGTGTCAATTGATTCCCTGCTAGATGCACAACTCTCTAGAGGAGCTAAGAGGCTCTGTCCTGTTAGTAATTGTAGCGCATGTAGATGTGCCTGGTCACAGATTTATGCCAACCAGTGGCTGGTATAGATTTGTGGCTTGAATTATAGTAAATGTGGGACCATGGTGTCTTCAACCCAACCCACCCAGATTTATTCCCTGCTCCTCACACTGTAGTAGCGAGCAGGTAACAGAGTAGAAATGTGCCAAGTTGCAAGTTTTTGCAAGAGTTCTGACTTAATCACAATAGTAAATGAGGGCCTATGGGTACATTAAAGGGGCTCTATCAGCAAAATCATGCTGATAGTGCCCCACATATGCGTAAATAGCCTTTAAAAAGGCTATTCAGGCACCGTAAATGTTAAATTAAACTACCCCCCCGTTTTAAAATAATAACTTAAAAAAGAATGTGATTTACTTACGGAACGTGCACGCTGGGCGGGCATTCAGGGTGTGTCTTCATCTTCTTCCCCGCCTCTTCTTCCTCCGATGTCTTCGGGTCCCGTCCTCCTCCGGCGCTTGCTCGCGGACACTGATAAAAAAATATAGCCCGGGCGCATGCGCAGTAGCCGTAGTAGAAGCCGTGTGCTACTGCGCATGCGCCCGGGCTATTTTTTTTTTTATCAGTGTCCGCGAGCAAGCGCCGGAGGAGGACGGCACCCGAAGACGTCAGAGGAAGAAGAGGCAGGGAAGAAGAAGACGGCGCACCCTGAATGCCCGCCCAGGGTGCACGTTCCGTAAGTAGAGAACATTCTTATATAAGTTATTATTTTAAAACGGGGGGGTAGTTTAATTTAACTTTTACAGTGCCTGAATAGCCTTTTTAAAGGCTATGCACGCATATGTGGGGCTCTATCAGCATGATTTTGCTGATAGAGCCCCTTTAAAGAGGATCTTTCATGTTCTCAGGCACATGCGGTTTTATATATGTTCCCCAGCACTAGTCTATGGACAAGTACTGTCAGGAAGGGCGTTCCTTACAGACTGTCAGAAACGTCCTTCTGACACTGAAGAGCTATTGGTAACAGCACTGATAGCTCTTCCCCTGGGGCACGTAATGGGAAAGCCAACAGCGTGCTGAACTTAGGTCACTGCCCAAATCGCATCTGCCCAAGGACATGAAAGGTCCAATGTAAGTGCTGCTGGTTATGGGCATGTTCTATATCCATTGGGGAAAGGGTTCCTAATTCAGGCTCCAGTACCTCGCTGATGTATTCCTTCTCAAAAATTGCTAAGTATGCCAGTGGCATGACATTATATAATCTTAGGTTATATTCACACAACTGAATTAACATTAATCTGGGCAGGACCTCTCGCTGTTGCCATCACACGAGTTTCACATGGCATCCATGGAGAAGATTTCACATCTACAGCTGAACTCTCTGGTTCTTTACACATTAACACATGATCACATTGAAAACAATGGAGGCAAAAAAAAGAGACTCTGTCCCCAATTCTAACAATACATGTGGTTTTATTAGAAGATGAATATAATAATATTGGGGGAGGGGGCTGCGTCTTCTCAGGTTTTCCATGCCTTTTGCTCTAGTTCTGCCCCGTGTACCATCTTTGGCTGTGTTTTTCTCACATCTCTTCTTTATAATGTTATACGTATTTGTCTTCATCTTTGTAATAACTTCTTACTTTATTTTTGGGCTAGTACCTCCTGTTAGTATATATTTGGAGGGGCCTTTGTGAATTATTTTGAGTTATTTTGTAGGTGCTTCAAACAGATTTTGGCCTGGAATATGGACTTAAGTTTTGCCTGAAAATGAAATGGGGTGAATGTCTCCTTATAGATCCTGGGCTGGAGTCAGAGGTTGCCCATCTGCAGGCAGTGACTCACCAGAGGATCTTACCATAGGCCCAGAATAACACAATAAAGGTCCAGCAGAAGACCCCCGAGTTTAAAGGGTACCTATGGTCTGTTGCTAGGAGTTGGAGTGCCAAGAAACCTCAGTCCCACACTGTGACCATTACATTGGCAGTGTCACCCTCATAAGTAGTGGCCATAGTCTACATCAGATCTAGGCCTGACGTGAAACTATCTCTTTACGAATATCATCCAGCCTAAGTCTCCGTTGTGCGTTACAATGAGCGCAATAAAGTTTGTTGAGCGTACAAAACGATCAAGTCTGCGTGCCAAGCCTCGTTGTGAGACTGCTGCGCTGTACTGCATACCGGAAACAGGAAGTGCAGGTGTCACTCGTCTAGTGAGTGGATTAGTAGAAGTTGGCTGGTGACAGCGGGGCAGTGACGCCGGAGCCTGCAACTTTCTCACGGTAACGCACATGTTATACTCCTATAACAGGACTACTAGGCCGTGGATTAACCCGTGAGCCCGCGGAGCCGCCGGTCTATAGACGTATCTGACAGCGTCCTATACAGTATAGTATCAGCCCTCTGTTTGTGGAATGGTTTTACTGATTCTTAAAGGGGAACTCCAGCTAAATCAGTGTCCTGCTTCATAGGGGGATCCGGCAGACTCAGTCATGTAGCAGTCCTAGCTGTCAGTGCAAGTGAATAAGCAAAAGGGGGTGCAGGGTATAATAATATGCAAGTTAGGCAGCAAGTGCCCAGAGGGCGGAGCCAGTTGTGACAAGTGCGCTGGCTGTTGCACACACCGGGGGGCGTAAAGCACATGCCCTGGATAGGACTATAATGGTGCATGTGCTGGATTTTAAGGTGATGTTTCAGCCAGGGAAAGTGGGTGAGGTTGGACATGGCTGCTAGGTGAGCCCGGGGGTAATTGCTGAGATTGACTCCGCCCTTGGGGCACTTGACACCTAATTTATATATAAAAAAGTAGGTTTTTCTCTGCAATGAAGGTGCTGTGATCTAAGATCCCAGAGGTATGTGTCCTCATGTATGTAAGTACCCCGCAAAATGTTAAGCATTCCTCGGTGCACATACATTAGCTGACAGACTCCCTTTAACCCTTAAGTACTATCATGGTTTCTAGCATAATGATATGTCTATGGTAGCGGTGTACGATAGACTCCATGCTAGTACTTAAGGGTTAAAGCAGACCTGTCCCCTCTCCTGACATGTCTATTTTAGTTCCCATGAGCTAATAATGCTGAAGCTAGAAATCTACATTGTGGTTTATCTGTTGTTCCTTCTGTGCACTAAAGAATACACAACTATGGGTTTCTGATCTAGTGCCGGCAGTACCAGGCTGGGTAGGGAAATGGTGACTCCCACCTGCAAAGAAAAAATTACAGAAGGAATGGCAGTGTTTGCTAAAGTGGACAAGTCATGAAAGGTGAAGGCAGAGATGCCGGGTCCTCTTTAACCCTTTGGAATGTAGCACCTACTATGCTGCGGGGTGTGGCACATACTGACAGGTGAAGTTGTGACATTTTGACAGTGTCTGCTTCCATAGTCTCGGGACTAATTCAGATGGCCATAGGAAAAACCTCAGCTGCGTTTTATCTCTGTTACAATTCATGGTGATTCAGGCCACGCCCCTTGTAAAGTGTGAGTATATGTTGGGCAAACCTTAAACCTTTTGGTCTAAAAATGTTTGAACCAGAACTACTTTTATTATACTTGGGGTGGGGGTGGTGTCTCTTTAGACTCCAGTGTATAATTTGGGAAGGTGAGCAAACTGTTACTCACCTCCCCAGGGCCCCTGTCACTGGTATTCGCCCTCTTCCAGCCTCCTGACAGGTAAAACCTTGCAAATATTGTAACAAAATATCTGGCTTATTGGGAGCTTATTGCATCACAACTCACTGTGATCCATGCACACAAGCCATGGTCAGTCTGATCGGCACATGGACAATGCTTCTTGGACGGAACACAGTCATGTGAATAAACTCTAAGCCACCCGTCATCATGAGGGAAGTTTAGTGGGTGCATCCACAACCAATAAGGATACTCAGGTCAGATATACCGCACATTGCCTGCCATGAATTTGCAGGCGGAAAACCGGGAGTGTTTGTAGTAGCAGCAACATTAATAAGATTTTACCAAATCTCACCCACTTATCAATGGCAGGTGACCCAAATCAAAGCATGTCAAGATGCTGCCGATCTGCACCATGGATTTCATCAGTTTCACTTAGCGGAGTGAACTCCATAGCCACACACAACAAATTAACCTCGATTTTTGCCACAGATTTTTTTGCAGAACTTTTTTGCAGAATTTACATCCCATGAGGAGACGCCCTAAAGAATCCGTCTGCGTGGCATGGGGACCATGTGTAGTTCAGGCAATACATGTCTAATGTACGGCCATCTTTACTGACAATGCAGCCTTCAGTGACTGTAATCTCCACCCATATACAAGGGGCAGAGCGGCCTTATCAGATCTCTGTACCAGAGTCCATGCTGCTCTTTATCACTATATAGGACTGATTCATCTAAAGCGCAAGTTGCTATCAGGACAGAATCGCTTTATCTGTTCAGGCTTGTTTTACAATCCGCTGGGGCTGCACCCATCCTACAATTACAGAATCATCCAGAGCAGGTGTAACATGTTTTCAATTGGAATTTTTCCTTTGTCTAGATATTACGGATATCTACTTGTTATGGCGCCTCCTGCTGTTATTTTTTTAGTTCTTTCTCAGAACATCCACCTAATGTGTCCGGTGCTGGGAAGAAGAAGCTGCTTCTAGTTCTGATTGCTATAATAGTAATAGTGCCCAAGTACAAGGGGATTCAGGTGGAGGGACTGAGCGTGTGCGACCACAAGCCCTGGACACAGCAGGCGGACACCTAAAAGGGAATCAATGGGGCAGGAGGGGGGTGCCATAAAAGTATGTAACAGAAATGTCTAAATGTAGGAAGATGTTTTGAGACGGGCCCTATGAGGTCTGGAGACATACACATGAGATATCCTAGGGGGTATTCTTATAATACTGACCATGTCAGCAGATAGGGGGCACAGGAGCGGAGATGGTTGTACCCACATGACCTCTATTAACGTGAGGGGACAGAAGACCATGCCTGTCATCTTTTATTCAGGGGCCATCCCAAGTACTAATCATATTGACTATAGTGGTGATCTCCATACTGGGCCGCCAGGGCATGCTGTGAGCTGTGGTTTGGTAACAGTTGAATATACAGTGTGTCCTCCTAAGGTTACAGCCGGTAGGGTTTGGAGCCCTTTGTTATGCCATGTCTCCATTACATGTGATGTAATGGTCTCCGCTGGTTATCAGATCCCTGCACAATGCACTTCAGACCTTGTGTAAGCCGGAGCTGATCATTTGCCTCTCATGTCCGGTATGTGTGTAGGTGTGTGAGTAAATCTACACAGACAGGTGTGTGATAACAGAAGTTGCACAATGTGAAAAGTAGAGATACCCTAAATGTAAGCGATCATTTATAGTAATGGCAGCGGCATCATGAGCCTTTGTCTGCGAAACAAGAATCCTGTTCATTGTGCAGTTCCTCTCTTATTCCTCTTGGAAATGTATGAATACATAGACAACTGGGTGCTACAATTCCTCTTGTAAATGGGGTGTATTACTACACACAGATACTGTCCTGTTAGCCCTGACCTGACAGACGCACTCTATTGACAAAGGGAATAGTAATGGCTAAGCTGTTCATATATTTTCAGGAGGGAGAATAGAGGAACGGTACAATTCAAAATGATTGAATCGTCATATTACAGTGAATATACATATTTAGTAAACCAGACATGTCAGGAGAGGCGATGGGTCTTCTTCATGGGAAATCGGAAGCAGATAAAGATAAGCTACTGGTCCTGTTTCCTTTCCTTAAAGGGGTTGTGTGGTTTGTGCTAGCAACACAGAGGAGTCACATGAGTGTCTGATCGTCGGGTCCACCATTGATCAGGGGACCACTAGTTCCCCTAAAGCCTTCTTTTTGAGTGGAGCGCTAATGTGGTTGTGTGACCTGCATCCTGTTATGGGGCACCAGGACTGTAGAAGTGAATGGAGGACTTTAGGAGGACTTTTGTTCGCTAGGGCTGTGGATAGGGGATAAGTGTCCATAATGGCACAACCCCTTTAAGTAACACGATTAAATAAAAAGGCACAAAGAAAATGAGGGAGGAGGGAGATGTAGCTGCAATGTCTCTGCCTCAGCCTGTGTGAACCCACTGCTGATGGTGGGTGGGAATCTGGTTGGACAGTGGTTATGATAAGAAATGACAACGCACTCAGCACAATTAAAGGGGTTGTCTAGGACTCTGATAATGAGCCCTACTTCCTCTTTTCAGGCTAGTGAAATCTTGTCTATTAGCCACATGGACATGATGCAGCTTAGTCCCATTCAGATAAAGGTACTGAGCTGCAATATCCATCACTACTACTATGCAATGTATGACGCTGTGAAGAGGATGTAGTGATGAGTATCATACTCCTGGACAACCCCTTTAAAAATAGAAACTGTGCAGGTAGACACAACACTTCCAGCTCTACTACATCTGCTAGACATGGACAGCTGTCAGGATGGCGTGTCCTATTACCTAGGGAGAGTCCCGTATTCCTCAGACTTCACTGTAAATGTGACAGCAGCTGCACTGGCGGCATGCCACTCTCGGGTGGGGTGTGGCGCTTCTACGGTATGTGACAGATTGCAGCACAATAGTCTGTATAAAGGTCAGACATTTCCACATTGTCGGGTTGTTCTAGGTTACTTCCATCCAGAGGATATCACAGATGTAGAACTTGCTAGTGGGAACTTTGTACAGTAATGTCCTCCCTATAGACGCCATTGTGAGTCGTCAATCTGTATACAATACTCGGCCATTGTAGAGCTGATATTTGGTGCAATACATGACCCATCTCGACACAGGCAGAAGACCCCCGTACATTGCTTCATGCTGCCGCGCCATTTGTTTCAGTGGGTTGAATAAAATATGACAAACAAGGTGGTAGTTTTGTTTTTTTTCCCAAGAAACTGCACCATTGTCCATAGGTTGTGTCTAGTATTGCAGCTCTGTATCATTCAGTACAGTCCACGCATAATGCTCAAGTCACACAGTGGACCCCATTATCGTGATATCAGAAACCCCAATAAGTCAATGTGTAAATGTGGACCTGGACTAATGTGGGACCTTGTGATCTTTGTAGACCCTGATTAGGAATCCATACTGTGTGACACATAGAGATATATAGGCTTTCCTACATCTGATTGGCTCACATGGCTGAGGTGCGCGCTATTTGTACAAAATCCCGATTAGCACATAAGGGGGCGCTTCTTAGTTGTATTATGTAGTCGCGAAATTCTCTTTTTTCTGTTGAGCTAGTTTGTTAATGTTTAGCTCTTATTATCTATAGTATGTGTCCTCCCTGCAGGTGCTGTAATACTATGAACCACCAGCAGGGGAGGAGAGCAGGGATCTGATTTGCAAAACAAATTCTCTCCTCATTCTTGTACCTCCCTGCTTTGTATGTGGCTGCAGTAAGGTGTAGTCTGATATAGCCTGTTGTGTTTTATCCTGACGCTCCCTGAACTTCTTGTCTTGTCTCCTCTCTAGGTTATCGGGTGCAGCAGGTGAACCATGAGTCTCCAGTGGACTGCGGTTGCGGCCTTCCTGTATGCGGAGGTCTTCTTAGTCTTACTCCTGTGCATTCCTTTTATATCACCCACAAGGTATCAGAACTACTAACTACAGCTATCTATGTAGCCTCTCTAATCCATCTCCTAACAACTCTGCTTTCCTGGCTTTCTCTTTTTTTCTTTTTTTCTTTTTCTTAGTTCATCCCTTTCACTTTCTCCCTTTCACTTTCTCTTTTTCTCCCTTGCTCACTCCCTCCCTCCTTCTTTCTTCCTTTATTCCGTCCTTCCTGGTCAGACTTCCCTCATGGTTTAGTACACACCCATAATATTGACCAGTAGGCTCCATATACAAGTTTTTGCTGTATACTTGACCCCATAGAGTTAATCTGGCATTGTGTAAAACTGATCCACGTGCGGGTAGTTGTGCCCTCTGGCTCGATCTGCTCTGTGTTTGTGACTTTCTTTACAGACGTTCGAGGATCTGCTTGGCAGCCATGTGCTGGGATTACAATAGTCTGTTATTCAAGCAAAACTATTGACATTGTAATTGTGGAGTCTCACACTGATGTTATTCCAGCAGCTCACTGTCCTATATTTACATAGGAAGAAAACCCGAGGTGTCTGACACAGGGCACACATTACCTGCAAACCGAGCTCTGATACATCTCCTCTTCTACTAGATGTAATATATCTGCAATGGTTACGTTCACATCTCTAGTGTCATTATATTAGAAGTGCAGAGATGTCATTACTTTGCATTTTGGTGCCAGCAGATGTGCCAGGTAATAACCTCAAAACAGATAGGAGCTAGAAATGCAGGATAATAGTGAGAAGACACTGTCCTGGCCTTATGTCAGTAGGTTTGTCTTCCCTGACCTGCGAACTGTGCTCTATAGAGGACAAAAGAGCAGGGTAAGCTTAACTGTGGTGATACCAAGCGATCAATGCACTGAATGTCCTTTCGCACTGCTCTGTATGATGGCTCTGGTGCTCAAGCCGTCACTCAGAAGCGAGAGGAGGGTACGCTGCAGAGAGCCTGGGGGGCACTGCACTTGGGTTTGTCCCCTAGCCATGACATGTAGAGGTAACTCAGTTTTCGCAGTCATGCAAGCTTCCAGGTCATCACCCCTGGTATGTTTACACTGTTCTCCCCCCACCATGATGATTGTAAGTTCAGTATTGATCCGTGACGCTGTGCCCATAATGTCTCTTCATGCACCTCAACCTTTCTGTACAGCGACCTCTCCATGATTCAGGATACTCCAAGCAATTGGGATTATTGCAGGATTAACATGTGACTCCTGATCACAAATCCCTCCAAGCATGCTCAGCCTGGTCCAAATCACATGGAGCTCAAATCAGCTGATTCCTCTTCTGAAATACTCTGTGCTGCTGGAAAGATTTTGTCTTGTGTTTAGGAGAGGAATATTTAGTTACGTGACTTTAACCACGATGCAACAATAAATATGGAAGTGGTGGTGTTTTAGCTGTGGTGGGCAGGTGGATGGAGCCGGCCAGACCACTCCTGGAGCCGAGGGAGGTCCATCTGCTGGATCCACAACAGAGATCACCTACTTGTAACCACATCATTCACCTGTGTCCTTAGTAACACGTTTACTGGCACATGTCCCTGCCTGTTCCTGCTCCTTTCGTTTTCACATGCCATGACCTTGTCTTCTGCGCTCATCTTGCCCCTTTCACTCCAGCGTCCAGGTAGACATTGTGGAAATAACCCTTGGGTATAACTATTTGTGTAGGTGCTAGTGATGGTCAGAACCCTCAGTGGCAAGATATATGACAATGATGGATAGACAGTAAAATATTACATATAACATCTCTCTTTGTAGGTGGCAGAAGATCTTCAAGTCTCGCCTGGTGCAGTTAGCAGTGGCTTATGGGAACACTTTCTTTGTGGTCCTTATAGTGATCCTATTACTCCTGCTGTTAGGTAAGTACGCCATTGCTGGTATTTTCGTGGCACACGTGTTTGCCTTCTTTTGTTTCCTTTTAAAAAAGGGAGTAGTGAGTGTCTAGGTAGGAATAATGCTTTGTAGGAGTCTCCCCATAAAGAACTGTGTCCAGATATGACATCATATTTTTACTTGGTCCCTGAACTCTATATAATAGGGGGTTGTCTTCATGACTTGGCAGACTACATGCTTAAAGGGGTATTGCCATGAACATAATCATATCTATATTTGTAGATAATTAAAAGTTAAAGGGGTTGTCCCATCACAAGGATCCTATCTACAATGTTTGTTAATGTGAATGTAAGACTTTTCCTAAATACACTGCTTCAGCAAAACTGCTTAGTTTGTCCAATGTCTTACTTTATTCATTTTTTTTGGACACATCCCTTGACTTATCTGGTCATAAGTCAAGTGATGTATCAGCCTGCTCTCAGGGGGGAAGGAGGAGGGGCTAAGTGCACGGGAGCCAGCCTGGAGGTGGGGGGGTAGTTTACCCTTTGGGGGGAAGGGGCCGCCATGCAGGGCAGAAGCATAGCGATGTTGCTGGCGTCTGTGCCGGCGTCTACACTCCCCGGCATCCGCCTCTCTATTACAGTGGATGCCGGGTCTGTATTCACATATGCAAAGCCAAGCGGCGAGATGGCGCTGGCCCTGCGTGCACGCTCATAGATGGTGAGACCAGTCTAGCCTTCACAATGCGAATACAGACCTGGCATCCGCTGTAATAGAGAGAGGCGGATGCCGGGTCTGTATTCGCATTGTGAAGGCTAGACTGGTCTATGAGCGTGCACGCAGGGCCAGCAGCATCTCGCCGCTTGGCTTTGCATATGTAACCCCGCCCACCAATGACGCAACAAAGCTGGAAGAAAGAAGAATTTACAGCAACGAAGACTGGTGAGTATGCGACGTGGGAATACCCCTTTAAACTTTTTTACAAATATAAATAGTTAAGAATTCTGCAGAGCTTTAAAGATTTCCTCTAACTTTCTTAGTGGTGACAGTCTTTTATCTTGATCAGTTGCCAATGGATACGACCACGAATGCAGAAACTTTCTATGGTCTGGGACTTGTCAGGAACCCAGCCATGATTTTCTTATTGTAACTGCGTTATCAGGCAGGGACACTGTGTATGAGAAGATATCCCGGCCACAATAAGGACATCATGGCTGATTTTCTTACCTTAGAAAGTTCCTGCATTCATGGTCGTATCCACCGGCAACCGATGAAGACAACAGACTGTGACCACAAGATATTTAGAGAAAATCTTTAAAACTCTGAAAAATATTTAATTTTATGTGCAAAAATGTTTAACTTTTAATTATTTACAAATTTAAAAAATAGTTATGTACATGGGAATACCCCTTTAAGTGTCAGTATTTCTATGAATGTCCATATGTATATGATCATATCAGGTGTAGGCAACACAGAGGGGGAGGGGCAGAAAGAAGTGACTAGTAGAGATGAGCGAGTACTGTTGGGATCAGCCGATCCGAACAGCACGCTCGCATAGAAATGAATGGACGTAGCTGGCACGCGGGGGGTTAAGCGGCTGGCCGCCGTCAAAGCGGAAGTACCAGGTGCATCCATTCATTTCTATGGAGTGTGCTGTTCAGACCGGCTGATCCCAACAGTACTCGCTCATCTCTAGTGACTAGTATAGTCATCACACCACCACAACTTCCCATATATCTAGGATCTGGAGGCAATGACTTGGCTTATGGTGACACCAATGTGACCCTTTCCTCCAGCAAATGACTGTGCCCAGTCTCTACACCATAGTACTAGCATTGATAGGGGTTTAGTGAGGGCTCACGTAATATAACAGTCTGTAACCTTCACATATAGTCACTGTGAATTTCTTTCTTATTCTTTCTCCTACAGATGCATTCCGGGAGATCCAGAAGTATGGAGTCGGGGAGCAGGTGGACCTAAAGAACAACCCCATAGCTGTCGAGCATATTCACATGAAGCTGTTCAGAGCGCAGCGTAATCTGTACATTGCCGGCTTCTCCCTGCTCTTGTCTTTGTGAGTATAGAAAGTGTCCATTGTGGTTATCGTAGTGCACCAGAAGTGATCTTCACCTGCAGTGTCTGAAGGCTCACATACATGGTGACAGCCATGTGTGGGGTTGTTACAGTGCACAGTATGTCCTCCGTCTCCTCTCATTTGTGTAGGATTAGAGCTTGCCACAGACCAGCGAAAGGAAACTGATAAATTGTAGTCATCCCCCCCCCCCGACCAACAGAAGAGCTTTGTTTTATACTAGACCCTGGTTAATCTTGAGGTGGCCACAAGGTGGCAGCAGCTACCCTCCTAATATGTGATCTTGGGATTCTTAGAAATGCTGGCACATACTGACCGCTTCCCCGTAATAGTCTCCTAGTGTTTCATAGGAGATCATCCAGAGTACAGCAGATACTATAGGCCACTTATTATATGATCTTGTTGACTTCAGCTTTATCTTTGTTGTGTAAGACTCTAGTGATGGCATACTGGTCCTTAAAGGGGTATTTTAGAATGAAGAACCGTTGACGGAGATATACCGATCCCCTCTAGTTAGTGAGACTACACAGCTTTAAATTGTGCCAGATTTATCACAGTGACTGATGCTGGATGATAAAGCTGGCGGATCTTTACACTGTCAAGTCTAATGTTACATCACCTATTAGTCGACTTAGTTTATGCCAAACCAATGTAACACCGTCAAAATAATAAGCCACACCCACTTATCATGTCCTCCAGGTTTTAGCACAAATTGCCCCAGAATTCTGCCAGGTTTCCGTTATCTGCTCCATCGTAACTAGTGGTTAATGGCAAGAGAATGAGCCTTCTATGTCTGTAGTATACAGAGGCTATCATGTCCATGCACTCATGTGATATAATGACATTATCACAATCTCCATGGCCATTAACATTGTACAAGTATCTGTGCCACATGCATGTGCCACATGGTCCCTCATATTCGACCAAGTGAGTGGGCACTGCCACTTATCCCGTAGCTATGCCCTCACTATACAGTCACTGTCCAATGTAGGGTTTACAATCGATATCCCTTATCAGTATGTTTTTGGAGTATGGTAGGAAACCAGCGTATACACAGGGAGAACATACAAACTCCATGTGGATCGTGTTCTTGGTTTTATATACAGTATGTTATATAGTTTGTATGGTGGTTCAGTGTTTGGCTATCATATGTGGCCAGACTGTGCCATGTACCCGTTCTGTGACTCAGTGACCAACTGTATGAGCAGTTATAGGATTGACTGGGGTAAAATGACTGGGATTTGTCTTGTTGCTTTTAAGATAAAGGATGTCCTGTCACCTCTGATCTGTCTAATAAATACTTATATTCCCCACCATAATTTTGGAGTTTCTTTCCTTAGAACTCTGAATTGTGCCATTCCTCTGTTATTCCTCCTGGAAATATGACTAAATTGGGTTACTATGTATCCTGGCCATTAGTTACGCACCCTACACAGTCTAAACAGTTCCATCTATGTAGGGATACACTCAACTGACAAGAGTATAGTTTTCAATCATCCAGACATTTCCAGGAGGAATAACAGAGGGACACCACAACATAAGATGGTCTGGAATTGTTATATTATGAGGAACACAACTATTTACTAAGGCAGACCTGTCCAGAGAGGTGGCAGGGCGCCTTTAAGATGTTTGTTCCTCTACAGAGGGGCGATTGTTCCTTTTTAGATTTTTGATACACATCATAATATTATTAGTTGTAGTTTTTGCTCATTGACTTTTCATAGAAGTTCAGTGTTTCAGCCTCGGGGGCCGTGTTCGAGGTTCTGATTGGGGCACATACGTAGTTCAATGTGATGTTTTTCCCCTCACACACAGAGCACTTTTTGTTTTTGGCCTCCCGGGAACAGATTTGACTTCATCCCGAGCTGAGTACATCCAGTCTCTCCCTCTGCATAGTCTCTGTTTTTTTTCCTCTTGGCGTACATAACAGGGGGTCACAGTTGTGTGTGCTGGCGCAGGAGCATGTTATGTGCTCTAGTTTACTAATAATGTTCTCGGGAAAGACGCCGCTCGCTGTCCAGGAACGCCGTGCTCCGACAACATGAGTGTTTATTGCTAACTACAACTGTCAGCCTAGTAAATAAACAGACTCGTTCCGCCAAATTGGTGTCATACTTAGGCTGCTCATTCCTCGCCCACAAGCGCTTGTCTGTGGGCTCCCCCTCCCCCTGGCTTCTTGCACTTATTGGCTGTAATAGATTTGTCCTAATATACACTTGCTGGCAAAAATACTGCACCAAGGAGGAGGTGTTGGAACGGACTGAGGAGTGACGGTAATATCACAGCCAAAGGAGAAGGTTCTTGAAGAAACTGTACAATTGGGTGGAGCCTTTAGGACTCCTGTTGGCACCGCTGGCCTTGATACAAGATGATATAGTTAGACATAGAGGTATATAGGTTGTGTATTGTATCTTGCCCACAGATGTTACAGGCAGTGATTGATCAGCCTCAGAGCCCATGGCATGAGACAATGGACTGATTCGCTCCATTCATCTGGGCAATGGGGCCGGAAAATGAAGAGGAATCTGAGGTGGAAGTCTATCTCAGTTCCTTTTCATTTTCTGCCATCTGAACAGTCCCAAATAGTTTAAGCCAACAGCCAGCAGAGGGCATTATTGGCCCGTCTTTGTCTTAACAGGAGCCCGTGCTTGGTCCTTGGTTCACTTCTCTTCATGTAAAGCAGGGGTAGGAAACGTACGGCTCTCCAGCTGTTGCAAAACTACAACTCCCAGCATGAACACTTGCTCTGCTGTTCTTAGAACTCCCATGGAAGTGAATGGAGCATGATGGGGGTTGCTGGAGAGCCAAAGGTTCCCTACCCCTGATGTAAAGTGTCAGTAACAGCCACACACCTTCAATTAACTTAAGGCTATAACTCTCCTCCCATACACATTTGGTTTGCCCCAAGTTCCCCTATCTCTGATATGCCACCACTTTATGATCAGGGGGAACATGACCTCTCGGACCCCTACCTATCCAGAGAATAAAGGATCAGTGTTGCTAGTGCAGCCTCTTCTATGTGCTTCAGCATCATTCATAAAAGTGGCATATCCTAGTGTCATACCACCGCTTTATGACATGGGCATACGTCTTTAACCCCTTGCAGGGCCACCACAGGTGAAATTAAGCATTACCCGGTTTCCATTGAAATGACTCTGTAGTTATACTATATGCAGACCTCCCCTAAACCTATATGTATATCTTTCCTCCCCACAGTCTGCTGAGGCGTCTGGTCACCCTGATCTCCAAACAAGCCACACTCCTTGCATCCAATGAGGCGTTCAAGAAACAAGCCGAGAGTGCAAGTGATGCCGCCAAGAAGTACATGGAGGAGAACGACAAGCTTAAAAAGGTATCAGATACTGGCCTGTATATGGGTCATGGAACAAGGGTTGCCATAAGATTGTGTTTTTTGCAAGTCCAGTACTGTCTCCAGTGCTGTGCCTCTCCCTGTATGGCAGTGTGTGGCTGCACAGACATGTAGTGCACTAGTTTACACTGACATCTAGTGTATGTTCTTCAAGGCCTAGCTGTCTGCTGAGACTTTACTAGGCAGTATTATTATTGAAAACAGATCAATTGGGCATGTTAAATCCCCCGATACCTACCATTACTGTGATAATGTATCTATAAACATTGATGTCATCTGAACCCACCAACCATCCAAAGTGCATACGTCTAGTGTTGTATCAGAGCGACGCAGATCAATAGGTGTTCAGAGCGTTGGACATATTGATCTGGATGCAATAGGATAAAGGTAGGCCATCAATGTTAAAAGGGGTCATCCGGTTTCTAGCATTAAAGGCCTATGCCTAGGCCTTATATTAGATCTGTGGGGGTCCCGATTGTGTTGCTCACACGTCTTACAGTCAGCAGCATGGCTCACGGTATGTAAATAATACTTTGATCCACACTATCTTGGTACCGTGATCTGCGGGGGTCCTGGGTGTAAAACCCCTTTAACTCCCAGAAAATCCTTTTAAATTAACTTCCTAAAATGAGATGCATTTTGGTACCATCACGCTTTAGTCTGGTCATCTTACAGTGCTATGGCGATTGGTGCAAACATTCCCATTGTGTGTTTGTGTGCGTGTCCTAGTGCACTTTGGCTTAAACGTCTTAGTTTCCAGTCATAATATGTACAGTGGACTATGTACCTGGTATTGACTGTACACAGTGAGGTGATGGCATTATTAATGTTGTTAGGCTTTTCACCAGATATGGACAAATCTGTCATCTGAAGAATGGAATGTAAGGCAGACGCCAACTGATGCATAGATCATACATGCTGAATACAGGCTGCTGTGCACAGGCTCATTGGGAGAATACAGGCTACTGTGCACGGGGTCATTGGAAGAATACAGGCTACTGTGCACGGGGTCATTGGAAGAATACAGGCTACTGTGCACGGGGTCATTGGAAGAATACAGGCTACTGTGCACGGGGTCATTGGAAGAATACAGGCTACTGTGCACAGGGTCATTGGAAGAATATACTGTAGACTGCTATGTCCAGGGCCCCTGGCTTTATATCGGCTGCTGTGCACAGGGCCCTTGGCAGTATATAAGCTACAGGACCATTAGGAGTATGTAGCCTGCTATTCTGGGGGTCCTGGGGAGTTATAAGATACTGTGCACAGGGCTCTTTGGAGTATGTAGGGTGCTATTCATGGAGCCCTTGGGAGTATATTGTGCTGTGCACTGGGCCATTGGGATTATATGGACTGATGTGTGCTGGGCTCCTGGAGGTATATGAGCTGCTGTGCACAGGCCCATTGGGAGAAAGGTTAAATGGGTCGCGTATTCTGCTGATGGTTTCTGCTTGGTTCCAGGATTCTGAGCTCCTTTTAGCTCTGTACATGACTTTCCAAAACACACTTCAGCTGCTCCAAGCTTCATATGAACACTAGAAGGGATTTTTCTCCTTTTCCAGATATAAACTTAACCGTGATTCTGTTTTTCCAGCAACTAAAAGCCTCAGGGATTGAGGTTGCGGACGTATCGGAAAGTAACGCCGAGGAAGAGAACAAGAAACTCAGTGCAGAAGTCAAGAAACTGAAAGAAGAGTTGGAGTCCACCAGAAAGTGTAAGTGATGTCCCAGCCCTGCCAGGCAATATCATGTCATCTATTAACAGTCCTCATCCTAGGGCTCACCAATATGTAACTTATAATGGCCCCTGCCCATGTCTTGCCATAATCATATTTGTCTGCTAGACAAGAGCAATTGCTGCAATTGAATAATCTGCCCCCTTGGACCCGCCGGGGGAGGTTGTGATGTCCCCGCTGGTTATTATCTCAAGAAATGCCGACGTGACAAGATCCAAACGGTTCTTGTTTTGTGAAGTCAGTTTCCATAGTAAGACTTTAGTTATGCAGTTATATAGCAGCCGTGTGACCGCACTGGCTAATGGGGTGTTCTGGTTCAGATATACCCAGGGTATTACAGTGGAATGAACTGCAATGGAGATACCCCTGGTACAGGAGCAATGACTGCAATGGAGATACCCCTGGTCATATCATCAAAAACCTAATTGAGAAAAGGAATTTTCCATATCAACCTGTCTTTTTTAACCATTTTATGAATGAAAATTGATTTGAGAATGGATTTACTTCCGTTTCGGGGTATTGTCAGAGTCTGGGGTTGCTAGGTGGGGTGGCATAGCCACACAAGTCCAGTTTCTTTAGTCCAAAACAAAAGTAGAGTTTATGTTCACTCACAAAAGGTAGTGCAGCAACAAAAGGAAACAATACAAAAATAAATCCCTGCCCGGCTAGGCTCTAACTAAACACAGAATAGGTTACCTCACCTAGAATAACAGAAATCAAAAGCCAGTAGAATCATTCAGGACATACTGTAGCTCCAAAAAGCTAGGGGGGGGGGGGGGGGGGGTGGAATGACAGGTCCCACTACCAACCTACCTGCTATTCCTTTTTTGAAATAACCCTCAGCAGACAATAGTTACCTGCTGAGAAATGTTCTTTCTGGAGTTTTCTCATCTCACCCACCTGAGTAGTCTGGGTGAGATGTACACCCCCTCCATTACCTGACCAGCCATCGGCTTACAGTATTTATACCCATCACTCCCAATCTGATTCTTGCCAGTCCCCCACCAGTCTCTGTTTGTCCTGCTGTGGTAATGAACATGTGACCACTGAAGTGGGCCACTGCTGCGGCTAGTGAGTGGCTGTAACAGTCGCATGTCTCTCCAGCAAGACTACTGGGTTACTGGGAGGTGCAGCTTGGATATGCTATGTAAACCATTACGTCGCCAGTCTCTCAAGTATCCAACCTATACCATCAAATGCAGGCAAAATGAGTACTTTTTGTGAAGAAGAGATCATTGTGCTCTAGGAAGTTCTCTTCAGTTTCAGGACAGTGCAGACAGCAGCTTAATCTTATCTTCCTCCAGTAAATATGGTGGTTATGGGCATAGCAGACTTTGTGGATATAAAGGGGTTGTCCCATTATAGATACTTATCCCCTAGCTACAGGATAGAGGATAAGTTTGACATCGCTGGAGTTCCAAGCGCCCCGGTCGCCCCAGTGATTAGAAAATGAGGGTTGAAAGTCGGGGGTGAGGAGGGGATGCGCACCCAACACACTCAACTGTGACTCCTACATAAATGGCCGACGGCCATGGTCAGTCAGCAGTAACGCTGTAAAGTCAGAAGCCAGTCATTGGTTCCATTGAAGGTAAATACGGGACAAACTACACCTCTAATTCATTATATAATATTACTAAATTGTGTACACAGCCCTGCTGAAAGTCCTCTACCCCCTCATGCCTCCTCCGTGTGAATGAAGGGTCAGTACGCTTGTGTGTCCGTCACTTCATTCACTGCTATGGGGCTGTATGGACTGCAAGTATCTGTTAACTTCTAGTGACCATATGCCTTGGCTACCAGCTTTGAGGTCAGAAATACATCTTATGCATCTGACCACCTGACCATGTGACCTTTCAAACCTTATGACTTGACCAACACCCACTGTCACCTTGTCACCTTCAGCGTGACACTTCGATATTTCTGTCTGCATCGTATTGCAAAACAGATACAATCTTGTGTACAGATATACTCCCTGACCTGCCTGTAATGTGAGTTATAGGTTCTCCTCCATTCCTGGAGCACATTACAGGGGTATATGCCTCCAAGTACACACATGACCATAGTATGTATAATAGGAGATATAGTGATCAAGGAGACAGTGTTTACTGGAATTTCTCTTAAAGAATACTAGTCAGCTTCTCCGCAGACTGAAATGGCTGATAACAGGGGACAATAGATGGACCAACATATTCAGCAGCGTAGTACACATAGCACACAGATTGTCTCAGATTGTGTACATCTAGTCCATATCATGCCCTATTGCTAATAGTGCCATTTGTGTTATAGTAGGAGGGTTCTCTCTCTCCATGTGCCCTGTTAGGGTTCATGAATGTCCTAGGGGATGGTTTATAAATGCCCTGTGTGAAGTCAGTGTGAAGAGCTGCCTCATAGCTGTGTGTCTCACACTGGTGGACCTGGCAAATCCGGATGGTACATCAGTATACACTTATTTAATAGACCACCATGTAATACTGAACTTCTCCACTAGTGGCCGCTGCAGGGGAAAGCCTGACTGGCCTCATCTTCCCTGCCAGCTGATTGCAGAGGGTTTCATAAGCCAGACCTACAGTGATCAGCGGATCACCAGGCAAAGCTGATTTTAAAGGGGGTTTCCAGACTTACATTTAAAGGGGTTTTGAACAGACAGGGCATTTTGGGACAGTCTATAAGGACCTGTGAGTGGCTTAGTGTCCCAAATGGACTTGACAGGTTCCCTTAAACTAGCTGTGCATATAAGACAACTTCTTTTCTAATCTTGTGTTTTGTTTCTTTCCCTGAAGCCCTCCAGAAATCTGAGAACGAGGTGATCGCCATCAAGAAGCAGAGCGAAGGTTTGACTAAGGAGTACGACCGGCTGCTGAATGAACACTCCAAGCTGCAGGTGAGAACTTGGTCCTTATTCACATGCGGCTTATTTGTAGCAGACTTTTCTGCATTTGGAAAATCCTTTACATTCTTCTGAATTGGGTAACTTTTGCAGCGTGCGCAGATATGAGACAGTTTCAGAAATTTCTGCAACCAATTTGCCGTGTGTGAATATACACTTAGGACATCATCACTGGTTACAGCTGTCTGGGACATTGATTTCTGACTTCCTAACTAGATGTATCTTGTCCATACCTCTCACTTTCCTTAAAGTGCAGACAGACATGAGCACAGTGACTCACAAGGTATAGGCCTGATTTGGATATTGTCTTAAAAATCATGTAAAAGTTGTCAGATGGCGCACGCCAGGAGTTCCACCGCCTGCAACTTTGACATTGTATTAGCTTTTATATTTGTACGTATCTTGGATAACAAAGCCCTTATTCACAGCTATGGCTGGAGGTGTCGGCCGTGCTCTCATTGGCCTTCCTCGTGAGACAAATGGCTAAATTAACCTTGTTTCATTGACTGCCGACAAATTCCGACAGTGACATCTAAGAGTGATAGAGTAAATATGGCTGCACAAATAGGCCGGCCTGTGCTGCAAACGAAATCTGAACTCTTCAGTATTGAGATGATCTTTTGATCCACGCTCCATGTAAAGAGGATCTGTCACCAGGTTTATATTGGCCCTTCCTAAGGGCAATGCAAACTAGTGACAGACACCCTGAATATAGCCCAGGGTCACTTTACTGGTTTTCATCACAAGTGCCGAGTCCTCCCAGTGCTGTGTGCATGCTCTGGAGTCCTCAATAGCTTTGGACTGCCGAATCATCTGCCCATCTGTATGATGTGGAATGTGAGTTTCTTATCCTCTGCTCTGAATGGAGTGGTGCTTTGGGCAGCATGGGGGTGTCGGAGATCTTTAATTCGGTTATATCCGCCACTCCCATTAGAAAGAATGAAGTGGTGCGTGTGCTGCCCGACCACCGCTCCATTTAAAGTGGTGGATAAAATCCCCTATTCTCTTGATCAGAGAGGGCCCAAGCTTTTAGACAACCACTTATCTGCATGTTATCCCATAATTTGCCAAGATGGCATAACCCCTTTAAATCCCAAGCAGGTAAGTGCACCTTTGCATAGGGAATACAGTGAAGGTGTATAGAGGAAGGGGAAAGTTGCATCGGAAGATTTGCAGGGTTTATTTTCATGAGGTTCCATCTTTGAAGTTATTGGTTGTCGACACCTCCCCTGCAAAAACCTGTTGCTCGGACGTCTGTGATGGGTTGTTCTTTGGGCAGTGACAATTTAATTTTCCATATGTATGTTCATTGACCGCAAGAACTCTCTGTACTGGTAAGTAGAGGACTCTTCTATAGTTGCGGACCCTTTGTTCCCCCAGAATGCAATCCTATGACATATTCAAGAGCGTGTTAATAGGTAGCACCTCTGGGGGGGCCTTGCACCCTCTACATAGCTGCCATGAAGGTGTTGTGGTCTCCTGGTGGCAGGTTTGGGGACTTTCATATAGGTGCTCTAATTGGGGTTTCTGGTTACCATACGTGTGTATGGGGGTCGATCAGACTCGCTAGATGATGACTTTGTAAGATTATTACAGTTTGTTTCCTTATAGCATGTAGTAGACAGGACTCTGTGGCGGTGCTTGTGTCAGAGCTATTACCCCCCTAAGCTATATTTACACTAAACATTGGTTGCTACACTCCATTGATGTGGATAAGTACTTGTGTGCCATCACCAATCTGTGCGGGGGGAAGGAGTTGTGTAGGATTAAATAAATATAGCAGCTCTGGTTCAGGCACAGTGCCCCTTGTGTCTATGGGCTGTGTCTGTTATTGCAGCCCAGTTTGTTCAACAGGAGAGATTCTGTTCTGGAAGAAGGTAGCCATGTTTCCCTAACGTCCCTTTACATCCTTATCATGGGTCCAACTGTTATCACCCAGAGTGATTCCTTATTTTCCTGCATTGAAAATACATAATGACATATTGTAGTCTCACTTCTTGTTCAGAGGTATTCTGGGAGATTTATATCTTTAGGTCTGCTACCGCCATATACTCCCTGATGCACCCAGCATGGCCACCACATGGCACTGCTGCTTAATTAATAATAATCCTGCCTGGTACTCCAGCTCGGCTTCATTGAAATGAATGGGAGTAGCTGCAGTGCCACTCAAGACTGAAGGTCTTTATGATGGATTTCTTTAGCACTCAGGTGATGTGGGTGCCAGTGAATAGAGGATGCAGTGCAGATACAGTGCCCGAAGCACAGCACTATACACTATGTATGATATAGATATGATCCAAGGACAGTGTGTGCTGGTGTAAGGTCTCCATCAGCTGTCATGGCAGCATTGCTATGTACTTTATGTAGACGTCACCAAGGGCTCCTTTTTGACAAATCCTTTCTTTTTAAACCCGCACTACACTTGGCTGTGTTTGGTATTGCTGCTCAGTCCAATTTAAAAGGACATTCCCATCTTATACAATGCTGATTTATTTCTGGGATAATCAATCCCTCTATGATCCATGGGGTCGACTGCTGGGACCCTCCAATCCTGAGAATGAAGAGGCTGCAACTCTGACTCTGAGCAGTGGCCCCTACACTGTCTCTCCTACACTGCAGTCACCCAGCTGTCCTGTTCACTAGAACTGTCTCTCCTTGTTTAGCAGATGACCAAGATGGAACTGTGTACAGAATACGGCGAAGGAGCCCCAGCTCTAAGTCAGTGTGGTGGCCCCTGTATTCTCGGATAAGTGTGCAGGTCCCACAGATCACTCACCTACTGGTCATACAGTGATGTATACACAGGGTTACGAAGCCTTTGGCACTCCAGATGTTGTGAAACTACAATTCCCAGCGTATATACTTGTTCTGCTGTTCTTGAATCTGCCATTGATATGAATGGAGCATGCTGGGAGTTGTAGTTTCACAGCACCCACGCTTTGTACCCACGCTCTTCTAAAGTTTCTGGCATATTTAGAAGTAATTTTACAATTATTATCCTAAACTCTTTAGTATTTTGTAGGACGCGGATTGAGCGAAGCCTCACACGGTTTACCTGCGGCGTACGTGCAGCTCAGCCTGTCACGTTGACATTTTTCAAAGTCACGAGTTAAGCGGCGTTTAATCGCGTCTAAAGTCAAGCTAGCTGCGAGTAATAAAGATAAGTTGTCGGCTGTCGGGAGGAGGCACCCCGGGGACACTCCTCTTACACACAGCGTGATAGGGAGCAGCTATTTACAACCTGCCTGCCGCTGTGAACGTGGAGGGATAGGAATGTGTGACTTCTGCTAAGGGAGTGGAGTCGCGAGAATATCCTGCCTCAAAACACTGTGTAGTACGAGACTAAAGAACATCGCAACCTACTGCCAAATAGTTGTCTGTGAATAAGAAAGCTGGGTGAGGCCAGATACCCCCAGCCATGTTGGTTGCATTGCAGCTCTATCTATTGCTACTAGAAACAGCGCCACTCTGGGCCATAGGCTGTGTATGGGATTGCAGCTTGGCCCCAAATCCTCAGATTTTTTTTCTAGACTTCCTTTTATCATTTCTGCTCATCACTTTTCCCCTACATTGTGCACGCATGTCACTTCTAATCTGAGGAGAGCCAATAGAAGGAATAGTGTCTGGCAGTTAGAGTGCCCCCTACTGGGTTCTAATGTGAGGTACTAATGTTTGTCTATCCTTTTACTGATCTCTTATTAAAGAGGTTATACGTCGATGACCTGTCCTCTGAATAGGCCATAACATTTAGATCATTGGGGGTTCAGCTCTCAGGACCCCGTTTGTCAGCTGTGCTGCTTTTTTTTTTTTTTTCCATTTACCTTTGGGGTTGAGCGCTGGTTTGCTAACGCGCTTTTTTTTTTATAGATGTTTTGAGTATCGTAGCATTGTCCCATTCAACGGAATGGAAAGTGGGTGCCCTCAACACACGTGATTGGTGGGGTGCCAGGAGTCAGACCCTCACTGATCTAAAATTGATCTATCTCAGGGATACACACTCAGTTATAATGTTTAGGATGGCCCTTGGTATGACGTTTCCATAGTTCTACAGCACTTAAATGGATTTTCTTGGAGTTACCTCCGGATCACTTATTAACATCAGATTGTCAGGGCTCTGTCTCCCAGCACCCCCACTGATCAGCTGTTCAAAGCGACAGCAGTTTTCAAGCGATGTTGCTTCCACTTCCCTGGCCATATGTTGTCACATTCTTCGGTCACACGGTCTGTCTGTAGATCAGAGCTGTAATACCAAGTAGAGCCACTATAGAATATATGGCACTGTGCATAGTAAGCAGGGAAAAGTATGCAGCACTTGTCCAAACGCTGCAGCCTCTTGAAACAGCCGATCACTGTCGGACCCCAACAGTTCTGGATCATTGGCATTTAATAGGGGTTGCCTATGAATTAGACAATTTAGGGGCAGACAAGGGGCAAGTGTAAAATAAAAAAAGCCTACTCCTATATCCCTGGTTCTGTTTTCAGCAGTGAATAAAGTCAGTGGTTCCTTTCCAGCAACCGCCAAGGCCACTGATTGGTTTCAGCCGTCATGTGAGTGGCGACGAACCCTAGGACATGAGGGAAAGGGGTCCACACAGTGAATAGTGTTTTACACTCATCCCAACCGCCCCTGAGTATTCTGTAATTCATGGACAACCCTTTTAAGATGGCCACCTTAAGTACCTGCCAGCTGCTTTGCACCAAACCTGTCACCCGTACACATGTATATGTATGGCATGGAAGGAGAGGAGATGAGCTGTAGCCAGACACCTCTGATTCTGCCTTATTCTCTATGAGAACAAAGAATTGGACATCTTAAAATCCAGCAGGACTGATCCATACACATTCGGTGTTCAGTCACTGTCCTTCAAATGTCCATGCTCACCCTTGAGGTCAGAGCTAATGATGTCATGATGACAGTCTCCTTAGGAGGAAGGGCACCATATATTTAAACATGGGGTATAGTGGATATTCGTATGTGACCCTTCAAGTGGGTTTACTAGTGAAATTTCCCTTCTTGGCAACCTAAATCTTTCTGCAGCGGCTGATCCGACCTGTGCAGGGTGTAAGGGTCATTTGGGCCATAACCCAATACTATACTGTTTTGGCTTCTAGTTATGTATAGCAATGCGATCCCAAAGTACAGAATGACCCATTCTGGCAAATATGAGCAAGTACCCATCTACGTATGCTTTCTGCAAGCTTGTGCGTGTACCGCAGGTCAGAGATAACCTCATGGACAGGCAGTTCTTCATTGTAGAAGGTGAAGGTTTCCCTACTGAATGTATTTGTGCGAGGCGTCCATTCACATCATGAAAAGGGTTGTCAATGAATCGACTTCATACAAAAGACTTCATTATGACATTCCAGATCCTACAAAAATTCTTGTAATTCTTGTATCAGCTACAGCTATTCCCAGTGTGTATAGGCTGAGCAGCTGAATGTAGGATGGGCTTCAGTGTGATTGACAGGTATGATGGGAAGGTTATGGCTCTTAACCCCTTGCCTCAGAAGCAGAGCAGGCGCCATAACTGCTGGGTCTCCATTGTATCATTCACCGGCAGTAATAGTCGCAGTCCACACTGATCATAGGCATGAACACTTAGATTTGTCCCTGATGTTTAGCTTTCCCCCCCTTCAGTGCCCCCCACCGCCATGGTTTAATGTTCAGTTTGTTGGACGGCACCTGCACGGCGAGATGGCGAGTGCTATCCTACCTCTATTACAGTGTATAGTACTTTAGCTATTGTACCTGTGCAGTATCAAGGGGTTAAATAAAGTGATTCCTCCTGAGCCACCCTTCTGTTGACCTGATGGATCACTCCCTTCATCCTATGAGAGTACATGCCAGGAATTTCAGAGAAATTTTTTTTTAAAACCAATCTATTTCTCTGAGTGTTTGGTGGAGGGTCGGCCCCTCCAATATTTACTCCTCCACACCTCCTCTTCTAAAATAGTGCAAGCCCAGATACTAAATTCCTCCTGGATCACATGTATTGCATTACCAGCTGATATAAATAGGCTGTCATGGTGGTTCCATGTAATCTCCCAAACCCCATATGTGGTAATGGTAGCCGGCGCTGAGGAAGGCCATTAACCCCTTAAGCCCTGAGGGGGCTCGTGATATATTGCTACTACCTCTGGACGTTGCACAATACGAATCTACCCATACTAATAATGTAGATGGACTGGGACGTATAGTGCTGGTCTGTAGAGTAAGTGAGATCCATTATTTGGAAGTGGACAAGATTTAATACATTGCAGACAATGAGCTTGTGTAGTACACGGCACACAGGACCTCTTGGGGGTGCCACAGGGGTCCGTTGCTCTGTAGAGAGCTGCAGCATAAAAAGAGGTCAATAATAGCAATTTTGCAAATGGGTTCAGTTACAAACACGCCTGCGTTCTGTATAGTGTGTAGTCTGATCCTGCAGTCACGTGTTACTTGTTTCCTTCTGTCCTTCCCTTCTTGCTATCCAATACATAATAGCTAATTGGCGAATAGAAGAGACTGGCCCGTATCTGCATACTAGCTGTATACACAGATCAGTAGGATATCTATGGGTAAGAGCATTCAAAAATTGCGTCATACTCGGAGGGGTTAAATATTGGTGATCTATCCTTGGGATAGGTCAATTAATACCTGGTGGGGGTCTGATACCGGGAACCCCCACAGATCATCTGCCAGAGTGAGCTCCACTTCGAGAACAATATATAATGTAATATATGTAATATCAAGCACAGCCACTACACAATGTACATTGTGCTTGGTATTCAGTGAAGAGTCCGTATCACTCACTCAAATGCTGGGTTATACTTCATGCAGCTGATCTGGAGGGTACTGGGTGTCGGACTGCCACTGATATAAAGATAGCTCATGAGTATTAGTCTGGGGAAAAAAACACTTTAACCCCTTAGTGACCAAAATAACGGTTTTGTTTTGTTTTTTTAATATACAATGGTCACTGAGTCCTAATCTTTAGCCTTGAGTCCTAACTTTTTAGGATACTTTAGTATGTGTTACCTGGGAGCCCCCGCTACCATAAGTGGATCTATGGACGGCTGACTCCTGCTGTAATGGCAGGAACTGCAGGAACCTCCGATCCCGGCTGTCTAATAACTTAGGTGGACATGCCCTTTAAGCTGTATTGGTAGTAGACTAGTGATATATAATATTTTGATTCATATATCATGTTATTATATCAGAGATCACCTTCTGTACTGTACTGCTGTGGAACTACAACTCCCAGCATGTCCCATTCACTTCTATAGTAAAGCAAATAAGTATGGTGGGAGTTGTAGGGCTGAGCTGGAGTGGGGAAGGTTGCCTACCCTGATATATATTCTAGGTTATGGGAAATGGTTGGGATCCTCTCCTGACACCGCACACTTGTATCTGTAGCCTCTTGTCCTCAGCAGACTCCTGGGCAGGGGCGGATGACTTTGGGGACGTTTCCTCGCTGCAGCATAGTGACACTTTGCCATCTACACTGTAGTTTTGCCACTTTAAGCTGAGTGTACAGAGCGCTGCGCTCTCCCCACAGACCCAGAGTCAGATCCTTTCATACGCCTCACATCTCCCTCATTAAAATTTCATGGAATATTTAATACTGTACGCCTCCAAATTGTCCGCATCCGCCTCTTCTGTTGTGTCCGAGTTAACCAAGCATGCGGATATAATAATAATGGGATCGCCTTGCTGATTTTCCTATTATGGAGAAAGTCGGCAGTGGAAAAGCCTCCTGTGTTTGTGTAGGGGGCCGGATACTCGGGCCTACAGTAATGACATCTATATACATTTGGCAACTTGTTTAATGGGACTTGGATATGATTGACTTATCCTATGTGTGATCAATGGGGTCCGACACACATGAGACCCCCGATGATCATGTGTTTGAAGGGGTCTTGGTGCTCATGAGTGCTGCAGTCTCTAATATCGTGTACATTGGCCACATGCCTTCAGTGAGTTGTCCTGACTTGTCAGACCTCCTCTATGGTTCACATATCCGACCTGAGGTGCCACAGAAATCTGGATCCATTTGACCAGGCCATACTCAGTGAAATTTAGCTCTTTTGCCCCCCCCCCCCCCCTCTTCCCCCTGAGTCTTGCTTCTAAGTTTCCTTAGACTGTAATGGCGCTCACCTGGTTACTGTTATAACCCATATGTGTGAGGCAGTGGCGAGTTGTGTGTGTTTGGTCTTCTCCACCCCCTTCTCTTTAAATCAGGAAAGTATGGAAGCTTTTATATTTTATTGTTTCTAGGACAGGCGCCTGCCAGAACAGACCAGATTTTACTGTACAAACCCAGATCTAGACCTGACAGACATACAATAGTAGGGCAGAGAAAAAAAACTGATTTAATAGAGATGACCGAGTACTATTCGAAACTCCCATTTCAAATAGCACGCACCCATAAAAATCAATGGACACAGCCGGCACGCAGGGGGTTAAGCGGCTGGCCGCTGGCAAAGTCTGCGTGCCGGCCGCTTCCATTCATTCCTATGGGTGCGTGCTATTCGAAACGGCCGTTTCGAATAGTACTCGCTCATCTTTACTAATAAATACATAAATGAAAGGATAATAAGGAAATCAATATGGAAGTAAATGAGAGAAAATTACATAACTAAAAAAAAAGCTGTGTATGTATATATAATTTTTATTTTTTTAATATTTGTACACATTTGTTTGCACTCCGTGTCGGTCAGAGTGATTCCTGGCCTCTTTTTTTTTTTTTTTCTTTTTTTGTCCTGTCTTCTGTTTTTCCTGGCTCACTCCATTCTCTATATACTCTCCGCACCCCTGTATGAGTAGACTCCTCATGGTTGTCTCCAGCTGCTCTGGTAGTCTAGGTAGTCTATCTCTGTGCCTGTCCTTGCGTTGAGGTCTTCGCATATTGGTAATCTGCCTTTGGGTTGGAATTGGGCAGCCTCCCTTTGTAGGACCTCGTAGGTGTCGGGGTCATGGTAGGGGGACCCTGGTGGGGGCATATATACTGCACAGAGATAGATGTCCTGCTGGCCGCTGAGGATGGAGCTGCTTATTTTTAACTATATGTGATTGGTTCCACGTTTGGGAGCTTTTACGTGTTCTTTGTTCTACGTGTTCACTCTCATTGCTTCTCCATTTGTTTTCCCACAGGCACTTCAAGATGGACCAAAAGATAAAAAGGAGGAGTGAGGACTGCCCCGATGCCAGAAGCTCGCCCCACCAGCTGTCCCACCATTTCCACGAGTGCTGGCTCAGTCAGAATAACCTTGTCACTACTTGCTGACACTTTGCTTGTGTTATCCTTCGAGGGTTCTCTGATATTGCTGCTATTTGTTTTGCGCCAGCCGTCATTGTTTTACCTTCCAGTGTAATCTGAGATATTGGGGCTGTTCTACATAGGTGCACTGCATGATCTGTGGAGGAGCCGCTGCTTACTCTCACATCTATACATCCACATGTAGAGCTATGGAAGTCCCATAATGGAAAGTAAATGCCAAGGTCTCAGCACCCGCAGATGCACATAGCAGCAATCTCTGTCCTCTGAACCCTTTAAAGGAACAGTCCAATCAAAATGAACACACGGTTATGCTTACTGCAGGGCCTGGGTGGGCGGAACATAACACAGACATTCAGAAATACCGGAGAGAGAAGCCATGTCACGCTCCGCCCTCTCACATTCTGTGTTCGTTTTGCTGCAGTGTTCTTTTAAAGGGGTTTTGCCATTACACACATATAATAGAGGATACGTGTCAGATCGCTGGATGTCCAACAATCAGGAAAATGGGGAGCCAGTAGTCCCCCTGCATCCTCCATGTGAATGAAGCGCCAATGAGCATGTGTGATCAAAGTTCCATTCACTTCTATGGGGCTGCCGGAGATTGTGGTCCTGGAAGTCCCACAGAAGTGAATGGAGCGCCGGTCGTACCTGAGCACTGGTGGCTTATTGTCATAGAGGTAGTAGGGAGATTTTCAGGTTTTTGCTGTCGAACCTCCAGCAATCTGACACTTATCCCCTATCCTGTCTGTAATGCCAAAATCCCCTGGGTCAGGGCACATGGGCAGTGCTGGCCTGTATATCATCTGTATTTCAGTATCATGGTTGTCTATGCCTCACTATGGGACCGCTATGGACCATATCTTCTGACTGCAGCTGCCCGTGTGCTGTGATCCCAATTCTGAGAGCTTTGTGTTTTCTACAAGCCTTTCTGTAATGTGGCTGTGCTATACACGTCTCTTATAGCATCAGGGTCCGACAACATATAGGCAGCCTTGTCGCCTGGCATATCTTCTATTTCAGCAGCTGACATTGTGTTAGTAATGCATCAGTCATGCCCTGGACAACCCAAAGCAATGGTGCTTGGCAATGTCTGTTCTGTCACCCTGTTCTTGTTCTTTTTATGCTACAGGAGTGGGAAGGGTTAACCCATGGTGGCCATTTTGGATTTTTCTCCCCTTTTTCTAATTGCCCAGCCACAGCATTGTTCATACCGCCCTCTGCTTCATACGTTTACAATGAAACCTATAGGTATTATGCGTCTGTTTTCTTTCTCTATGACCCCTGCTTTTCGTGAATGATTTACGTTATCAGAAGCCCTGTGTTGGACTGTTATATGTAATAAAGTGATATAATTCAATTTCCAAGGGCATGCTCACCGCTTATCACTACTTCACACCACATCCAGAAGGCTGCTTGGATCACCTGGAATTTTCCACTCCGTTCTGTTCTCCTTGGAAGGCGTCTTAGTATGTTTCTGAGATTTCCTCGTAGTAGTTTTTGTGACTTTCAGGAATGTTCCTGATCAGGCGACTGTTTAGTTTTCGTAGATAGGATTTGTAGGTTTATCTTGCTATAAATATCCTGCTAGCGACAATGATGAGGTCACAGTCTGTGGCAAGGTGGGGGTGTTGTCTAATCTTACATCGGTTTTACCTTGCTCGTTCATCTAGCCAATCCGAACCTACCATGTTGGGTACAACATGTACTTTGTCTGTGTGAAAGCCACAGCTTGCACACTGATCCATTCATTTCTATGCCCCCATACACTTGATCCTATATTATCTCGGGCTTGTGCAGGCCTAAGTGAGCTCAGGACCGGTCCTTCACCTCTTTGTTTGTGGCCTGGGCTTGCTAGGTGCAGTGAATGGGGCCTTTCAACCATGGACCAGCTTGTATGCACATGGTCGTGTGTATGTAGCCTACCCAAAGGAATAGGTCTCCTAAATCTAAATAAGATGCGCCATACAATGTATATTAAGCTAAGCAGAGTCCATAATTTTTGTGACGCTCCATAAACAAGGGTTAGCCTTCCTCCACCATCCATAAGACAATCATGGGGTTCTGGATTTGCACTCTGCTTCCTTTCAGCACTAACAGCTAGTAAGGTGACATTGGGAGGAGACCTCTATGAAAGTTATGTCATATGATATGCATATTACTCATGTACATGTGTCCTGTGAATGTCACTTCACTTTCCAAGGGTCAACTAGGTCATAACATCACACAAGAACGTCAGTATATAGGAGACCAACTTCATTTCCTCTACTGTAGACTAATAAGGGCAGACATTCCTTCTAGAAGTATACGTCGTCCCAAATGTTACAGAAGGTATCACAAGTATATGGAGATACCTTCAGCACAATGGCCCCATACAGGGGTATTACACCCAGCTGTCTGACCTATGTGTACAGTGACCCCCTGAATTCTTCCTGGTTTTATATGCCTTAAAGCTCCCATACGCATAAGCGCAGTATACAACCATATCCGTTGAGGGGCAGCACATTGTCTAATGTGTATGAGGGGCCTCTTGACTCTTCTGACGTTTTCTGTGTCACCAGCATGCAGTATATCACCCCAGCCCAGCAGATAGATACATCAGGGTCATCTGACTCAAATGTTGGTTCCCCCTTGTGAATCGCTGCTTCCTTTTTGAGATATTGCCATTTTTGTCTATATGAAAATAATCTCTTAGGAGTCTATGGGATCTTGTAACTCTCCTCCAAAAGAAAGGATCAGACATGATATTTGTGTTCTGTCCAATCCTCTGTTCTCCTAGGAGATGAGCTAATGGAGATGTCTATCGCTGGTGTCCTCGCCTGCCCCACTGAAACCACACGTGTATAGGAAAGCCCTCTGTGGTGTCTCCCCTAATTTACCTCAACTCCTCTCCATCATCTCAATGTAAACAGCAGCCTAGCTATAAATGTCCTCTCTTTACAGCGGACAATAAAGTGTTGTGTTGATAATGAAACTTTGCAATCGGGCGTTTAGATGAAGTTGCCAATCTGTCCGGGAAGGACCTGCAGGTGCAAGATAGCGGCCATTACCAGGAAGCTGGGGGCTCTGCCTAGAATGAGTGTATTATCTCTAGGGAAGTTCCATGTCTTGGCAGATGCCTCGCGCTTTGTGTTGGCTGTTATCTTCTAGCATAGCCTACATGTCTAGTAAATTACCGATCCAGTTCTGTTTTGGCACAGAATACGGGTAGGGTGATAGCATCAAGGTCATGCCGTAATGGACGTGGTTCACTTGGTCATAGTCCAACCTGTTATCATAGGGCCACTCCCAAAGTACAGTATGTCTATTAGAAACCTGTATGGAGACATTCGTATAACTGCAGTAGTAGCTTGACCTCTGTAACTGGTGAAAAGTCATGGAAGACAATGTCACATGATACAGTAGAAGATGGCCACCTGTGGCCCCATAGTTTATTATTGTCCCATCTCAGTAGAGATTGTAATTGGTCTTTGGTTGACCCTGATAATTGGCACGATGAGCTTACATCTCTGTATGGGCAATGTTGTTCAGCCATTAAGACTATATGGCAACTTGGGCTGCGACTCCCATCACAGGACAGTAATTTTCCAGTTTGCCCTCTGATTCCTTCTCTTTTATTAGTGAATGGAATCTCATTGCAATCCCAAGGGTTTCAGTTGCAAAAAAATCGAGCAGTGTTTAATCTTCTTGCAATTAGAAGTTGCGCTCCCAGCACCCTTGAGGGTCCCCATGTGACTCCATTTAGTGACATTAGAGAAGGAGTTGTAGGGCAACCTGGTGATCTTTTGTTATGTAACTGGAGTTGCTGTGTAGCTGTAGCCTAAGGGAGTCTTTCACTTTGGGTAGTCCATTGGAACAGTTATGCAAACATCCCTTGGTAGCCCTGGATAGAGGTCTAACCAAACAGAAAAACTTTTATCCAATATGAAGATTATCCAAATGCCCAATTAGGTGATCTGAGCCCAGTAAGCTTCTGCTTTCTAGTCCCTACTCCTTGGTCTTGAAAGGCTCCAGCTCTGTCCAACCTGGAGAGTACTGCGCATACGCCGTTTCAGTATTGGTCCATGCGTATGGTTTTATTGCAGTAGAATGCGACATTGGACAGGACTGGAGTCTTCCTTTGGAAACAAGGCGGAGGTGCAGAAAAGGGTTTAACAAAGGGACCATTTAAACCTAAGGCTACGTGTAGCAAATCGCTGCTAAAAAAAATGTTGCGCTTCTCTAATGCGTTCATCACCTTTCCTCCCCCATATACGTTTATTATCTGCTGTATTATCTACTGCGTTTCTGTGGGCATCTGGTTCCTCCGCTTTAAGATGTTTCCCCCCACACTTCAGAGACATTATTCAACGTATCGTGAAATCCCTCCTTATTCAATTGTCTAATCTGAGTATGATAAATAGGGAGTAGACCTCCAAAGCCCCCTCGGTTACTAAAATTATTAGCCCCCTTCCATATGTCTCCCTTCTTAGCTTGGGAGTTGACCACAAGTTCATAGCAATTTCTCAGTGGCCATGAATGGGACCAGAAGCTGAACATGAGCACTCTGTGATTTCCAGCGCTCCCACTCAGTTCTATGGAGAGTGTCTGCACACAGGCACATTGTTGGGATGTCTCCTGCCCCTCTCCGTCAGCCGTGAGGCGCTCATGTTACTGATCACGTTCGTCTTAATTAAGGATGCAGCTTATCCTGATGTGAATGAATCATTGCACCATGGGCTGTTGACATAGGCAGAGCCCGCTCTTCACCACCTTGTTCTTTACATGTCAGTATGGTAAAACATGCACTAGACAGCGTCGGAATGAAGTCATCTTTATGGAGTGCTGCCATTTAACCGGTGAGAAAACAGACATAAGGCTGAGAATAGCTGTCCTGATAGCAACCGGTGAGAAAGTCATGTATTTAGGATACGGCAGAGTCAGGGTTAACAGATTTTAAGTGTTCCTATACCTAAAGCACCGTTTATATTGTACAGTCTTAACTTTAGCACGGCCATCTCAGTAGTGTCAGACAGGCCCGACAGAGTACTAGAGGATCCTCCTTCTGGTCCAGGCTCTACCACAATAATGGTCCAGCAGAAGATCCCCCCCCCCCCCAAACTTGTAGGCTACTATGGTCTATATGCTAGGGGTTGGTGGAGGTGGGCCTAAGAAACTTCATTCCAATGCTGCTCAAGACACAAGAGTCTTGTGGTTGTCACTTATCTTTCCTTGCAAAGGTGCATTAAGGTGTGGAGAAGTCTACGGGTCTCATGTGCTATGGACAACCCTTCCAAAAATATGCAATCTTCTTTAAACAACAACCAAGTAGGTTGACGCTAGAGGATGTGGAATAGTTGGTGGATGATGACTTACATGCTTAAGATGGAGATGTTCACCAGAAGTGAAAAATTATCGGTTAGAGGAACCCAAATGTCAGAGCCCCTCAACATGTTTGAAGATACATGGGTCAGCACCAGGGATCGGCAAGCTTTGGCAGCTATTGTGAAACTACAACTCCCATCATGCTTTTCTTCTGTGGAAGTTCTGACAACCGCTGGGAAGTGTTGGCCGGTAAGTCCGCTAGGACTGTGTCCGTTTCTACCCCCATGGTGTGTGCAGACCAGAAGATACACAGCTCTACCAAACTATCTCACTGGGTCCAGTAGCAGGAGTTCCACTTTTTCCACTTTTTTTTTTCCCAAAAAAAATTCAATATATATTTTTTTTTTTAAACTAAACCTAATGTTACCCCAAATGCTCTGTAATTGTTTAGTGCCAAGGTCTCCTAGCAATAAGTTTATACAGAATTATTGAGTAATATTTAGATATTCATCAAGCTGCGCCCAAAACCCTTCATTGTGGGTGGAGATGGCCCTCAGGCCCGTGTAATAAGGAAGTCATTCTATCACTTAGTCTGCAGGTCTTAATAGGCTCAATACTATCACTTGAAACGTCTCCCATCTGGTCTCGGGTAGGGGGTAAGTTGCAGGCAGGTGGGGACTGACTGCGGAGACCCCCAGTGATCATGAGAATGGGGATGTTCTATCTTCTGAATAGAGTAGTGGTCAGATTCATGTCAATGGGACTGCCAGAGATAGCATTATGCCCCCTGATGTAAGTCAGGCCTTTACTTCTACCATTGCCAAGCACAGCACAGTTTTACTTGCCAACACTTGGTGGTGCTACACTAATAGCCTGGTGTGTAAATCTCCGCACAGGACTCAATAGAAATGTCATTCACTATATAATCTTGGAATGTCCTAATTTCGTATCGTATTCACATTAAAGATTTAAAGGGAACGTGTCGCCAGGCAAGATGGCTGCCCCCATAATCATGTGCAGAAAATAGAATAAAAAACTGTAGATGTGTAGGACGATCTGAGCGCTGTAGATGTAACCCCAGACATCTGCAGCTCCTTACATCTATCAATAGAGCTGCTTCTAGGAAATGTATGCACTGAGAATAACACTGCGGGTGTGAACATTGGCATGAATACATGCATACCACCAGCAGCTTAAATGAGACTTCTCATTGTAAGAATGTGATATTGGGGGGTTCATTGTGTGCCCCTTCCCCAACCTCAGTCTCTGAAGTCCAGTATGATACTCATTCATTCATTTTCTAGCCTCATTGCCTCTGTCTGGAAACCCCGAACAACGGAGATCTGGACATAGAACCACTAGAATGGGGTCTGTTGGTGTCCGTCATTTAGGAACTGAAAGAGACAGAGAAAAACATCTTCTGTGCAGGACTTTTCTCTCTGCCATTTTTCACGGAACGCTGCAATGGAGTCTCCCACAGAGTCTTTGGCGCAGATGTGAGCATCGCCTTACAACGCCGGATGGCCACTCTATCTGTATTGGGGTCCTGCAGCTCCTCTCCTGGCCCCATCCCTAACTTCTTGTCTTTTCCAGGATTGCCCCACTAAATCAGCCCTGATAGGGTGGTGTTTAAGCAAAAGTGCATCAAGGTGGGTGTATCCAAGATTTCTGGGCGCACAAGATTGGGGTGGAGTTTTTCTGAAAGGTTTAAGGTAAAGTCTCACAGGTTAATTTTTTGCGGATTTGGGGGCGGATTCCACCTCTGAAAGCAATGGGAGGCAGAGCTCACAAAAGGAGGCTTATTCTTTCAGCCTAAGGCCTCACGTTGAGGAAATGCAGCAGAAAAAAAGTGCAATGTTTTACATTACCTGCAAAGTGAATGAGATTCTGGCTAATCCGACCACACATTGCGGGAAAAAAAAACTGTAGAAAAGCTGCGAGCTCAAAAACACAGGATGTCAAACACTTGTGTTTCCCTATAGTTATAATAAGGCAAGAAAAACAGCAAAAACACAATGATAAATGTGTTTCCATTGTGTTTTGGCTGCATTCTGCTAGGTGAGACCTCAGCCTAAGGGCGTGTACGGCAAGCTCTGCTCATGCCGGAGCGTACACGCCGGCACTCCCCATTCACTTCAATGGGACTGCACGGAGTGAAAGAAGCAGCCCATTCATTTCTATGGGGAGCGCTCGTATCCCCGCTCCCATAGAAATGAATGGAGCTGCTTTAGACGCCGCTTATTCTGAACGTGTTTTACGTTCAGAATAAGCTAGCGTTTACTCAGTGTGAATGCACCCTAAGGTCGTGGAAACGCAGCTTTTTTTTGTGTGCAAATTTTGTTGCGTTTTTTTTTATTCAGGGTGAAGTATAAGAACTTCCTAAATATTTCCCATTCCTTTTTGTACCCATTCTTGGCTTTGGTTCAAAAACCGCAACAAAATCTGCAACAAAAAAAGCTGCGTTTCCGCAACGTGGGGCCTTAGCCTTAAGGTGTTTTTCAGGATTAGATAAAGATGGCTGCTTTCTTCCAAAACTGGTGTCACACTTGTCTAGAGGTTGTGTGTCATATTGCAGTTTTACCCCATTCATTACAATGAGGGAGCTGAGGTGCAGTACCACATACGAACTGAAGACAGATGTGGCACTCTATATGGAAGAAAACAGCCTAAAAGGGCTTAAATCAATATGGCTAAGGCCCCATTCAGTATTTCACTGCAGGAAAAACCGGCAACGCATTACAGTTTTTCTTGTGCTTTCCTATACTGACTTTCCTTCTCTCTTATACCTATAGGGAAACCACCGGGGTTTACGTAGGTATAATTGATCTGCTGCGATTTCCAAAAATAATTTCCTTGATTTTAAAGGGTAAGTGAATAAATACTCAAAAAAACAACATAAAAGTATTTTAGAAACTTGACCGAGACCAAAGACGTATTGCATTAGAGCACTGAAAATACATTGTACAGCTCTGCAAATCGCCTAAAATCTTCTACTGTTTACGTATACAGCTCCTATGTAGATGTATGTGTCTCTATGGTTCCTTATTACTAAGCAGCCCCCTCTTCTTCCATATGGCCCATACACCATCAGTTGCGCTGGTTTTCTATTACATACAATACACTTCATTGCATACTCATTACTGTATTGTATACTATTGCTTTATTCTATGATATATATATTATTGACTTGCACAGGGCGGTGCTCATGCTGTAACAATAATCCTAGGGCTCTGCAGCTTACATTACACAGGGACCTGCAGGACGCCGGGATCCCCGTGGGTGACATTGCTGGACTGTATGACACGGCCACAACAGCTGACTTCTGTCTTGCATAATCCATTCCTGTAACTCGTGATTTGGATGGGGAGAGGAATGCTCAGCAGGGGGAAACCTAACTATCTGGTCCCTATCACGTACACATCCTGCTCATATTCCCAGGGATCCTATATTCACACCCTGTATGTAACATTCATCTAATGGAGCACATATATAGGAATGAGAACATTGATCATTGACAATTACAGCAATGAATACGTTAAAAGAAGTTTCAAGACTGCCGCTACCTTCCTGTCTCTCTTACCCAAGCATCCTGGGTTCTAAGTAAAGGTTTATATTGGTCTACCAGACTTCTCCTGTGCTGCACCTGCACTCTAGAATGCTCCTTGGTGGATAACTTCTTTACAGATAATACCTGCTGAAAAACCTGCAGATTGTATCGGTATGTGTCCCAAATACAATTAGGACAGGGGCAGTGGTGGAATACAAAGGCATCATTGCCATATACAACTTCTTACACATAAAGCACCACTGTCACCAGCAGTCTCATTCTACCTTCTACAGGCCCCTAGAGGTAGAAGGCCAGAACTGTAGGACTGATATTAAAGGGGTTTTCCAAGAGTTAACCATTGATGATCTATCCTTACGAGAGTTCATTAATATCCGATCAGTGGGAGGTCTGACAACCGAGAACCCCACACGTCAGCCATTAGAAGAGACCAAAGCAGGCCATGTAATGAATGAACATGACATCAACTAGTTGGTACACTGCTGCCCTTTTGGGGAGCTGATTTGTGGGGGTCACTGCTGTCAGACCCCCTCGATCAGATATTGATGATAGGAAGTCAATAGTGAACTCTCAGAAGGGGAAAGGGGTAATGTAATGCTGATAATTCTGAATAACCACACAATGGTGACCATTAGGGGGTTTCATCTCCATCTGTTACCTGTGTGGGAGACCAAGAACAGCTGAAGCCTCCATCTGTAATCCATCCCGTGTCTCTCCAGCCAAGAAATCTTCTATGGTTGCACATATTTGTGAGTAATGGCTACGTGACCCCCGATAAACGTCTTCGCCATATGGTATGTGGGTGAGTGGCAGGTTATCCGGTTTGGCTCCACACTGGGAGTTTACGGTAAAGGTGTCGCCTATTCTGCACAATGGACTGATCCAGGGTTCGGCGCAGCCACTTCCAGTTTCCAGATGAGTAACATTTGTAGGTCTGGAGAGATAATATTCATTGTGATCTTGTGATAATTTTCCAGATGTAAAGGGCTGTGGCTTTATTTTCCTATGACCATGTCGGCCATACTGTGTCATAGTCATAAGTGTGTCATAGCATGTCCCCATTGTGAGCAACAGTCATGGGCCATTACGTATTTTAGTATCTGATGTCACTATGGTTCCTAAAAGGAATTTATCACCATTTTTTTTTTTTTTATTAAAGCCAGATATTAATATCTTTACATTTTTTTCTAATCTGTTTTTATTTCCTGATTGTTTTATTTATTTTTTATTCTATTTTCTGTACATAATCATAGGGGCGGCCATATTGCTGTGTTAGCGGCATTTTGTGATATGTTTTACAGCACAGTCATGGCTATAGTCAGCAATAGTTTAGGAGATGACTCATTGAGGTCTATGGGAAAGAAATCTAGATCTGCCCTGTGCAGGGAAGAGGGGGGATAAGCAGTAACATCATCTACTGTCAGTAGTGGAAGCAATGATGGCTTAGAGGAGTCATTTTCTATTGTAATCCTATTTGTAATGTGAATTAAAACCCTGATGACCTATCCTTAAGTTGACACCCAGGCCCCTTGACCATTCAGATGTTTCTAGAGGCTGCCGCTGCCACTTCTTCAGTACTTACCAAACACAGTTCTGTCCGTTGTATAGAGGTTGTGCTTGGCATTGCAGTTCTGCCCATACACTTGAATGGACCTGAGCTGTGATCAGGCAATGTGACCAATGAATGTGATATCACATGGCTTGTGAAGCGGAAGCGGCACTCAGGGAAGACCTGCTACCACTTCAAACAGCAGATCTGCGGGGGTCCCAGATGTCAGACCCCAATGGATCCTAAATTGAGGGCCTATCCTAATTTTTTTTTAAAAAAGTCCTGGATAATCCCTTTAATAAGCCATCTTAAGTATCCTCCATGCCTCAGACCTAATGCCCTTCAATTAATACCAGTATTGCACCTCTGGTCTCATAAAGCACATGGTGGTGCCAGTCACTGTGCCCCTTCTCTTAGTTGGGGCACCTCTATAGGCAGTCACTGTTATTGCAGAGTGGTAGCTGCGTGCACTGGGCATGCATTTATCTGATACCCCTTGGCAAAAGTAACTGATGAAAAACCTTTTAACCCTTGGACACATGTTTTGCATTGGTGCCCAGAAATTTTAAGATGTGCCACTTCAGCCAATTCACTAACCATAAACAACATGTACGTACCACCTCATACCGGTTGGATGTAAAAGTCACAAACATGTTCATATTACATAGCAGTGACAGCTGCAAAGAGCCATCTGTAACACGTTGTATGGCCATGGTATTCCGCTCCTTCTACTGTCCAAGGAAAGCTGAGCCCAGCTGACCACAGCCAAAGGGGCAGAGCGCTCTGCGGCTTCATTTCAGTGCTTGGTGGGGTCTCCGCACTCAGACCTTCACACTGAAGCTGGAGGTACAGTATGGACTAAGGGAAGTTATTGGATTATAATAATGTCACTTGACGTGTCCCATGGATATGATGACATGTCCCAGTACGGTATCTTCACTGGATACACATGGCAGTAACGTTTTCCTGGAAGTGATAAACCAGTTTTAGCACCGATGATCCCCTCTCGGCTTCAGTTACTACTTGGTGTCTTGTACCGAGAGTCCAATCTTGTGCCGTGTGTGAACTCCGATGTGACTCACAGCACTATTTATGTCCTCTGCTCTTTGGAAAGTCCAAGTCTTGTGACCAGATGAATAGATATCTATCAGCTGGTGCAGGGGGTCACCAAGATAAATTATATACAAGAAAGCAAGACTTTGGGTTATTTCTGGTGCGGGTATAGCAGGTTTACTCTATAATGGGGCCTTGACTTGACCCTCCAGTGTCAATGATATAGATATTTTTGGAAACCTTCCTCCTCTATATAGAATCCTCAACACTGAAATTGCAACACCAAGGAGGACAAGCCGTAAGGTTATGTAATTCCAGGAAGTATCAGGTGTCATTGCGAACTACAAATGAGGAAATTCTTAAGCGCCGAAATCTTTGGCATGTGGGAGGGGCATAGGATTGAAAGCAAAGGTTTTTTTAGCTACATGAAACCTCAAAAATGGGAAGTGATGTGGGATGGTTGTGTGAAGTCTACTGTTCGTCCATATACTAGTTATTGACACTTGTCGCAAACTGAGAGTAACAGAATCCTTGACCTAAGAAATCTTGGTTTATCACTCCGGTAAATCACTATGCACCAAGGCCAAGATGTCGGCACTGTTCAACGTTGTGTATCCTGGTGCTTCAGCGATCAGTAATGTGAACCACTGCCAGGGCAGATTGTCTTATTGGAAGAACAGCAAATAGTGATCTACTCTGTACTGCAAGTGAAATTGGACATCACATCTCAAGCCTAGGATGGAAAACAGTGTGGCTACAAACCATCAGAAGGCATGACAATGGGCTACGAGCCAGAAGTCCAGCTCCAGGAGATCAACTGACCTCAGCTCACTGCAGGCAGGTGGCAATGAGGACTGGAATAGAGGTCTGGCTATAGCTACAAGTCCTTCTTTTATCTCAGACGCAATGATAGTTGGAGATAGGTCTGGAGACGACATGGGCAACTCCATAAAGAGGCATTCCCAATAGGGAACTTCACTCTGGTTCTATTCTTGGGATGATGGTGTTGGGTGACATAATGTGCAGTGACTGGACCCCTCTAGCCTTTATTTCAGGTACACCAACAACTTGGCATTAACTTGATTTGGCCATGAAACCAGTGGAACAGCGATTTCTCAGAAGAGTCCCATGTTGCTCATGCTACTGTGAGCAGCCTGCATGACCTAAATGTGCTACCATGGTCTGTAGGATTTCCAGATTTGTCTTCCATTCCATCTTCCAACTGGGACATCATTGATCATCAATTGCAAAGGGAGCATCAAGCAGCCAATCTAAACAATTTGTGTGCCCAAGTGCATTCAGCATGGCACAACGTTCCTCAGACAACCTTTTAAAGAGGACCTTTCATCAGATTGGGCACTGGCCGTTCTATATACTGCTGGAAAGCTGACAGTGCCCTGAATTCAGCGCACTTTTGGCTTTCCCGATCTGTGCCCCGGTCCCAAAACCGCTTTACAGTCAGAAGGGCGTTTCTGACACTTAGCCAGGGACGCCCTTCTGCCCAGCAGCGCCTATCACGCTGCACAGTGTGAGCGGGGAGGAACGTTCCTCCCGGCTCCACAGTACAGCGCGATAGTGCTGCTGGGCAGAAGGGCGTCCCTGGCTAAGTGTCAGAAACGCCCTTCTGACTGTAAAGCGCTATAGTACCAGGACCGATAGCGCTTTACCCGGGGCACAGATCGGGAAAGCCGACAAGTGCGCTGAATTCAGCAGTATATAGAACTGCCTGTGCCCCGAACCATGAAAGGTCTTCTTTAAGAACCTCATTGATAGCTTGTCAAGATGTACAAGTGCTTGTATTTCTACACATGGCACATGTTTTTGAATATCTTGCTTGCATTTTGCATTGTGTCTTGTTTGCACCCTGCTTAGTCCTAGTATCAGTAAGTATGATGTCTGTGGGGTCCTTATTCTATGACCCCAGTAATCAATAGGACAAAGAGGCTGCAACCCTCATCAGAAACCTTTGCCCCTGGCTAACTTGCCTGGGCTCTCACCAGTGATATATTCAGCCCTTTCACTGAAGGTACAGGCTCTTCAGGGCTCGGTAGCAAATGCTACCTCTGCACCGGCTATAGCTACACATCTCCAGAGAACCTATTGACTTCCCACAGTTGAGAAACTTAGGATTTCTAGTGAATATCTAGAACCACCAGCTAGACTCAAAAACTCATTATCAGCTGGAAATTTTTGTACAGTTTCACTGTTGAGATTACAATCCCTTTCCAGACCCTCAACATCTTCAAGTGTCTATTTTAGACCCAAACATAGACGACAATGTCACATGTGCCTACATTTTGAAACATCTTAAAGGGCTTGTTCAGGATTAAAATAGTAGTAGTGTTGTATCTCAGTCTCATTCACTTTGGAGGAACTGGGTTACAATACCAGACCAAATTGAAGGACATGTGGCGATGTCTGGAAGAAAGCAGATGTTTTATTACTATTACCTATATACGATAATATAAAGTAAATAGACATGAAAAGACAACTTTTTTTTTCCAAAAAAAAAAAATCACATTTTTTAATGTTATTATTGCCATGTACAGTGAATATACTTAGCAGACAATCACAGTGCAAAAGCATGGAGCTCCTTGCGATATATTACAGAGGTATGTTACAAAGCTCCTACAGGAAGACTGAGATAATGTCCATTGGGTTGTCCAATGGAACATTACAGTAAATGGCTCAGTGGGGGGATGGGGTGCATGACTTGACCTGCTGTCTGTACTTGACAGCAAGTACAAGTAAAGGGCAGGGTATTATACAACTAGGGTCATGTCTACTAAGTACTAAGGTCTAAGGCACCTTACAACCCACATATGTATATTCATGGGCGATAGTTGACTGTATGGCTTTGCAGAGCTTACTAACACTAGGCCTCATCTGTGAGAAACAAGCTTACCATGTTATTTAGGAGAAGCTGGGGGACAACTAGGTTACTGGAAGCCTACACTCTGGATGGAGGAACACAAGGAATCTATCTATTCTACAAACTACGTCTTATCTCTGTAGGCTTGGGTATCATATCTGGTGATCTGCAGCAACCAATCATTGGACAGCCTTGACTGGGTTAAATTTGCATAGGTCATAGTCTAATCGATTGGATGATAATTCCAATAAATTATTTTAGAAAATGACAATACCCAAAGATAATCCATTAGATGTCCACTCAACCCAAATAGGAAGTTCTACTCAAAGTGGCCACCAAATCAGAATAACCCATCAGAAGAAAGGTCAACTGAAGATCAGCTCTCATGACTTCATTGTTGCTTATTTTCAACTTGAACTGTTGATATTCCTAAGGCTCAAAACTAGAATAGGTCTAGATCTGTTAAGGAATTTCCCTGATAACCTCAATTTACTGACTTTAGCCATCAAAGAAGCTTTGTTGACTTCTCGAACTCATCTGAAGTTATCAACAGTCCATTCAGCCCCAACCTAACCTACAGTACATCAAATATATCAACTAAATGGATAACACGGTGCCATAGCTAACAATCACACATCGACATCCTAAAGAAAACTAACATAGCTCTATCACTATGGTACAGTTGAGGGAAATTACAGTATATGAAAATAGTTTTTGGCTTTTTTTTTTTTTTTTAAATAGGGATCTAAGGTGCCGCCAAGTTCTTTTGAACCCATCTTCTTACATCATTACACAGTAAACATGGAGGCAAAATTTCTAAAAGTAGTCAAAACCCAAAAATTCACAATACTGATGTGGACGCAATGAAAAAAGTTCCCATTGATAGTGTCCAAGTGCTGTAGTGACTCCAAAAACCCACAATGGCTTCATTTCTAAAAATTCAGTCTAATCTGGCTTATTCCACGTGTTGCTGGTGAATGAGACAATGGAGAGGGACGTTAAAGTGTCCAATGCTTGGGTTTAAGATAAGTGAAAGGTGAACTCAAGAAAATAAAAACATTGATTTCAGAAAACTCAACACAAGTATTATTTACAATAATATTATACAAGGTGCATAAAGCCTTAAGAACATGGTGGCGTCATAAAAAATATAGCTCCTTAGGTGGAAGAGATTTGTTCTACAACTAGAGAAGATGAGTAAAAGGGAATTTTCTGCCTTGTTTCCAAAATCTCAGCAATGTTTTGGGCATCATGGGTTAGCTGATCGTGCCACATGTTATACTGGTTTTTACTATTCTGACTCCTGGTTTAGGACAGAGAGTCCTAAGCCAACAGCAAAGACTTAAGGACTTCAGAAGGCTGCTCAAAAGGATTGTCCCATCAGAATAACCCCTGTTTATATTAGGGCATCATAGAGGATTCCCTTCACACTGGACCATCATCTAGAAACGAAAATGGAAAGCCATACCCATAAACATGTTCTTTTACTACATGGATGGTCAAGGGAAATGTGTGGTAGGCTGAGGCTACCCTAGAGATAATAAGTGAACACCAGGGTGACAAATCGACTGTTCACAGTACTGACTTCTTTATATTAGACAACCCTGAGATTTTGGGAAAGCAGAGAATTCCATAGTGGGGTTGTATAACATGAAAAAAAATAGCTACTTCCTTTTAAAAACAGTGCCATGCTTGGCTATAGGTGGTCTTTGGTATTGCCCTATTAACTTGACCAGTGACACGGTTTCAGGAAGGAACAGCCATGTTTTTTTTAACACCATACAACCCCTTTTTTGGCTTTCATAGAAGCCTTGTCGATGAATTGCCCTAAAAGTCAGATAGGACTTGTCTGCTGGTTCAGGAGAACCCCAACTTTCAGAGCCAACCCTCCATTGAGAGGTAGTTGCCATGTTAAAGCTGAAATTACAGAATTTACAGAATAATAAAGAATGGATTTGTTATTTATAAAGTAAAATACAATGGACTTCAGGTAATAAAAAAAAATTAACTAAGAAGCAAAATATTCACAGAAGAGATCAATAAAAAGATTAACCAATCACTAAGTCAACCTTAGCCATAGCAATCATTACCTAAGAAGAGTCGACAAGACTCATTCAAGACTCGCATAGTCGGCGCATTCCTTCACCGCGCTCATTATTCCACCCGGTCTGCCTAAACAATATTTCCTATAGATAACCCAAGATGTGTTGGCACAGTCAGCACAACTAGAAAGAGACGGAAATATTCCAGTCTGGGAAGAAAAGATCTTATGAAAAGAACTGGCCGGTTATTCACAACGGTGGTGCAAAGCGAGTCCCAAATAGGGTATCAGAGTTTCCTATAGGTGAATGATTGAGGGTTTGATCAATCTTGGCAGGAGCGGTGCATTTAAAGGGGCTTTACAATATTAATCATGGCTACTTTCCAAAAACAGCGCCACATCTGATCACAGGTAGTGTGTGTCATTGCGGCTCAGCCCTGTTTATGTGAATAAAGCAGAGATGCAATACCAGACACAGACAGATGTAGAGATGCTTGTGGGAAAAGGCAGCCATCTTGTACAACCCCTTTAAGAAAGAGAACCCAGGAAAAATACTATTAGGATTTCTTTGCTGGGATAGTCAGAGGTCTAGAAGTCTCTTTAAGCTAGATTCACACCAGCATTCAGGTTTCTGTTTGCCAGGTCCACTTGGGGACCCAATGAACGGAAACGTAATCCGCTTGAAAAGAAAATTCTAGTCTATGGGATCCGCAGGGTTTCTGCCCGAAAAATGTGTCTTTTCTCCCTGCAGAGCGGATTCAGGGACAGAAACCCCGAATGTAAATCAGATGAAGGTGTGAACCTAGCCGTAGTCTTCAATAAAAAGCCATAAAAAGTGCTGTCATTTTTTGAAAACTACTGCAGATCCTTCAAACCTCGGAGGTGATAAACTACATAAGTCCCCATTCATGCAAAGAAAGTGCTTGGGTTTGGTGGACAAAATGGCAACAAATACGCTATCATGATATCCAGGTATCAGAATAGGTGCCATTTTGTTCGGAGGGCAGTGAGGTATTTTTGATAATTATAGAGCGGTCTAAGGCTGGATTCACACATCCAAGTTTTGGCCAGGACCATGGCTCATGTGACGGTTGCATTTCTGGGTGTGACTGTGGCTCAAATGAACTAGACTCGCCATATCATAGCACTATGTGATGCTGTGAGTTCAGTTAATTCAAGTCATGGTCTGGATGGGAAATATGGCGGTCACACGGGTTATATTTCCTGGTCCAAACACGGCTATCAGATGTCAGCCTAGTTGTCTGGGCCCAGGGACTTACAATTTTGATGTATAAAGTTGTATAAATGCTGCCAGGACTCATAGGGAAAGCCTGGGAGTCTTGCTTGCCACGCACAGTGATCGGCAGCTTGTCCTTTATACTGTCAATCACGGTGTGTCACGGGGTAGACAGGACGCCCAGGCCTTCCCTATGAGTCCTGGCAGCCATTTTATACCTGGAAATACTAAACTAAATAGAAAACCTATATAGCCATGAGCTCAGCCTGTCCTGCTCTATCCTAGGAGGCCATCTTTACAAAAAGGCTTTGTCAAGTAGACAATACGTTTATGTACTTCATCCATTGATTTGGTAAAAATGTCTGCCTCTAATGGGAGGTGGAGACAAAATGTTTTCATTCTGGAAATAGGGAATAAAATATCCATTCACATTCTCATCGTTTAGATTTTTGCCTCACGATTTTATTGCATTTTTTTTCCCTAAAACTTCTGTAATTTACATATTCTCCTAAATGACTTTTTTTTATTATTTTTTTAGAGTTGTGCTAATAAAGTTTGCGTTTTTTGAGCTCTGAGGTAAAATATAAGTGTTCTTCATGGCAACCAATCAGATGCCTGCTTTCATGTGCACAGTAAGAGCTGGTCTCTGATTGGTTGCTTTGATTACCACAGCTAGACTTGTCTATAGAATCTAGTGCAGACCTAGAAAAGAGCAGTTGCCCTTAGCAGCCAATCAGAATCCTTCTTTGATTTCTTAGTCAGTGCTAGCTGTAATTTGATTGGTTGATAGGGCAACATAACCTCCATAGAAAAAAAAAAAAGGTCTAGTCTATGAACATATAAAGGGTCCAAGGATTTAATGACTGATCATTAGGCGCAACCTAACTCAACCCTCCATAGCAACCAATCACAGGGCAGCTTTCATTTTTTCCCAAGCACTTTATGAAATGTAAGCTGAACTTTGATTGGTTGCTATGGGTAACAGTTGAGGCCTATTGCACCTTTTATAAAAATGAGGCCTAACTGTCGAAGAAACTACTTTATCACCGCCAAATCCTAAGTCCCCTTTATATGGTCATGGCTGGCTATATCTTACAGCAAAAGCCACACAAGGTTACCCTCATTCTTCCTCCCTTTTCCCCAAACTCACAAAATTTAGCACTTTTCATACTTTCTTCATAAAAACGTTATCTCTATACATGTTTTATCAACAAAAAAATAAAAAATTACATTTTGCGGCACAAAAATATTTATAACAAAATTAGAAATTTGCATTTTTTTTTTTTTTTTCTTAAAAAAAGCTCTTGAGCGTACTAATTCTGCTGCTAAGGATGCTGGGAGGGGAAGCATAGATTTGTCCAGTCCATTATTCATGGTTATTTAGTAGGCATATTAGGTTGTATCTGAAGATATCAGATTCCATTCTAGAATTCAAGTATTTTGGTGAATATTGTAGATTTGGGTTATTTCCCATGAAGCATCATACCATACGGTACTGATACTCGCTGCACACTTACCAACCTTTCCATCCCAAAGTGCATAATATTTTAATCAAAGCCCCCGTTCTATCGTAGAGGACCCCAAAACACAGTTTAGAATAACCCCACCCATTTTTGTAACGTCATTGTTGGCAAGTATGCAGATGGCGTGCACCATATTGTCATGTGTGTGTCTGTCAGGAGAATAATGGACGGATTATCTTACATATATCTTCACTGCAGGACATGTAAAGAAGAAATGTGGGCTTGTGTTAATGGGATGTATTAAGTTTTCAGTCTATGTTCCCGTTCAGACCTATCTGGTCTTTGATGCGGTTTTTGTCCCACATTGCTTCAACACTCCCTAAATTTAAAAAAAATATATATATTCCAAAGCTTCATGATCATTGCATTGGTTGATGCATAGGTTTCACTGTTTCTAGAGGCACAAAATGGACGCCGGTCACAGCAGTGCCTATAGCAGCAGAGACTCCCTTCTAAGCAGGGATGAATACTAAAAGGAGCAGCGATTTAGTGTTTTTACAGGTCTGTTAATACCGGTGGCGTCCTTGGTGGGGGGGGGTCACCTGTACACACAACATGCATGTACAAATATACTGATTAAAAAAAGAAAAAAGTGCAAATACAGCATTTGCTGTTGTCTGCAGTGATGCGAGTGAAATGACCAGGTCACCTTCACCTGCTTTCCTTCAGAGGGTACATGGATGGGGTTTAAAGCTGGCATATTAAGGGGTTAATCGCGTTAGCTTGCCATCTAACCTGTGTGGATTGCTGGCACCAAGAAGTCACAGCAATCCCTCCAAACAGCAGTATTATTTACATTGGCAAGTGACATGCCATAGTGCATTATGGGTGCTTGTCCAGCTATTTGTTTTGATGGATATTTTGGGATGAGCATTCCTGGTAGTAAAGGAAGACAGAGATTTAGTTTGATATCCCAAAAGCACTTGGCAAACCCCCTAAACTGTAAATCTGGAATTACTCAATGGTATCTGGTCTATGTATCCTGCTTTTGGCATGGAGATTCCCATTAGGTTCTTCCAAACCTTCTATTTGTAAAGCAAATCGGTACAGAAGATATACGTCCAGGTTGGCGAGATTCTCCATACCTCACTTGTGGAGTTCAAGTATCTACCATTAGTTATTAAAAGGTGCTTAGAGGGTTAACACACTTGTAGCCTCCTGACCAGAAATGGTAGTTACTTGGATGGTGTCCTACCAGCTACCAGGAAAATAATCTCAATACTATTGGTAAGGACGATCTCAACAACCTGTCCTCTTAGAAACCTCAAAAAACCACTTTGTAACCAAAACTTTGCTGGTATTCCATCACACAAATTGGTTAAAGTTCATTGGATACATTTTCAGATCATTCTTGAAAGAGACCATATCTAGGAAGTAGAAGAGACACCATTGTGGCAAATTCTTCACATCTCCTCCATCACCACTATTCTTTCTTACAAAAGGTATGGGACAATTGTTTCACATCTTGTTGAGTCAGCATTAGGTGGAAACGTTTACTTTGGGGGGGTTGGACTTTTGGGTGTGGTTCATTGATGGTAGAGGGAGATTAGGATGGGAGTAAAACAGAGGATCGCAGGTGGTAGACGCTCAATTCACATAACACTCTCGAAGATGATGACCTTGTTATCCGACACAGGGCTCAAGCTAGTCAAGCTCTTGACATCTGGATCCGGTGCCATATACTCTAAGTGATGAGCTCCCCAGATGGGTTCAGTGAGACGATGCCAACGCTGTCAATGAATATCAACATGGTTATTAGATACATTGGGCTGTAGACTCTTTTACGTTAAGATTATCACAATTTTAATGGCCAAATAGGATAAGATCATTTCCAGGACAATGCAAGTTTATTTTTCCAATTTATTAAAAAAATAGAGAGATGAAGTTGAATAAATAGCGTTTTGTTGGGTACAAGATTAGCATTTACAGAAGGGTCCCTTGACAAAAGCCCTATAGCAAGTTTCCCGATGTGACTCCCAGTGATCAACTATAATATGTTGAGAAACATGGCAGTAAGTGTTCATTCTTCCTTCAGCACCACCACAGGGGAATTGCCTGTGTAATTTAGGACAGAACAAGTCCTCCAAAGTAAAATTCAGCAGAAGGAACCAAGCTTAGGACTAGCTTACATTGAGCCCACTAAATAAGATGAAACTAAGGGCCCACCATCTAGCTGTGCAGCATAGATGCATATGCATCTATCTATTGTATTGTAAGCTCTGCTAGACTTGACTAAGGCTCATTACTGTGTCCCCCTCCACCATCCTTCTCTCCTTTGGGGGGACCAAATTGAACCCCAAAGGATCTACAGGTAAACTAAACAATGTACAGTAGAGAAATGCACTTACTTCTTTTAGTGACCCCTTGGCACGTGAGATTTTGTAAAGGAAGGTCACAGGAACACAAAGCATAGATGACATAGCAAAGCACCAGCCGATCGCTTCACCCCACCAAGGGTATGTGTAGGTCTTATTGTACGTCAGAGGCTTGTAGTTTATTAGGTTGAAGATAAATATGGCCTGCGGAGAGGAAAGTAGGTTAGCAATTACAATTTCTGGACATACATTCTCCATGAAAGCAAAGATTGTCTTACATGTTTAGAAATCAGTTCACACTTTGAGAGACTTTTATTGTTTTAGGAGGCTACACAATATCTATTTCAAGGAAGAAGAGGTCACATGAGTTCTTGTTTGATGACAACATTCATGGAAGTGATCAGGGTTTTTTTCGGACAGCTGCAGCTTATGATAGACTTCTTTGTTCAGGATCTGAGCAAGTGGTGTGAAGCAGCTGCCTTTAGCAGAAGACATCGTAGATCATTGATCTCCAACCTGCGGTTTTCCAGCTGTTGTGAAACTACAAATCCTACCATGCCCCCTTAACAGCAGGCCTATCATAGTGAAAGGTATTACCGGATCAAGACTCAAATAGTGTTGGATATCATAAAATGTTTAGAGCTGCTTTTTTTTTTTTTTTTTTTTTTTTTAAATAGACAAGGGTCAAGAGACCCTGTCCTCCCAACAGGTGGAGCCCTCATCTACCAGACCTTGTAGACACAAGTTGGACTGATGTATACAATTGACAGGGTTCATTATGACTGTCCACCCACATGTCCCACCTATTGGGCAGCCGTCAATTATTAAACACTATGAAGAACAGGCAATTGGAGAACTGGCCCTCCTGAGGGCACAACTGTGAAGATGGAGCCAACGGTACCCACACATTCACTCTATTCTTCACTATATACAAAGGTCCTAAACAAGTTTTTATAGATGTAGCCTTACCATGCAGACAAAAGGTGTAATCACAGACCAGCACCATTTCATCCAAGGGAAAGGACGATATCCGATCATACGAGCAATATCATCCATGAATCTATCAGCACCTGATGATAAGAAAAGAATTGGAAGGTCAAAACTGGCAGATTGTGATTTTGTCATTCTTTTTTGTCCTCCATTTTATCTGGGTAAGGGTAAAGTTTTTGTGGGGATGGTAGTTGTGATGGTGTTGCTTTAATAGTAATTGTGAAGATGATGGTTGTGATGTTGCTCATGGTGGTATTTAAGATGGTGGACATAATGGTGGTCATATTCTTTATGATGGTGGCAGTCATAGGGGGAATAGTTCTGATGGTAGTGGTTTATGACGGTAGAACTTATTTTTATGTACATACGGTATAGATTGGCTTTAGACCTAGTGTATCTTCTCTGAGAATAATTTATATTGTACATAATATATGTATTTCCTACCCTGAAAGTGTAATTAAGATGGACTCTCTGTAATTAAACTTTCAATGGATACAACAGTAGGAACCTTCGGCATGTCTAGTGCTCTGTAATTCTTGACATATTTCTATATTCCTAGAGAATCCCTTTTAATCTGGTCTTCTACTGGTAATATATATTAGATGGAAGACCTCCAGCTAACACATTAAATAAATGAGCCCTTCCTCTGTACAGGAGTGTGACCAATCTGGCATTATGAAGGCAGTCTAGGTCTAGGAGATGCTCTGCGGCATCTCTATAGCTCAGCAAATCCCAAGGACAGAGCTATATTAAGATAGAGTTTTGGTATAGAGGCGCATGCTCTGGATGACAGCCAACAGCCGTTCACGCTCCAGCTCCTGCATCTGCCTCTGAAGTGACTGGAGAATTCTGGGTAGGAGTCACTGTAAATAGAATTGATCTGTCAGTCTATATGAAATATGGATCACACATGGTGAGAGTTGGAGAACCAAAATCTCCAGCATGACCATGAATTATAAGCATAACTTGGGATGCAATTTATTTATTTATTTGTTTTTTTAATATGGCCTTTAATACTGTGTCCTCTAATGTGGCAGAGGGACATTTGAGCCCCCTCAAGCACCAGGCACAGCTTCATGTATGCACATATCAAGAAAGCATATAATGAAGATGTTTGGTCTAATATTCTTCCTACTTCTGTAGTAACACAAGCCATGGCACTCTACAACCCTAACAATGGACCAGGAGCTTCAGCTCAAGGGCCATGACAGGTTCATGATCACCTCAGCTCTGGCACACCACAACCATATTGATGGAATGGGAGCTTCAGCTATCTATCTGCTCAATGAACATAAGTTGTAGTATCACACAAGCTCTGGCACCCAACATCCGAATACTGTAGATGGACCAGGAGCTTCATCTATGTTCTGCCAAATGACCATGTTAGGAACTTCATGCTCAATTACCATGATTTGCAGCACCACCCAAACACTGGCACCCCTCAACAATATACTTTATATGGACCAGTATCTTCAAGCTATAACTCTGACCACTAATCATGACCGGTCATAGTAGGACATTGTAGTTTCAGTCTGTATCTCAATTACCATGAAAGCTTGAAGAGCCACCAGAGCCTTGGTGCCCTAAAACCATGTAGTATATACTGTATATACTCTGGTGCCCTACAATCACATAAATGGAGTAGTAGTTTCCAATGACCATAAAAAAAAGTTTTAAGGGTTGCCAGAGGAACTTCTAAATAATTCATGTTTGACATCGCAGTTTCCCATTGACTTACCATAAACCCAGGCAATGACCACACACTGCCAAAATGTCTGCCACAGGAGGGTCATTCCACTAGCCGAGTAATAGTCGAACAGTTGGAAAACATACATCCCACCCTGGGAAGCAAAGACATAAGTGTAACGTTAGGTGGCATAACAATTCGGTTCTACATCTAAGATCAAAAAAACATGGCTGCATTCCAGATACGTCCATGGGCTGTGTCTGGTATTACAGCTTGGCCCCATTTATCACAGAAGCCAAAATACCGGTATGTAGAATGGCATGGGTGTGGGTATTACAAATACTAGAGTGCATGGCCCTATTATAGCCAACCCAACTTGGCCTAAGGCCTTGTTGATATTTTCCATGGTACACCCTGTTTATATGTAGGTAATGCAAACAATAAAACATACTCAAGCCAAAAATCAGATCAAAACAACCAAAGGGGCTATTGTTCCAAATATTAGATTTAGTTTTCCGATCCTATGCTAATACTTGAGGATATTAAAAACATTGATGAAAAAATCTGCTCGCTTTCCCTGACTATGATATTTAGTACTTATACTGACCTTATTTAACACAATGGAGAGGACTGTTTAGTATATACTCAAAACAAGTGAATATATAAAACAAAGTAGAAATCTGTAATACATACATATGATGTAATGTGATATATGATGTATATATCATACCTCCGTCAGCATGGAGAGGTCAATGAGGAACATGACTGCACAGCAAATGGCCACAGCTACCTCTCGTTGGAAGCGGAAATAATAGCGGGCTGGAAGCAGGTCCAGGATGGCGGTAATGAATCCTTCCACACCGACAAACTGTAGTAATATATATAAAACTGTGTAAGTGATATTATATTCAGTAGGTCCTCCGTAGAAGATGGTCATAGTGTCTTAGGTTAGTAAAATGTTATATGGATACATGATACATCTATATAATAGAGAAGTCCATCAATGCAGGACTAGAGTTGATAGTGGCTACAAAGAGCGCCCTCACCTTGGAGGACCTGCCATGTTTGTGCATTACATTTACAGCCCACTGATTTCCTTTTTGTCAGATCTACTTTTATTTAATTAGATTTTTAGTTTTTTAATAGAGAAACAGAAAAAGAAAGTACCCACGAATTTCAATAAGAACTGTGTAATGCCTCATCTCCCCTGCAGAGGCACTGCAGGGGAATCAAACACTTTCTGTCTGCTAATCACACTGATCATACTGGCTCAATCCACACTTATAATGAATTAAAAGGTTGCTTACCTGGCTGTCCAAGCCAAGGAGAAGCAGCATAAAGAAGAACAAAGCAGCCCAGAGAGGCGCCACCGGCATCAGGCTCACTGCCCGAGGATACGCAATAAATGCCAAACCAGGCCCTGAATTTAGAAAACATTTTTTTATTATAAAAACTGTTCACTGTTATTATAATCGTACAATAGATACAATCCATTCATCTTCCATCCATGGGAAAAGGAGAAACAAAGAAACATCGAAAATGTTCTTTTTTGGGCCAAACAAGCTCAATGGAGGTGTTAAAATTTGGCTTCAGTGTACTGTAGAAGGTAGAGGTCCCCAGAAACACACTTCACCACATGGTACTTACCTGATTCTGCTACTTTGGAAATGTCCACTCCCTGTTCATTGGCCATAAACCCAAGAATGGAGAAGACCACAAAGCCAGCAAAGAAACTGGTCCCACTATTAATAAGTGCGAGGATAAAGGCATCTCTGTGAGGAAAGACATAGCTGGTGAGAACACATGGCTGATACCAATGGACATTTGTAAACTGGAGACCAACCCAATGGCTACAGACACAGTCTTTGTAGAGTTGGGCCCAAATGTTGACCTAGAAGTGTGTTGTACCTGCATAAGGTCCCACTTTATCTAAGAGATAAGGAAGGAATGGGCCTGAGGACCATCTGTCTGCTTAAAGGTAGGATCTTCTGTACAAAGGTGAGGGTGTGGTAGTGTGAACTAGTACCAGTAGGTGACCCATATTTGCTATGAAACCTCAGAGGTGTAGCTATTGGGGATACTGAAGTACCAATCATTCTGGTTCCTGAGGGGGGCCAAAGGCCCCCAGTCACATAAGAACGCAATGGTATTATAAATGACACTTGGTAGGCAGAGCCCGAGACCTTAGCATTATGTGTCTGTGTAATCCCCTTCTTCTATTGCATTGACTGTACTAGTATTGTGCATCATGGCAGTGGTTGTTTTATTACATATAGGTATATTTCCAAAATGGTTTCATTCAAAAATATCGCTTGTTGCATGTGTTTTACCGTATTTCTTGGAGATAGAGGGGTTAAAGTTAAATCGGATCTTCTTTCAGACCTAGTGTAAATTAAGCCTAAGACAGTGACATCATCCCTTAAAATACATAGGAGTATCAGTTGTTGAGCCAAGAATGACTTCCATGAAGGTGGGGACTGATCCTTCCACAGGAGCCATGCTCACCCCTCGTGGACACTGCCGCCTGGCCCCTCCATATTATACACCGCAGCTGTCATGTCATTCTAGCCCAACTTACAGGTTTCTCCTTTCAACAGCTGTTCTGTATGGCTACTGGTTTGACTACATAACACTACTGTCAGACGCTCGCTCCGGTGTCATTAAAGTGTCATAAAGGGACAGTTTCTGATCCAACATGGTCATGTCCATAGGATAGGTGAAAAGTGTCTAATTGGTGGGGGCCTTTAATAGGAGCAGACACATGTTTGTGGCCACAAACTGAAGTGATCATCTTTTAATAGATATGCAGATTAGCCTGCAAGTGCAGTGGAGACGGGGCCTGATTTAACATATATGCCTTCAGACAACTCTGACCCAAGTCTATGATGGGATCATTCACAGATAAGGGCCAGTGTCGGGCTACGATATATAATAATATAGTCTCTAGGTAAATTCTGTAAATGACGTTCTAACCCTTTTGCACTTGCAGGCTGATTTTCTTGTCTTTAAAAAGTTGGTCATTTCTACCTTGCTTTATCAGTTTGTGATAGGTATGCTTATACTCCTATTCAAGGCCCCTACATGGCACTTATTTGGAAGGCATTTTGGACCTGACAGAGTCCCTTTAAGGATGGGAATACTCCTGTGCCAGAGGTGCCAATGGGCTTCCCCAAGAGGTGCAACTGTAGTCACTGCACCCCGTTATTTATCTTCTGGTAAATCTTGCTGCACAATTTGTGCAAGACAGATCCCTGATACACTGTAACAAACCATGCACCTGATAGATCTGCAGCTTCTTAATCTAGACAATTGAGAATTTGCCCATTCACTGAAAACACTGAGGCTAGATATCAGATTGGTGGGGGTCCAACTCGCTCCACCACTGCTGATCAACTGCTTAAAGAGTCCACAGTGTTCAGTCTCTTCATAGCTTACATTGGTCTATCTACCTGCAGTGCTTAGCTGATCAGCACGGGTGTCAGGAGTCGGACCCCCACTGGTCCATCACTATAGGCCATTAACATCTTACCCCTAGGCCAGGAAACAACTTTAATATTACGGTGGAGTTTATGGAGCGGCTTTCTAGGCCTCATATCTCCCTTGGTACTTCAGAAAGTGGATAAGTGTTTGTCACAGATGCCTTTCACTTGGCTGGGGACAGGACAAGCACTCTACCCCATCAGCGCCTTTCATTCGGTACTCCATGTACTGTTCCTCTACCCACACAGTATACGGGGAATGAATGCTGTCCGCCAAATGCATGAACTATGGGGGACAGTGGAAAAATATATTCCTGGCCATAAAACAAGTGGGGCACGCACTGGACTTATTTATGTGTCCCACAATATGTTCTCCTAGACGACTGTTTCGTTCCCCTGCTGACATTTTGCTATTGTGAATATCTTAAGGCCTATTGTAGTTTGTTTTCCAAAAAAAATTCCATTCTTGAGATTTCTGCTTGCTGACAGTGAATGGAAGAATTCTGGTTTACATCCAGAGAAGTCGGCCTCCAATTTACAGTTAAAGTGCTTGGTTGCTATGGCAGAGAACATGTTGTTGTGCATAACAACCATTCAGATTGCAGGTTTTACAGACATATATATAATATTTTCTTACTTGTAGCAGTCATTGTTAAAGCGATTATAGCTGCCTAGTGCAGTGAGGGCCCCCAGTCCTATGGCATAAGAGAAGAAGATCTGCGTCCCAGCATCAATCCATACCTATTGACAAAGAGAAGAATGACATATGATAAAGTACCCGTGTGCATAGTGCCCAAATGACCTGCTTTAGAGAGGACCTGACATCAATCCTGAGATATTTCAAAGATTTTCTTAGAAATTTTTGTTTTTGCTGTTCCAGTGTTATTCCTCCATGAATATTACCACTCCCGTATCATCTAGGTAGGTCCCGACACACTCTGACAATTTCCATACTGAATGGAAAGAACGTATAAGGTTACATCTTATTGGCAAGGGAGCGGTAACACCCAGTGATCAGTTCATTTAGGCATTTCCAAGAAGAATAACAGAGAGAGGTAAAAGACTTTTCAAAATGGCTCTCCAAGTTGTGCCAAACCACAATTCCCATTAACCTGATGATGAGCGTTACAGTTTTGCAATAGCTTACCAGAACAGGTGCACTATAAAGAGGACCTTTCACCACCTGAACCAACTCTATCTTTTATTCATTCTTCAATAGGCGATGCTCCACTGATTCTGGGGCCTTTGGAACCTTTTCTCTAGTCCCCACCATTCCTGAGCAATAATTTATTTTAGTTTCAGCAAAATTATGTTCCTATTGTCAGGTGGGTGGTGCCAGGCTATCTGCTCCAGCCCAGGACCACCTACTTTACGTTAGAGCACTTAATTAGCATATTGGTTGTCGACGCTAAGAGCACAAGTTGCTCAGGAATGGTGGGGGCTAGAGAAGAAGTTCCAACTGTACTGGAATCAGTGGAGAGCCACCTACTGAAGGATGCGAAGAGTATGAGATGGTGGAGGTGGTGAAAGGTCCTCTCTACAGAGAACGTGTCACCTCTCCTGACATGTCTGGTTCGGTAACTACTATTCCTCACAAAATAATTTGGGAGCATTTTATCTTTGAACTCTGCATTGTGCGGTTCCTCTATTATTCCTATTAGAAATATATGATTAAATTGACTGCTGGGTGTTACCATTGCCCTTGCTAAGAGCTGTGTCTTCACAGAGTTTGACACTGACTGCTCTGATTGGATAATAGAGTGCATAGGGATACGCCCAAACAGGTAACACCAATTTATTTTTTGCATTTCCAGGAAGAATAACAGAGGAACAGCACAAAACAGAGTGCTAAGTATTGGAAATAGAATCATTGAATAAAGCAGACATGTTAGGAGCGGTGACAGCACCCCTTGTAATGATTGATCTTCATTAGGGAGAGTGTTCGCCTACATGGACAGCGCTGTTTCGGCCTATTGGGCCATCCTCAGCATAGTGTAGGGATACTGATTTAGCATGGTGAGACGAGTGCCCCCATACCCTGGTCTATAGTCTCTCACCATGCTAAATCAGTATCCCTACACTATGCTGAGGATGGCCCAATAGGCCGAAACAGCGCTGTCCATAGTTGGGAATCTGTTCCTTTTGGGACAGAAATACTGATTTAGCAATTAAATCCACATTATGATTAAAAGACTTTATAACTGAGTCGTTCATGATGTTAAGGATGCTGCCCTCTATAGGGTGGTGTACAGAGTGCACTCTGTTCTCCTAATTCCATCCAGGAGACTAGATTTGCATATTTTTTACTGATTGATCTTCAGCAGACAAGTATGGATTCACATACGTCTCTGCTCAGTCAGCCATAGAGCGCCACAGGGTGATTTATTAAGCCAGAGGCATCTCCTTGTAACACAGATCCTTAATAGGTTAATGAAATGATGTAGAAGAATCTGTCACTGATGAATTTCTGCTTGGAAGGGATATTTTAGAATTTACAATTCTCGATCTACTTGGAGATGCCAAGATAAAGGCTCTTCCCCGGAGACCAGATAAAAGCTCTGTCATCATCAGGCCATGGCTGAACAATAGCATTAGGATGGATGATGTCATAGGAACGGTGGGAGACAGAGCTCAACACTTGATTTTTTTTACCTGGGCAGACCCAAGCTTGGACCAGTCAGGTTTAAGGTAGTATATGATGCCTTCAGAAGCACCTGGCAACATGGCACCACGGACAAGAAGGATAAGCAAGACGACATAAGGAAACGTGGCCGTGAAGTAGACAATCTGTAGGAAGAGAGAAAACAGACAGAGTGAAGATGTAACATCAACTTAGTGTCCTCAGTACAATTACTTGCCCGGTCTATATACATTGACTGCTATGGGGCCAAATATAACATATACAGTATATTAGTTTGTAGGATATATAGTATCAGTGGAACCTTCGGTGGGCCCAGTCTATCGCAATAATGGTCTTCCAGAAGTCATGCAAATTTGAAGGGAACAGTGGTCTAGGATTAGTTGGAGGGTGGCCCCCAAAATCATGTTATCTGGTGGGCCTAAGGAATCTCAGTCTGACACTGAGCATATATAGCACAATATCTCATGTAAACCTGTATAGAGTCAGTTACGCAGACCATATGCATATATTGATGCAGTCAGGGCCTACATTATGGGGGGGCCATACACATTAGATGTACATCAGCCAAACCTGTCATTTTTGGCAGAAGCAATTGACCATCTACTGTGTATGGGGTCTCCTGCGGTTTCCATTAACATTGGGTACACTAGATTTCAACATACCCAACTCTTCTCAGGGAGGTAAGATGCCACTAAATCTGACCGTGGCTTTCTCCCCTCCCACATATTCATGTAGATGAAGGGGGGGGGGGTATCTGGTGAGATGTAGGCCGAATGAGCATTTGGCCATGTGAGTGGCTACCAAAGTGGTCATTACTAAAGGGGGCACCACTCTTTCTGAAGGCCTGGACATCTAATACTTCCACCCCCAGTTTCACGTCTGATACCAACTGTACGGATATAGCTTTATCCACTAGTTTATTATTCTGATTGTTATTTATTGGGCTGTGTTCTATGTGCCCTATATGATGGTATTATTTGAGAACTACATGTACATGGAAGTAGACTTTTCAGAAGAAATACTAAATAAATAATAATTAAATAATATTCTATGGTATACCATCCAGTTGTGGCTGTTCCTTTAAGACTCTTTCAACCTTGTCTTACTCAAATCAATGTTATTTAGCACTTGGCTGTGAGTCAGACGCTCCCCATAGTGTTCCTCCGGACAAGACAGTGATCACATGACGCAGTTGCTGCCCTTTACCGAGTGCCCACAACCCACACTGGTCCTTGTCCATTCAGACTGAGCATAAAACTATTTCTAGATGTATAGGATAGATAGATAGATAGATAGATAGATAGATAGATAGATAGATAGATAGATAGGGTATAGAATGTGTATATAATAGACACAAATAGGTTGGATGGATTATGTTATAAGGGAGCACATTTTAAGGAGGACTCATTTAGATAAGATTGATTTAAGGAGGACCCGTTTAGAGAAGATACATTTCAGGAGGACGTGTTCATGAAGGAAACATTTAAGAAGAACGCGTTTAAGGCAGGTTAGTTTAATATTTAAGGCATGCCACATAGCCGAGAGACAGTCTTGGCATTAAGAGATAATCTTCTGTCACAATGAATCAGGGGAAAGCAGTCTCATTCAGGGGAAGGTCACTCCTCGGAGCTGAATGGAGGCTGTTCAGTAAATGGTCAGACTGTCACGGTGAGGTATTAGATGGTCAATCTCATTCAGCTGACTGGTTACAGAAAAATAATACCGCTGATGACATGGGAAGGCGGCTTCTGCAAGGGATAAAACGCCACTCAGCAGAAGATGGGAATCCGAGTTACGGACTGTTGCCCGTTACTAATCCTGGTGACATATTGGACAGTAATGCAATTTGATGCATAAGCTAGGTATTGACGTATAGGTCATTTAGCCAAAATAGTTACTTCTAAACGTGGGGATCAATAACCAGCTTGGTTAATATTTCTAAAGGGGTCATCTAGCAGTTTAAATAGAATAACTAGAAAGTGAAGACCTGTGATCTCTGCAGCCTTAACAACACAGAACCTACAAGTCCATCAATGTAAATGTAATTGCCAATTTACCACTAATGATTTAGAACGTTTATTAATTAATAGCTCCTAATTAGAAGAGTAAATATAACAAGAGTCACTGACAGATCAGACAGTCCTCCTAGGCCGAGGGCCATAATTAGATTCTAATTACACATCATGACATAGAGGACAGCAATGTAATCCACCAGTAATACACAGGGAGGTGGAATTTGTAAAGATGGCCGCTCTACGTAAACAGTATGGAAAAAGAATCTTGCTCAAGGAGCTACAAATATTCAGAAGAAAACGTGAGTTGGGTTGAGCGTAAGGTCACTTAGATGGTACTGTAACTACTTTGGCTTATAAGAATTTAATTGGGCTCAATGGAAAACTGATACTCATTAGCAATTGAAATGTTCTTGTAGGAGACGACCAGTGAATGGCCGAAGAATAATTCATTACGGGATCTTCTCTCGCATCAGACGATACTGCTTGAGTGTCAATGAGTCTGGAAAATCTCTCATGTGATATAGACTGTAGTGACTTGTAACTGCCGGCAGTAATTAGAAGTCTTTGGAAAAGATGGAGGATGCCAAAGTGAATAAAACCATTGCTCTGGAGGACTACGGCCTAATAGGAACACATACCTTCTCAATCCACTCCAAGACACATGGCTTGATAGTGTACATGGATATGGTGAGGAGATGGTAACCAGTTGTCTTGTCTAGTGGTCACCTTGTGATGTTACAATGAAGAACCTCTCTGACTACACTGCATTCCCCCCCTCCTCCTACTTATTATGGCCAGTGGTGTACATAGAAAGCAGAGGGTCCATATTGAAGATCAAAACTGGCTGCTCAATATAATTAATTAGTTTTGTTACCCAGGAGGACATGCTGTGCATGCCTCCATATCTTTCCAAAATCCTTGCACCATCTCTCCACCCCAGTTTTGGACTGGGCCACCAGAGTACCAGGGGATCCACTTGTGGGCTCTATGGTCCAAACATCCAGATTTGAAGGATACTAGGGTATATTTTGTATATATTGTTGAAGTGTGAGCCCTCAGGAACATTTTATCCGGTGGACCCAAGGAACTGCAGTTTGACATTGCTCCACCCCCTTACTGAATAATGAAGTAAATCTCTCTAAGTAAGTAGGAGAAACAACCCACCTACTTAGTTGGTGTATGAGTCTCAAGCACATGACTGGTTCTACCGACAGGTCATTGTAAGCACTGAATGAGCAACATGGTCACAAAAAGAATCTTTGAGAACTACGCTTGGTAATTGTGAAAGGATGATGAGGGTGAAGGATAAGTCATCCTCATTCACTTGTGGCTTCCATTCATAAAACCCACTTTTCCATGTCAATAGCCAAGGCTGCATTCACTCAGCTGATCCCACATATCTCAAAAATGTGTTGAAGGCTTCCAGGCAGGACACGTACCACACAAAGAAACTAAATGTCATGAATTGTCTGAAAATTCTTTGGGTGACTAGTCTTGGCTGCTGGACAAATATCAATAAGAAGAAAATAAGATGCTCTATTAAACGGTTTGGGTAAAAAGCATGGTTGTATGCTATACTAGAGAATTTTTGGATAATGCAGGTGGGGGGTTGTCTTCTGTTTTAGAAACTTCAGAGTAGAGTGTGGGCACAAATAGTGTCTCTTGCTTTGGAGGACCCGATCTGTCTTGCATTACACAGACAGTACATTAATTTCAGAAGGCACTATGTGATGTTTTATTTACCCTGCAGGGGCACTGCAGGCAAATTAAACTCTTACTTCTAGGTTTTCCTATAGAGATCACTGCGGTTCACAGCAGGACAGTGGTCCCAGACTATTATGGTTGCCGGAACAGTCGACCCTTTTTGTAGCTCACTCTATGCTAGGATCTATCAATTTTTAACTAGTGGATGGAGGGCCTTAAAAGGTTAACTGGGACTAAAATATTGAAGACTTATTCTTGGGATAAGTGATTACTATCATATTAGTGAGGGTTCGACACCCATTTAGACAAGTGCTCCAGGACCTTCACCATTTACTAAGGACAGCACCATACACCAAGGTGGCTGTGCTTGGCACTGCAGTTCAGCCTCATTCATCAAAATGGGACTGAGCAACAAGCAGGTCATGTAACCAATAAATGTGACATCATATGGCCTGTATAATAGATGCAAAGCTCGCTAGCTGTGGGGATCCTGGGTGTTGGACTGTTGCCGGTCTAATATTGATGTCCTATCCCAAGAACAGGTCATCATATAAAGTATAATTTTTCCAGGTGACTTGGTGTACCTTGGAGTTTTTGGGCCCCAATGCAAACTGTAATGTAACAGCTCCCATTGGCCATGTGCCATTTATAGTGCTTGTGTCTTCTTATATGCCAGAGGTGCTGAGAACTGAGAGAGTGTGCAAATTGTGTACCCACTTATAGCTATGCCCATGGATGGTGGGTATAAACTGGGTACTATATATGTTACATTACTATGAATATACCTCACCTGTCCTAATATAGGTTATAAAGCAGTGACTTTTACAGTATCTGAGGCCATTGTAGAGCCCTCAGATTTAGCACTGTTTTCTTGATAGAAGGAATTTTCCACTACAGATCTGTGTACACATTGCTTCTCTACTACACAAATCTCACTCAGACTTAGCTATTCCATAGCTCAATTGCAAAATCTTGGGATTAAGCTAGAGACTTATATTGGAATCCCTATTCTCACCACCTGCTGTGTGTGTACTTGGTCCCAGGACATGCTCTGTGCCACCACCAAAGTCTCCCCGGGAGAGAAGGGACGGATGACTGGGTAAGTAGAGGCGGACAATGATAATTCAAGGGCAAGCACATTCTTCTTCTTTACAGTCTCATTCATTCCTACTCATTGTTTG